>NC_090928.1:1182470865-1182776528 GCF_040938575.1 Ambystoma mexicanum | reverse complement strand
CCCACTGGCTATCCGGTTTTCCACGGCACTCAAATACAACCAGGATGGGGATGGTGTCCAGATGGCTTACGAGTTGGTTGTTCCCACCAAACTCAAGGGAAGAAGTTAACCTTGAAGGGCTTCTCTGTCGATAGAGTTTCAGGCAATTTGGATCTGCAGCAGGGCTTCACCAGTCGTGCAGGAGTTGCAGCAGTTGTCTTGCTTCAGCTCATCTTCGGTTCTTTCGTTCCAGTGATCAACTCTGCTTTCCAAGTCCCAGAAGCCTGCTTTTAAACAGCTTCCCCCATTCATCCGAGCCTGGCCGTCACTCACACAGCAGGGTGGCTGTCCTTGCCGGACAGCGAGCCGGCCATTCACGCCAGAGTGCATTCAGGTCTCCTAGGAGACTAAGCACAGGGAGTTTCGGGCACCTCCCTTACATCCTGTCCACCCCAGACACTCAGGCGCCAGAGGAAGGCTTCAGCACTGAAGCCCGCCAAAGGACATTGAACAAAGGGACCAAACCTGGTTTGGTGAGCAAAGTTAAACACAAGAAGGACCTTTCCTAAAAGAAACAGTGAAAAAAGTCGACAGGAGTCTGTTTTTACAGATTGGTCTTGCCCGCCAAATTGGAAAACATGGCTGACCAGTTTTTTTAGCTACTGGTGTTCGCGGTTGGGAAAAATCATGGTAGTGAGTTAAAACCACTGCCACCAGCCATTTAAAGTAGGAAATGGTAACATCTAACTGTTACATGAGTGTTTAGACTCAGGGGATGCTAGGCAACCCCTCCAGCACTCTATAAGAAGATGGTGTGTGCTGGGTCTGTAAATTTAAAAAGGCTAGCAAAGTAAATGTAACTTTACATGCTCTGGGAGACAGTAGTCCGTCCCAGAGAAGGTATTTAAACCTTGGGGAGTCTGAAAGACACCGTTGTGCCACTGCACTGAAGGGGCTGTGTGACACATTAGAAAAAGATGATGCCTATGGAGTTGTTTTAAAACTCCATATCCAAAGAACACAAAAGTGAAACACACACCAAAATACATGAAAGAGTGGAAAAAAAGGCTCACACTCTTTCTAGGTAAAAATTAAAATCCTAGAAATCCAGCAAAGTTGCTGGGGGTCTCAAAAGGTAAGGGAAATTAGCACATTCTTGAGAATTCTCCATAACACATGCCATAATTTGGTGGCGGGTAGCCGTTACGTGTAGAGTGGTAGGAACATCCATCAGAAAGAACACCAGAGACCAGTAATTTGGTCTTTGATTCGGCAGTGCTTACCCAGTAACATGGTATCCATTACAAACATTTTGATTCCTACACTAAAATAAACGCAAGACATGTGAAATCTGCTAGTGGAGTTTTAGGAACAAAGATACTCGCCGCTTGTGACAAAATTCAAACCACTTACCTTCTATTGTCTTTAGGAAAATACATGAATGGTTACATAATGGTCAGTGGTGCACCCACCAGATGCTTTTTTCACTATGCATTTAGAAGTGTTTTGACAAGTGCAGCACAGTCTACAATGAAGACTTATTCGCTGTTTCTCAGTTTGGAGTTTGCTTCTTCCTGATTGGTACAGCAATCGATTGAGAGGACTGTAATAAGAAAGTTTGAAACCCAATGCCAGCACATCAGCGTTCAGAATTGTGTTGACAAGTGCAGCGCAATCTGCAGTGAATACTTGCCCTCTGTTCCTCAGTTTGGAGAGCGCTTCTTCCTGATTGGTGCAACACTCGATTGAGTGGACTGCCATAAGGAATCTTAAAATCCAAAGCCAGCACATCAGCGTTCAGAAGTGCGTTGACAAGAGCAGTGCAGTCTGCAGTGTAGACTTTTTTTTTTACGTTTTTATTAAATTTTTCAACAAACAATAAAACCAAACAAACGGTGCATGTTCAACAGTTTCATTACACTTTTTAAATTTCCTAACCACTACTCCCACTACCCCACCCCCCCTTGCGAGTCTATCACATTGAGTCATCAGATTCCACACCCTGTGGTTCGGTCTCCTCCTCAACAGGTTCAGTCGGGTCATCTAATGACCCAAACAGTCCAGCTATCAGTGATTTCCAGGCCATCAGGGACTCATTCTCCTCCTCCCCCCCGTTGCTGCACGCCTCTTGCCATGCTATGGTTTCGGCTTCTGCCCATTTTTGCAAGTCTTTCCACCACACCTCTATCCTCGGCACATGGCATGACTTCCATCCCATGGCAATCCTTCTCTTTGCAAGCACATAAGCCAGATCCCTTAGTTTGCTTACATGCCTGAGTTTCCGTGGTCTGGGGAACCCCCCCAGCAGGCAGGCCCACACCGTATCCACTACTATCTTGACCCCTCTTCCTTCTAGTTTCTCTTTTACACCCCTCCAGAACCTCTCTATGATCGGGCATGACCAAAACATATGCACCATGCCTGCGTTCTCTTCGTCGCACTTGGGGCATGCTTGCCGACCTGCATTCTCGAACCTCGATATCCTCCAAGGCGTCATATAAGCCCTGTGTGTTATGTAAAGCTGTATCTGTTTCAGCCTTGCGTTTCTGGACACCCTCTAATGATACCTTTGCACCCGTTCCCCCATCCCATCTCCCATTTGGGCCCCAACCTCCGTTTGCCAGTCCATTCTCAGCTGCGTGAGCTCCTTCCCCAGTTTAGACATCAACATCTTGTACAGCCTGGAGACCTCATGGCCCCCCTCAGCTATATCATATATAACATCGATGGTGGCGTCCAGTTCTTCCTCCAACACAGTTTCGGGCCACATTCTCTTAATCCTCTGTACCATTCTGTGGTACGTAATGTACTGGCCTTCGTGCAACCCAGCCTCCTCCCGCAGCCCCTCAAAGGTAACACAAGAGCCCCCCTGCCAAATATCCCCCATCGTTGCCACCCCAGCCGGCTCCCAGTGGGTCCGGAGTATCAGTCGCAGCTGAGCGTCTGCCCCTGTCAATACAACCAATGGCATCTGCGGCGATCATGGGGACGGGTTCACCATCAATTGGCATGCCCTGCCCCACACCTTCCACCTCAGCAGTATCATTTTAGGGCGCCCCACCATCACCGCCCTGGGTGCCCACATAACTTCTTTCAAATAAAAGGGTGCAGAATCCCGCCCAAACAGCCTAAATTCGGAGGTATCTTCATCAGATAGCCATTTGGCAACATATTGCAACTGGCTCGCCACAAAGTACGCCTCATAATTGGGAAGCTTTATTCCCCCTTTGTCATGGAGGTTCTGGAGCTTCCATAACGCCACTCTGTTTCGCGTGCCATGCCACAGAAAGTCCCTACACATGCTATTCAGTTTGGTAAAAAAACCCTTTAGGAATCAGATACGGAATATTCCCGAAGTAATGTAGGAGCCTTGGCAGGACCACCATCTTTAGCATCGCTCCCCGGCCCATCATCGCCAAAGGCAGCTTCGCCCAAAACCGCATGCATTTCTCAATTTTTTGGATTGCCACCTCTGTATTACACCTATGCTCCTCCCCCACGGTGTGATATATATCTATCCCCAGGTACCGAAAATTACTAACCGCCCACGGTACCTGTAAGACCGGTAACCTCTCCGCTGGAACCCATGTATACACCCCCAAACAGGAACAGACTAGGCTTCTGGGGGTTCACCGCTATGCCTGATAGCACAGCATATCTCCCAAGCACTTCCAAAATGTACTGGAGGTTCTCCTCCGGATACCGCACATACAGCAACATGTCATCCGCATATAGGGAGACCAAATGCCGCTCCCCGTTTACCTCGATGCCTATGGTGTCATATTGCTGCCTCAAATAGATCTCGAGAGGCTCCAGGGCCAATATGTAGAGCATAGGGGACCACGGGCATCCTTGTCTAGTACCCCTACTAAGCTGCCACCTCTCTGATATCACAGATCCCGTCTTTACTCTGGCCAGCGGTTCACTGTACAAAATCTTCGCCCACCTTACATAGCCAGGCCCTAACCCACAGTGTTACAGGGCCGCCAGCAGCTATGGCCACTTGACAGAGTCGAAGGCCTTGATCGCATCCAAGGACACGATTGCCATTTCCTCCTCACTTCCGCTGACAAACTCACTGATCCTCTGAAGTCACCTATGATTGTTGGTGATGTTTCTATGGGGGACATAGCCCGTTTGATCCGGATGTATTAGCTTACCAATGACCTTTTTCAGTCTATTCGCCAAGACCGCAGTTAATATCTTGCCATCTTGGTTCAACATTGACACAGGTCTGAAGGAACCGCAGCTGCGCCCTGGTTTATTTGGTTTAGGGAGAGGTACTATAACAGCCTCTCTCAGAGACTCCGGCAGGCGGCCCGTCTCGAGCGCCTCATTTATCATCTCTAGCAGCGGGGTGAGGACCTCTTCTATTTATACCTTGTAAAATTTGCTTGGGAGCCTGGGGGTCTTACTAGTAGGCAACTGCCTCACCACCTCCCCCAGTTCTTCCAGGGTAATCGGGGAGTCCAATTCCTCTCTTTCCTCCTCACTTATCTTGGGCAGCCCCATATCCTCAAGCGTTTCTTCTATCACTGCCCGGCTACTTTCCCCGTCTTCCCCGTATAGCACTTTATAATAATCCACAAACGCTTGATTAACCCCCTCCTGGGTGTCCTCTACGCTACCATCTTCCCTCTCTATAGTTCTGATTGTGACTCTGGGGGTCTCTCTCTTATATAACCACGCCAAAGGTCTCCCCGGTTTGTCACCTCCCCCATGCTGTCTCTCTATGTACCTTTTATAATTAAGGTTGCACAACCTCTCCCAGTAATCCGCACATTTTTGCTGCAGCTTAAGTATCAAATCTAGTTTCTCCGCTGTATGGTCACCGGCTTTTAAGGCCTCTTCCAATTTTGCTTCCGTCTCCCTCAGTTCAGTTGAAACCCCACCCTGTAGGCCCTTGGATTTTGCCATGGCCGCCCCCCTCATAACAACTTGAAAGGCCTCCCATAGTGTCCCCGCCAAGTCCACACTCCCAGTATTGGTTTCAAAATCATTTACTATCTCCTCCCGTAAATCTTCTCTAAAGAAAGGGTCTCTCAACGCCTCCGCACTTAGGCACCATTTCGGGATCCTCGCCCTCGGGGGGCAGTATTGCCACGCAAGAATTAGGGGCGAGTGGTCCGAGAGGACCCTGGCCCTGTATTCTATGTACGCAATCTCCGCTATCATTTCAGGTGATGCGAAGACATAGTCCAGCCTTGTTGATAACTGCTGTGGGGCAGAAATAATGCGAATATTGTCTTTCCCCAGGGTGCCACACTCTCCATGCATCTTCCAACCCAAAGTCATCAAGCAGTGTCTGTAGCGCCCTGGCTGCAGGGGCCGGTCTATCCAATTTCCCGTCTGATCTATCCACCCTCGGGTTCAGTACACAGTCGAAGTCCCCTCCCCAGATCACTGCGCTTCCCACACACACACTCAGGTTCGCACTCAGTGTCCTAATGTACGCCGCCGTGTTCTGGTTCGGGGCATACAGGTTAACAATACTTATCTCCCTATTCTCTACCAATCCCCTCAGCATAACCATCCTCCCGTCTGTCTCAGCCACCACTTGCAACTGCTGAAACGGGACATGTGGCACCACCCATATAAGTACTCCTCTTGCGTAGGCCGAATACGAAGAGCCCACCAACACCCCCTTCCATTTTCCCGCAATCGTGTCCATCTTCTCACGTGTAAGGTGGGTTTCCTGTAGCAATGCAATATCTATTTTCTGCCTGCGCAGATATAGCATAACCTTGTTCCTTTTTAAATAGCTATTAAGCCCCCGCACATTCCATGTGAGTATTTTAAGGTCCCCCATGGCCTGGTATGATCCCATTCCCTCCCCTCCAGGTGCAGTGTAACCTTGAGTTCCATTCCAATCTATATAGGCTTGCATCTCCTTCTAAAACCCTGTTAACCAAAAACACACCGAACTTCCCACTCCCTCTCCCCCCCGCCTCCCAACCCTTCCCCAACACTCTCCCCCCCCAACTGTTGCCCAGCTCCATCCCTGAATCTCAGGCTCCCCCGCATCTAGCTCTTTCCGGCTTTTGCCTGTACTCGAAGCTCTGCAGGGTGAGGCCGCCCTAGTGGCCAACCTACTATAACTACAACTGCAATTCGGGGGGTAGGGTGCTACCGCCCTGCCGCTCCAATAGCACATCAAAGAACTACACATTGCTATACAGTTTAAATATATGTAACCGCCACTATATTCAAGTCTCCATCAAGTATCTCACAATCCGCAATATGTAATCGAATATCAGCCTCCTACAGCCAGGCCCATCGTTCTCAGCCTTCGCCTAGGCGCCCTTGGGATTTTCGCTCGCCGCCATAGCAAAATGCATACCATGTCTGAGTCACTTTTCACGTTCATTTTGTGTCTCCTCCGTGTCTTGATCCGGGCAGACCACGTTGTCGCTTCTTCCGGAGTGTCAAAAAAATGCATTTTGTCCTTATACACGACCTTCAATTTCACAGGGTACAGCAGCATATATTTTATCCCAGCCGCCCGCAGCCTCCTTTTCATGGTTACATAGCTGTACCGCTGCCTCTGGACCAGCGTAGTGTAATCCGGGTATGCCGTGATAGTGCTCGAGGCCCTCTCGATTGTACCACCTTTCCGAAAATACTCCAATATTTTTTCCCAGTCTTTGTAGTTCAGTATTTTGCCAATTATCACTCGTGGAGGGGCCCCCGGTCTCGGCTTCCGCATGAGGGCTCTATGTGCACGCTCGACCACAAATCCTTGCAAGAGTGTACCGGCCCTGATTCCTTGTAGGAGTAAGTTCTCGATATAATCAGTCAGGTCCTGGCCCTCCTCGCCTTCTGGCAGATCCACCACACGAATGTTGTTTCTCCTCGCTCTCCCTTCTGCTTCTTCTGCTCAAGACTCCAAGTTGGCCACCTGTTGCTTGAGGACACGGATCTTTTTTGTATTGTTGGCGCTGGTGTCCGTATTAGATTTCACTGCGCCCTCCAGGCTGCTTGTGCATTCCACCAGTCCCCTGACATCCTGTCTCAGCAGGGAGACTTCAATGCCGACTGCTTCAATTTTAGCCTCCAGGGAAGTGCGTAGGTCCATCATCGCAACCCCCCAATATTCCTTCAGCTCCGTAAAGGCTTCCAAAATCTGACGATTATCAGCCGCTGTCGCGCCCTCAGCCTGCGCCATCGGGCCTTTGGTTGAGGTGGCCGCAGGAGACAGTTGTGCTTTCGCAAAAATGCCCATCGTGGGTTGTTTGTTCTTATATTCTTGCCTACGGCCCCTCGCGCTGCCATTTTCTGGTTTTCGTTGGGTCTCTCCCTATCACGATTCAGCGACCGAGTGTCTCCCCAGCCGCAATTTCCGTTCTTTACCGACTGTCGCGGTGGTCTCCAGGCAGTCGCAACCTCCACCTTCTCTCGCCGCTACTTGTTCAATGCCGAGCGAGCGCTTCTCGTGCTGGTCGTGGTGCGGCCTGCATTTTCACACCTCTGCTGCCTTCGGGCCCCTGCCGTCCGGGCCAGCACCCAAGCTTTCATGACTCAAGGCCTGTGGCCCCTGGGGTTTCTTTTTTATTCCGCCTTCACCTCGCCATTGTAGTTCTTTCCCCGTGGCCGCCGCCTCTATTCGTCCTCTTCGGATACCCTGGTTTCGTTTCTTTTGTTGTCGGCCATCTTGTGTGACAATGGACCGAGCCGCCGCTGTCGTTCGTCGAGCAATTCCTCCAGACTCCCGCTTACGATTTTTCTCGATCTTTATACAATGAGCGAAGCATCCATTCCCATGCGTGTGTGATCGATTCTGGAACCAGTGGCGCACTTTTAAAGGTAGTTTGTATGGATCATCTGTCGGATCCTCCGGAGCTCCACGGGAAGCACATCCTACTCCATGGCTGCTCAAGCCGCGCCCCCTCTGCAGTGTAGACTTACCCTCTGTTTCTAAGTTTGGAGATTACTTCTTCTTGGTTCGTGCAAAAATCGATTGAGAGGACATTTAACGAAGTTTAAAACACAAAGCCAGCGCATCAGCGCAAGCGAACAGAAGTGCCTTGATAAGTGCAGTGCACTCAGCAGTATGCAGCTCAGCAGCATAGTCGGCTGAGACTGGTAAGCCTGAGTGCACTTTCTACAGCTTTGGAGTATTAATCGAGTTGTGGGTGTGACCCAAAAAATGCTGGGCAAAAATAAAAAAAAGGGCCTGTATAATCTCAGAAATAAATCTATAATCACTATGAATGGTTCTAATTATGTGCAAGCCTCTAATGATATAAGTACTGTTATTGTGGCAAGTGGACATGAAATCCAGGCTGTTCTTTGAATGGATAAACAGTACAAGTGAACTGGAAAATGATGGCATGTTTATAGCAGAGGCACCTCCTAAGGAGAATGAACAGCTTGCAGAAAGCAGTTCCCATGCCACAGAGCAGAATATTTGAATTTGAATGATATTCAATATGAAATAGCGGTGCAATCAGAGCCTGGAAAGCAAGCTGTTACAGGCATCACTGTCTCACAATCAAATGAGCAACTAACATCCGACCTGCAGGTAATGAGTAACACCTTAATTGCTACACCTGAGCTTTTTGTTTAAAGTGCGACGACAGATGCCAACTGTGCCATAAATTATAGCATTTCTGAATTACAAAGTGCAATCTCCACTCTTCAGTTTTCTGTCAAAATCTTATAAAACATGTGGAAGGACACATGAAGAGGTATGTCATCAAGGTGAGATTATGCTATGTATTGAAAAGTGGACCAATGTGAGTGACCAAATCAATTGTGCCTGATACAAAATCAAGGGTGTTGTAGCCGCTCTAGCGATTTCAGCCCCAGAGGTACATCCTGATGAAAAAATTAACACAGAGGCATTTGAAGTAGGGGATGATTCCTCTGAAATCTATTTAACAAGAAAACAGAGGTGTAAGATCCAATCACAAAATAAAGCTAAATCTAAAAGAGGCCAATCAGCGCCTGGTACATTGTTGACCGATTAAGACAACCAAAAGGGTCCTCCTTCTATTATACAAGGCTCACAAAAGGCCAGGAAAAAAGAGAATAGGAAGAAGGAGAGCCGCCAAGAGTGGAGGTACTGTAACAAGCTTGATACTGAAAGATCAAGAGACTCAAGGACACAAGCAAATAATTGAAAATTCAGAAACAGGGGAATCTGGATCTGTGATAGACGCTTGTCAAATAATCTCTGGAGAAAGATGTTCAACTCCCGATCGATCTATGATTATTCCAGCTTTTGGGAAGAAAGTTACATTTGGTAATCGCAACAAAGCTTTCAAAGGAGCAAGACACAGTGATTTAAAGGCATCTAAAGTATTAACAGTGACTAGTCTATTCCCCAAAAGATGGGAGGAACTAATTAATAAATCAGTCTTCTTAAATTTGCTACAATACATTCCTTCTTTGAGAGTCCTTGAGGCACGTGACTTTGAATATGTTGAACTGCTTGAAGGACAAAAAAGCAATGCCTCACGAGTGCACTGTCGCTTAGCTGAAATTGCTGCCACGATAAAAGCCTATGAGGCAATCCTTTTGAGACTGAGCTTTGACCTTGACAGTGAAGGAACTATTGAGGGCAAATGGGACAGGTGGACATAGCAGATCATACCTATGTTGGGTTACAAATAACTGCAAATTAGTTGTGCTTATGTGCAAAGAAGAACAATCTGACATTGAATGTTGCAAGAATTAAATCTATGTGCTATGGGGGTAAGAATTGTCAGAGGACTCTGATCAACATTTTAGGGGGAACAATTGAGTTGGTACTTGGATACAATACCTTGGGGTTAGGATTGGTCAAAAGAAAACCTATGAAGAGCTGATAGCCGACAAATGGCATAAAGCTACTATGTTTATAGCACTGATAAAACAAATTGCCCACGGATCGGTCGGTTATAGCTTGTTGGATATAATACAACTGTACAGTGTTTCTGCACAGCCATACTTTATGTGCTGGAGGCTTTGGTACTAGAGGATTACCAGTGGCTAAAGATAGTAGAAGGGAAGCTCTGGCATAGCATATTGAATTTACCCCAGGCAGTACCCATTGAGATCATCTGACTAGAGATGGGGTTGAGGTCCTTTGGTGGATTTGTCCTAAAGAAACAAGGGGCACTTTATATCAAAGCTATTAATCATCCTCAATGCCTCCTGTTGAGTCCTATGGGACGTATTTTGATTAATCATGCTGATAGCATGATGGCTGTCCTCCGTTAAACTGTTATAAAGTTATTTGAAAACATTGAATGGATACGACATTGGGATGATTATTTTTGATTAAAACGTGATTTTGAGCACAAATTAGACCTGCACGATTGGCGATGTCTTACTATATGCCCTTCTCTGATGTATCCTGTTAATGAGGATAAACCAATTACCTACCCTGATGACAACTGGTCCCCAATTGCAAATCCCTCGGGAGGCTCGCACTTGCCGAATATGCCAGTCTACTACGAGCTTACCGACAATCTCACTACATGTAGTTAGATGGGCACTCTATATAGGCTCTACCTGCCAATATGTGTGCATAATTATGACGCAATCTATAGCGATGCGTTCTGGCAGTATTGTTTGAACAATGGAAATGTCTCATTACAGATTGCTTTATACAGAATTTGGCAGAAGATTGCAGTAGGATTAAAGGTGGAATAATAAGGGCAGGTGTGGCATAGTAATGGTTTCACTAACTTGGTATCCAAAAGTGATAAATAATTGAGTTGGAAAATTAGTCAGATTGATTGTACCATCATATCCAACATGTGTTTTTGTGCAATTCTAAGTTGCAAACTATTGAGAAATAGATGTTTTGTAATAGAACTGTGAATTACTGTATTAAGTAATTACATGATTTTAAGTTAAAATTTAAATTGTCTTAAAATTGTTAGCTTTATTCCTCCAGCATGGGGTCTGGCATGGATTCACATGCTCATGAATATTCCCCGTCGTCAGGCTGGGAATCCTCGGTAAAGAAAAAATCAGTATCAGTTTCGTTTCTGATCTGTCTTTCATAGTAGTAACCAATCACTGATCTCTGCGTCATACTGACCACAGCCAATGACTGCCATCTCCCCAAGCCCCGCCTCTGGCAGCCATCTTCAGATTTTTACCGCACGTTCAAGTGTTGGGAGTCCTCGTTCTTAGCTCTCGAGCTTTTACTGCGTGTTTCGCGCTTTTTCAGGTGAATTTTCAAATTTTTTCGGTTAATCGAGCCTCAAGCTCCACCGTTTCTACTCCCGTTAACGGGTACCCATTGCAGGATTTTCCTACGCCCCTCAAGGGTGAAGATTTCGTCGAATCAACCTCTTGGAGGATTCCAGAAGATTTGCGGCCTACTTCGAGATGGCCCAGGACGCGAGTTCGTCACCCGGACCCAAGCTGTTTCGCAGCTGCCCTGGATGCGGGCTGCAGAATGTGTTTAAGGAGGACGAACATTCGCGATGCCTCTACTGTCTTCATGGGGACAAGACTCATGTAGAGAAGGACTGCCAGTTCTGCAAGAACTTGTCGGAGCGGACCATGAGGGACCGTCGATCTCGTCTCGCCAGCTGGTTGGAGAAGGGCTTGACGGGTGAGAAGAAGAAGAAAGGGTCAGAGCCGGCTTCTAAGTCCTGTGCGGGCGCCCCGGCGATGGGGGCCCAACACCAGGCCAAGCGCTGCGAGTCCGCTGGCTCCGGGAGTGCCGAAAGGTCGGGCCCTTCGGTTGCCAGGCAGGGCGCACCTTCCCCGGCACCGTCAACCACGAGCCAGCGCTCCGGTTCGGGGAAGAGGAAGTCCGAGACCCCGGTTAAGCTTCTGGGGGAAGCCCCGTCCGATCTCGGGAGAGGGGGAGCGAGGCGTCGCCCCTCCCCCTAAGGAGAAGGCCCAGGACGCACCTAAGATGGTGAAGGCCCCTACCCAGCAGGCAAAGGCCTCTATCGAGACGATTGCGGCGACTCTGGCCAAGCCGGCAGAGACCCCGCCAGCGGAGACTGCCTCCGGGACTAGAGGTTCCCTGCCGCCAAGGAGGAAATCCTCTTTTCAGCCCATCGTCATGGCCCCCATGATGGAACAAGGGGGGGGGCACGGTAGCCTCCTCGAGCTCGGAGTCAGCCTCGGAGGGGGAACTGACTGAGGTCACAAGGAATCTCGAAGTACATTTCGAGAAGGTTCGGTCCCACAAGGAAGATCCTCGGGAGATAACCGAGGAAGACGACGATGGTGAGGAAGAGCAGCCTTCCCTTCCGGAACCTAGGCCTCAGGATAGCTGGCCGGCCATTTTGTTTGCGATCCAGTCCTTCTCCAGCATGGGGTCTGGCATGGATTCACATGCTCATGAATATTCCCCGTCGTCAGGCTGGGAATCCTCGGTAAAGAAAAAACCAGTATCAGTTTCGTTTCTGATCTGTCTTTCGTAGTAATAACCAATCACTGATCTCTGCGTCATACTGACCACAGCCAATGACTGCCCTCTACCTAAGCCCCGCCTCTGGCAGCCATCTTCAGATTTTTACCGCACGTTCATGTGTTGGGATCCTCGTGCTATTGCTCTCGAGCGTTAGTGCTATTTTTTCACGTTTTTTCTCAAAAACTTCGTTTTTTCGGTCAAAAGAGCCTCAAGCTCCACCGACTCTCTATCCGATCAACGGGGACCCGTGTCGGATTCGTCTGCGCCCCTCAAGGGTGAAGATTCGTCGAGCTACGCTTTTGGAGGACTCCAGAAGTTTCTCAGGCCCGCTCATGGCCCAGGAGTAGGGAAGCTCGACGCCCGGAAAGCTGTTCAGGGTCTGCCCTGGATGCCAGCTGCAGAACGTCTTCAAGGAGGATGAACACTCTTTTTGTCTCTACTGCCTACATGAGGACAAGACGCACGTGGAGAAGGACTGTGCGTTTTGCGGCAACATGTCGGAGCGGACCATGAAGGACCGCCATCAACGTCTCGCCAACTGGCTAGAAGGGAAGAGCCCGTCCGGCGAGAAGAAGAAGAAATCCGAGCGGTCTTCTAAGACCTTTGAGGACGCCCCGTCGACGGGGGTCCAACATAAGGCCAAGCACCGCGGGTCCGCTGGCACCGGGAGCGCCGAACAGTCGAGCTCTACGGGCGCCAGGCAGGGCGCACCCTCCCCGGCACCATCAACCACGAGCCAACGCTCTGGGTTGGGTAAGAGGAAGGCCGAGCACCCGGCAAAGCTCCTGGAGAGGCCCCGGTCGAGCTCAAAGGCGGAGGGGGAGCGAGGCGGTGTCCCCCCCCTCAAGGATAAGGCGGTGAGCGCACCTAAGGTGGTGAAGGCCTTAATCCATCCGGCCAAGCCCTCTATCGAAACTGTCGCGGCGGCCCTGGCTCAGCCTGTGCAGGCTACACCAGTGGTGGCGACCTCGGGGCTCAGAGTCTCCCTGCCACCTCGGAGGGAGTCCTCTTTTGTGCCCATCGTTAGGACCCCCGTGAAATCCCCCGAGGGGAAGAGAAAGGGGGGGCAGGGCGTCGTCGTAGATTCGGCTTCAACCTCGGAGGAGGAATTGGTCGAGGTCTTAAGCCACGGCCTCGGCGTGGAAGAAGACCGGCCTGTCGGGATGGATCCCGACGCAGGTGACGACGACATAGTCGAGGGTACCGACGGGGCCCCTGATCGCCCGTCGGATTCCCTTCTGCCAGCACCGCAAGACAACTCGGCGGCCATTTTGTTGGCTATACAGTCCTTATGCTCAGAGATAAGGACGAGACTACCGTTGCCGACGGAGGAACCTCTCCCGTCGGGGGACCCAGAACCGGGACCTTCTGGTGTTCCCCCTACTAAGAAAAGAAGGATCCACCCTCCACCTCCTTTTCAGCCGTCGCGCCCCGTCCAGCCCTCCTCCCCGTCCACCCGAGGGGATGATACGGGGACTGACACGGCAGCGACGGGTACGGACGACGAGGTATACGACGAGGATGTACCGTCGTCGCCTCCCACAAGGGCTTCTCCGCCCGACGAGATTGGATCGTTCCACTCCATGATCACCAGGGCATCCGAGCTTTTCCAACTCTGCCCTGAGGAGAAGAAGAAGGAAGGTTTCCTTTATCAGCGGCGCGAGGCCAAGAGGAAGACGGTCCTCTCAGTGCCTCTATTGGACGACATTTGGGATGAGGGCCTCACCCTCCTCAAGAACCCTTCCACGACGCCAGCTAGAAGAGACCGGTACGAGAAGAAGTACCGGGTCCCGGACACAGCCCCCGTGTGCCTCTGAGCGCAGCCTACCCCGGACTCCGTCGTCTCCGCGGCGGCCAGGAAGAAAGCTGAGGGAGGTGCGGCCTCCACATCGACTTCCCCACCGGACGGTGAGGGAAAGAAATTGGACGCTATGGGACGCAGAGTCATCTCGTCGGCAGCGATGACGATTAAAGCGGCCAACGCCTTGGCTATCGTGGCCCGCTACGACAGGGAGCTCTGGTACAAACTGGCTCCCCTGCTGGACTTCCTGCCGGACGACAAGAGGACAGAGGCCCTGGAGATCCTGCAGGAAGGTGAGGTGGCTTCGGACCACGCCATTACCGTTGCGACGGACATCGCCGACACTGGGTTCCGCCAGTTGGGCAACGGCGTTTGCCTTAGGCGGCGTGGATGGTTCAAGGCTACGGACTTCCGTCAAGACGTTCAGACCAGAGTCCTGGACATGCCCTTCGATGGGAACAACCTGTTTGGGAAAACAGTGGACGATTCCCTTCAGGCCATTAAAGCGGACACTGAGACGGCCCGGGCCTTGGGAGTTCTATAACAACGACGGACGCCCTTTCGGAGCAGCGGAGGCAAGGGCGCCTCCAAAGGTTCCGGCGGCGGTTTCTCCACCTACCGCCAAGCGGCCCGCTCGTCGTCTTAGGAGGCCTACAGAGGACGAGGCAAGTCTGGCAGACCCCGCCGTCGTCGCCAAGGAGGTCAAGGCGGCAAAGCCTCGTCGAAGCAGGATTGAACCGGACGTGGGGTCGGGCCCCCACCGAAGCACCCCGGTGCGAGGCCGGCTGGCGAGCTTCGTCAGCGTGTGGGAGTCCATCTCCACCGACCGTTGGG
This sequence comes from Ambystoma mexicanum, assembly GCF_040938575.1. Lineage (NCBI taxonomy): Eukaryota > Metazoa > Chordata > Amphibia > Caudata > Ambystomatidae > Ambystoma > Ambystoma mexicanum. The sequence goes on along the minus strand of NC_090928.1, from coordinate 1,182,761,544 downwards.
TGCTGGACGCCTTGGCCCGGGGCCACGCGCTCGAGTTCCAGAGAAGGTGCCCGCGCGTCCCCCCCGTGGCCAGGAAAGAACTTCACGTCCCTCAACTTCTCCTGGAGGTAAAAGCGATGCTCAGGAAGGGCGCCATCGAACTCGTCCCAAAGAGGCTTCGGGGCTCCGGAGTTTACTCGAGATACTTCCTCGTGAAGAAGAAGACGGGGGGATGGCGCCCCATCCTGGACCTGCGACGTCTGAACAAGTTCATCAAGGCGCAGAAGTTCTGGATGGTCACCCTCCAGCACGTCCTGGGTCAGCTGGAGGAAGGAGACTTCCTGTCGTCGTTGGATTTGGAGGATGCCTACTTCCATATTCCCATCCTAAAGGGGCACCGAAAATTCCTCAGGTTTGTGGTCCAAGGGCGTCATTACCAGTTCAAAGCCCTCCCCTTCGGACTATGGTCGGCACCCAGGGTATTCACCAAGTGCCTCGCACCGGTGGCGGCGCAGCTGCGCCGCGAGGGGGTCCACGTCTACCCCTACCTGGACGACTGGCTCATCCGAGCCAAGACGAGGGAGCTCGCCGTGGTTCACACGGCAAGGACCGTCCAACTTCTCACGGACCTAGGATTCTCCGTGAACTACGCCAAATCCCACCTGGTACCCGCGCAAGACGCTCTGTTTCTGGGAGCGAGGCTCAACACATTGTCCCTTCCGGCCTCCACGTCGGAGGAGAGGACCAGGACCATCCTGGGCAAGGTGCAGCGGATGTTGGTGGCCGACGCGGCCAAGGTGAGGTCCATCAAGTCCATCCTCGGAATGATGTCTTCCTGCATCTACCTCATTCCCATGTGCAGGCTCTGGATGCGCCCGTTGCAGGAGTTCCTGGACGCGCGCTGGATCCAAACGACGGGCAGCTTCGAGGAAAGGATCACACTCGACGTGAGTTTCCGACGAGCGATCCGGTGGTGGGGCACCCGCGCGCATCTGACGGCAGGCTTGGACTTCCAGACCCCAGCCCACCAGGAGACAGTGACCACGGATGCCTCCCTGGAAGGGTGGGGAGCGCACACCGAAAATCTGCACGCAAGAGGCCTTTGGCTCCCGACGGAGAAATCCCTACATATCAACGTCCTGGAGCTCCGTGCAGTGTTTTGGGCCCTCAGGTCCTTCCTTCCTTCCCTCAAGGGCAAGGTGGTGAGGATCTTCACCGACAACACCACCACCATGTTTTACATCAGGAAACAGGGCGGAACCAGGTCCCCAGCACTGTCCAAGGAGGCGCAGGACCTGTGGCATTGGGCCATCGCCCAAAGGATATTTCTGGTGCTGTTTCATCTGGCAGGGATAAAAAACACCATCGCCGACTCACTCAGCAGGGAGCTGCGCTCGTGCCACGAGTGGGAGCTACGGCAGGATCTAGTGGATCGCCTCTTCCGATGGTGGGGCACACCCCAGATCGACCTGTTCGCGACGGCGACGAACTCCAAGTGCCGGAGGTTCGGCAGCAGGTTTCCCCAGGCGAGGAGCATGGGCGATGCTTTCTCGTTCCCCTGGGAGGGCCTGTTCCTCTACGCGTTCCCTCCTTTGCCAATGCTAATCCGGCTCGTCAACCAGCTCAAGAGGTCACGGTGCAGGATGATCCTCGTCGCACCTGCGTGGCCGAGGCAGATATGGTTCCCGGACCTTCTGGACTTGTCAGCGTCCCCGCCAATCAAGCTGCCGGTGGATGCGGATCTACTCTCCAGAGAAGGAGGCGCCATCCTCCACCACGACCCAAAATCGCTGAACTTGCAGGCCTGGCTCCTGCAGCGCTAGAGTTTGGAGGATACGACATACCGGCCGACTGCAGAGAGGTTCTTGCAAAGGCCAGGGCGTCCTCGACTCTTAAATGCTACGGACACAAATGGAAGAGGTTCTCTGTCTGGTGCCACGCACAGAAGATTAACCCTCTACGGATTACGGCCCCCCAAGTACTGCCGTACCTGCTGACGCTGGCCAAAGCTGGGCTGGCACACGCGTCCATCAAGATTCATCTTGCTGCGATCTCCCGATACACCAGAACCACGGGGCGGACGTCCTTGTGGTCTCATCGTCTGGTGAAAGAGTTCATGAAGGGACTGTTCAGATCGTTCCCGCCGGTGAAGGCTCCGGCCCCGGCGTGGTGAGCTCAACGTGGTACTGACCAAGCTCATGGAACCTCCGTTCGAGCCTCTGCACTCAGCTCCGTTGAAATTTCTGTCGTGGAAAACAGCGTTTCTTGTGGCCATCACCTCCGCACGACGAGTGGGAGAGATACAGGCCCTTTCCTGCAAGGCCCCGTACTTGACTTTTCACGACACGAGGGTAGTGCTCAGGACGCACCCCTCCTTCATGCCCAAGGTACCGTCGGACTTCCATCTCAACGAACCCTTGGTGTTGCCTGTGTTCTTCCCATCGCCTTCGTCGCCGGCTGAGAGGACTTTGCACTCGCTGGATGTGGCTAGAGCGCTGAAGTTCTACGTGGACCGCACAAAGTGTTTTCGGAAGACGTCACAACTCTTTGTGAACTTTGGACCTGTCAATCAGGGGAAGGCTCTCTCGAAGGCTTCCATTTCCAGATGGCTCTCCGGCTGTATCATGTACTGTCACCGGTTGGCAAACCGACCGCTGCCTGGCCGTCTGAGAGCCCATTCCACCAGAGCGATCGCAGCTACCACGGCGTTCCTATCTGGTGTGCCCCTGCTGGACATATGCAGGGCTGCTACGTGGAGGTCGACGCACACCTTCACGAAATTCTACTGCGTCGACCGGGATTCCAGGGAGGAGTCCAGAGTCGGCCAAGCAGTGCTGCGCAACCTGTTCGCCTGAGGTGAGCCTGGTGAGGAGGTAAGATGCTTAATGTTGAGTTTGATGTGATGCTTAATGTTGAGCCTTTGCCACCTCCCGTGGTTGTGCATGTGTGTACTGCTATGTATTCTTTATTCATGAGCATGTGAATCCATGCCAGACCCCATGCTGGAGAAGGAACAAGTTACTTACCTGTAACTGTTGTTCTCCAGCATGGGTCTGGCATGGATTCACATGCGAACCCTCCCGCCTACCCCTCTGCGGCTCTTCACTTGGTCATACTGCCACTTCACGTGCTTCCAAATCTGAAGATGGCTGCCAGAGGCGGGGCTTAGGTAGAGGGCAGTCATTGGCTGTGGTCAGTATGACGCAGAGATCAGTGATTGGTTATTACTACGAAAGACAGATCAGAAACGAAACGGATACTGGTTTTTTCTTTACCGAGGATTCCCAGCCTGACGACGGGGAATATTCATGAGCATGTGAATCCATGCCAGACCCATGCTGGAGAACAACAGTTACAGGTAAGTAACAAGTTCCTTATAATTCTGGTGTAATATGTATTATGTTTATAATATATGTGATAAGTTCCTTTCGCAACTGTAACAAATTATGTTAAAAAAAGTAAATCATCGGATCCTGTAGCTGCTGGAAGTCTGCCTTACCTGAGATCTGTTGCAGCAAAGTAGAGGGAGAACATTGTGTTAGGATCTATTTGATAGGTTGCAGTGCCTCATGCAATAATTTCACAGTTACTGAAAACAAAGAAGCAGGATATGTCTGTTTCGAGAGCAAGTAAATATAACATTCTTCTCTTGACATCTTCAAATATTCCCCTGCCTAGGTGCTCTGTGTTGAATCCAGCTTCCCTGCTCCTTGTCTTCAAAAGGAAGAACTATAGGATAGTACCCTACATAATTGTTCAGAGATAACTGATGGTTTTTGACGCTGCACACAGATCTCACTGATGTACTTTTATCTAGTATACTTTGTTGACGGGTCATGTTACAGGGATCAGAATGCAAAATTGGTTGCAGGGTACACAGTGTGTGCTCCCGGAGAGGTAGTAGGGAGGGGAAGGCTGCCCCGCCTAGTGAGAGAATTAGCATCTCTTACCAGAGCCTTTTGTTTAGCATCACAGCAGTCGGTCAACATCTACACCGACTTGCGATAGGCTTTTGGGGTATCCAACGAATTTGGTGAACTTTGGAAACGGCAAGGATTCTTCATGTCTAAAGGAAACCCCTATATAAAATGGGCACTATGTAAAAACCTTATTGGGCACCATTATGTTACCTGAAAAGATAGCGAATGCCAAGTGTGCCACTCACCAACCTTTAGATGACCCGGTTAGTTACTGCAATAAGTTTGCAGACTGTACTGAAAAGTTGCCACATTATATACTGAGGATGCATGTCAATGGCATTTCTGACCCTTCCCAAGGATGTGTCTGCAGGACAGGAAATAGCTCCCTCTAGTGAAAACAATAACTGGATACAGAAAGGATGTTGATTGCATGATGACTCTGTGTGGAGAGATGACCAAGGTCGATTAGTGGCCATCAAGATTTTATTATCTCATCTTGTCACTCTGTATCATGGACAGTAACATGTTGGGCAGGATGGAATGACCATGTCTGTGAATCGCTTGTGCATTGCCCCTATTTTTGCCAAGATGGTACTAGAATATTGTCCACAATGTATCATCTGCCTCTAAAATATTCTGGGGAAAACTGTACTCTTTTATGGACCCTTGGGACTGCAGATTTCCACTCCGACACTGCAATAATTGGCAGTAACTCCTTCTTAATCTGGAAAGGTAGATGCAACAACTGTTGTTAAGATCCTACTAAAGGATTTGGTACCAAGATGTGGAGTGCCCATCAGCATCAATAATGACCAGGGCACTCATTTTGTAAATAATATTATTAAGGCGTTCTTGTTGTTTAGTATGTGGAGTAATACAAACAGAAAGACAGGATTTAGTCCGTATTCCTGTTAAATCTTTATCTACTGATTTGCATTTGACTGATGGTAAACTATTGGAGTATGTGAAGTCTTTAACCTCTTCTGACAGTCTCACCCATGACCATGTCAAGGCAGCACTGCCCAGCGAACCACTTGTCCCTAGCATCTCCTTGCAACCCAGAGAATGAGTATTGATAAAGGTCCTCCAGCGAAAATCCTCATTGGGTCCAAGGTAGAGAGGCCCCTTTCAGCTTCCCCTGACATTGAACTCAACTTTAAAATTATAGTGGATTCGGACATGGGTGCATGTTACCAACTGCAAGGGTGTGGCAGTCCCGGCAGACTGAAATATCAAATATTTGTATTCTGTCTTTTTGTTCTGTTGTATTATATCCTGGTTTCCAGTGTGTCCAATGCTTCTACATTAAAGCCTTTGAAAAAGTATAATCTTACTAATATAGATAATACTCTCTGAGAGTGAGTGCTGTCTCTGGTAGAAAAGGTGTTACATCATCCATCGGCAGGCTGATAATTGTGTTTATTTGGGAGATTGGCAGTCGAGCTTGACCTATTAGTAGGATTCCATCCAAAGCCAGCCATGTGAAGCACTTCCAAATCAGATGAGTGATAAGGTTTACTCCCAGGCCCTAAATGCAGAGTCTTAGGACCCCTTCCATTGAAACATTTACTAAAACAAAACCTACACACAAAGAATGTACAAGTTGTTTAACGGAAGTTGCAGTTGTTGACTCATGCAGATTCTCACATCCTACAGATTTAGACTTCACCTTTCATTCCTTCCCACATAATTAATTCTCTCGAATTGATTATATTGTGTTGCCAATAATTGATTCCACTATTGAATCTTCAATTATCTCAGCACGTTGAATTGGGATGCATTAGAAATTGTACTTTTAGATGGAGATTCAACAACTTATTATCCCATTAACTTTGAAAATTCTTTTCTTGATTTTCATCATTCTTTCTTTCAAATCAATAAAGATGCTGATGCCTCCCCTGCCAACAACTGGGATGCATATGAAGCGGCCCTGCAGGGACATGACATATTAGATCTTATGTAGCGAAGAAAAGAAGGAAGCAAAAAAAGATCTAGATAACCTTCATGGTCAACTGCAGAGTTTAGAGAAGAAATACAGCTCTACAGCGAATGATGCTCTCTTGCAACAAATTCTTGCTCTTCATTTTTCTATTAACAAAAAACAAACAGAACTAGCCTCTGATAGATACCCCTATCCACATTAATTAAATCATCAGGGCTATTAAATGTTAAGAAAGGTAAAGCTTCTGGTCTCAATGGATTTTATATGGACTTTTTGAGCATTTTTCTCCTTTACCGAAGCTCTTTTGGGTCTTTTTCCGAAACAGAACACAGATATTGAATTATCCAAAAACTATAGGCCAGTTTCATTGATTAACTCTGACTGTAAGATGCTTGCAAACATGTTAGCCAATAGAATAGAATACTTCATGTATAAATTAGTTAAGCCCGATCAGTAGGATTTGTTAAAGAGAGAACAATTTCAGCTAGTACTGAACTGTCTGTAAATCATATTAATTGTATAAACAAACAAAAAGAACCATCCAACAAACTCCTATATGGCAATAGCACTTGTTGCTGAAAAAGCATTTGACCGTGTTGAGATTTTCTTTGACAAGCCTTAAAGAGGCATGGAATTGGAGATGGCTTTATACAACTGGCCAAACGTCTATACTCTGACCCAAAAGCATCCATCTTCATAAACAGTCCATTTTCTCCCTGTTGTTCCCTTCATAGAGGTACAAGACAAGGTTGTCCATTCTCCCCAATTTTATTTGTCTTGGCCCTTGAACCTTTATTAGAATTAATTTGAAGAAATAAAGATATTGTAGGCATTAACTGTGGTAGTTTTGGATTTAAACTTGCTGCCTATGCTGATGACATATTAATCTTTCTTGAAAACCTGAGCCCAACAATCCCTCACCTGCTAGATAACATTGACTTATTCTCACATTTCTCGGGCATAGCTTAAAGATAAATCTGAAATGCTCCTGCTTAATATACATTGTATCAAAGCTAGTTTTACACATTTTGGCCTCAACTGGAATCCAGTATCTATTAAATATCTGAGTATTTCTATTTCCCCTTAACTTGCTCAAAAGGTCAAGAGAAATCTACAGAATCTGCAATTAAAATTAAACGAATCAGCAACCATGTGGTCTGTGCACACCAAGGGCCAAACGGAGAAGCAAACCCGTCTTGTCTTGGGTCTGGCCACCCACATTCACACCTTAGTGGGGCAAAGGCTCTTAGTTCACCACGAGTAGCACAACATCACCACAGGCAAGTGGGTGCTCACCTTTCTCCAGCAGGGTCACACGCTGGAGTTCATCAGACGGCCGCCCACCATTCCTCCACGGACAAAGGTGGAGAAGCATATGCAGATGCTACAGTAGGAGGTCCAAGCACTGCTATCCAAGAGGGCCATCGAATAGGAATCAGGAGAACAGAGCCCTATACAAGACGTCCGAGTGCTAAACAAGTACTAAAAAGCTAAAACTTTCAAGATGGTAACACTGCAGCAGGTACTGTTTCAGTTACAAGAAGGTGATTTTCTGACATCGCTAGATCTAGAGATTGCTTATTTCTACATCCATATCTAGCAGGAGCACCACCACTATCTACATTTCGTGATCGCAGATCGCCACTACCAATTTACGCCACATGGGTTTTCACCAAGTACCTAGCTCCACTAGTGGCCCCTCTGTACGGAGTGGGTGCACAAGTCTAGAAGAATTTGACATGGCAGAAAAACACATCACTCTCCCCATTCAGTGCCGACAGTCTCTCAGATTCTCTGTAAATTATCCCAAATCCTGTCTCGCCCCATCGCAGCAGGCTCTCTAGTTGGGTGCATGCCTAGACACATAATCTTGCAGGGCAACACCGTCGGAAGAGAGGGTCTAGGTGCAACAACTCTCCTGCTTATCTATCCGCCTCCTAACGTGTCTTGGGGGGGTGATGTCATCTAGCATCCCATACTCCAGCATCGCAGGCACTGCATGCGTCTGCTGCAAGATTTCCTAGATGCTCAATGGCGGCAGGTGTCAGGTTCCTGGGAGGACACGATTTCACTGACCCATCTCTTCAAGAAGCCTCTGCAATGGTTGTTTGTCCTTACCTGGTTCAAGGTGCTCGTTTGACCCACCCCTCACCAAGTCACTGTCACGACAGATACCATGGCTGGGACGTGCATACAGGAAACCTTCATGCCATGGGGTTATGGTTTGCAGAAGAGAAAACACTCCATAGCAACCTTCTGGAACAGCAAATGTTTTTTAGGTGCTGAAGTCGTTTCTGCCTGTAAAGACTGGAGGGGGATATCTGTACATCTTCCCTCTATATAGTAGGGTAAAGGCACAGAACCCTCCATCCAAGGCTCTCAGTTTGGTAGAAATGGACAAGCAGACAGACTTAAGCTTTCAGAAGGTGATGTAGGCTAGTTCTTAAGTACAGTGTTTCCCTCACAAAGGAATGTCCGCACACTGTTAGGTGATAACAGCTGATTTATATAAAATAAGGTTGCTACCAAAATGTATACCTATAAATAATAACACTTTGTAGTAGGAAATACTTATTCAAAGAATGCCAAATATATTGTCAGGGTTGCTATATTAGGTCATGTTGTTTTATATATATTGAGGGTGGTTGGTAGGTTAAGGGTTAGGATTATGTTTTGGTAAAATTCACTTAATAATGCAGGTTGGGCCTTAACTTGGTTGTTTAGAGCTTTGACAAGTGCCCAAGCCAAGATGGAGATTCAGGTCAGTGAAGTGATTGGTTGGGAACTCCTTTTGTTCAGTTGAAGTAGCAGGTCAAGATAAGTGAAGCTCCAGTTTATGAGGCCTTTATCAAAGGGCCTTACCAGGATTCAGGGTATCAGGAAGAAACTCTTTGGGAAGCTGAAGAATCAGGCAGACTGTATGCTGCAAAACCGCCAAGTTTAAGATAAGTGACTAATAAGACTTTTCTTTTCATCTGCAACTGATTTGGATATTGAACCATAAATGTAATCTCTGCAACTGCAACTGCTATATTGCTGAAGAAACAGTTGATCAACCATTTCAGTAGTGCAGAGTGCTTTAAGGACAAGACTGTATTGTATTCACTTTATCTGTTGCTGCCCTTGACCTGCGTGAGTATAACAAACTGAGTTTACATAGAACTCTTACATAGAACTCTTTCGGAATAAAAACGCTCTGCGATACACGACGTTTTTTTTTAATGACACACAGGCTCCGCAGTGAAATGCTACATGAAAGGTGTTTCTTTTTCTTCCCCAGCAGTCGCTACGATAGGTAAGACGAGGCGAGTTGTTCTGACAATAATCAGCTGTGTTTTAATGTGCGCTGCAATCTCGTAGGAACCGTCAAAATACTTTTTAATTTTCAGATTGCGGTCGCTGGCCGCACTTGTTTTACTTTCCCTCTTTAGACACGGAATAAGAAGGGAAAAGAAGGCTTATGTAAATAGATATTGTGATGCTTTATCACCGCGCAGTTACCGGAAGCAGATCAAGGGTTTGTCGGGCCAGCACTGGTCATAACCTGTGACTAAATATTATATGTGAACCAGATAGCATCTGGTTAGTTTTTGGAAGCGCAGTGTGGAGGGTCTCTGTGGAGAAGCCCGCCAAAAAGTGGGACAAAGGGCTCGACTTGGGTTAGAGTTTCAGAGGCGAACACAAACGCCATTTTAAAACCGAGTCCTGGCAAAAAGACCCAACCGGGGATTAAATATTAAATAAATAACCCAGCGGTATCTTTAACATTGCACCAATAAGTGGTGCGTTTAAAATGAATGGGAAAATCCCATAGGAAATATTCCGGTGGAATATTTTGCGTGGTATCCACTGCCAACAGCCAGAAACTCGACAAGGGGGTACTGGTCGAATTACCCCTACCAGTACTTCCAAAATATGATGGTTTGTACTGGTTCTGTTCACAATTTGAGACTAGATAAGCTAATGGTGACTTTACATGCCCTGGGAGACAGTAGTCAGCCCCAGGGTATGGAGTCTATGTTTGGGGGTCACTATGACACCCCTGTGTTACTGCACTGAGGGTGCTGTGTAACACACATACCAAAAACACATGAAGCCCTATGGAGTAAAAGACCCCATAGCCCATAAAACACATTACATAGTCAAAGGACATCCTCAAATCATGCCTAAGAGTGGGAGAAAAAGAGTCTCACTCTTAGCAGGAGAAAAAAATAAACCCCAAAAATCCAGCAAAGCTGCTGGGGGACTCACTAGGTTTGGGAAATTTAGCCTTAACAGAGAATTCTCCCTAACATGTGTCCCTTTTCTAGGTCGGTCGAGGCAGTTCCGTGTACACACCCGGATTCCACTTGCGCAGCAAGGTTTTTAGTGCGTGGGGTGTTCCCAAGGTGTGTTGTGTGTGAGGTGCTAAGATCCAATAGTGGGCCGCATTTTATCAATGAGCTATTTGAGCAGATAAGGCTTCTATTTAACATAAACCAAAAGTTGTCTTTCACTTATCATCAAAATGACTTTGAAAAAGGGATGGTTGTATTGCATACCCTTGGCATTATATGCATTTCAGAATTAGCCAGGATCAGACCACCACCTCGCCCCACACAAGCTAGTCACAGGGTGTCGAACGAGAACGCCCCTTCCACCTCTGTCTAGGAGTAGAAGTGATGCCCAGAGCGTAGCTAAAACTTTAGGTGATGAGATGCATGATTATTTTACATGTATGACCTCTCATTTCAGATCATGTCAAGCGCCGGGGGGTGTCGGTCTAAGAACACAGAAGAAGATCATTCTGCAACCAATCCAAGCAAACTATTACCACCACCTAAGTTACATGTTGGGGAGCTAGTGTTAGTAAAAATGTTACCAGGAAGTGGCATGAGCCATGTTTCCACGGCCCTTTTATCATCAAAGAATTGTCTCCTTCTGTTGCCAAGATACAAGGAAGAAGAGATTGGCTGCACCTGGGTAATGTGAAGATTTATAAAGGCGAGACCTTCCCTCCCACTTTTCTGATCCAGATGCAAGACATGAAGAACATTTCAACGTGTGCAGACTAGATTGATGACCAAGAAGGATGATGAAATAACAAGTGAATAATACATTCTTTATTTGGACTGGATTTCGATGAACACTCCTTACAGATATTTTAGCAGAGAGTGAAAAGACTTGCAGAGAATTCCAGGAATTTAGAAATTAACTTTAAGAAATACATATTGAAGCAGAAAATAATGCATCAGAGATATGCCTAAAGTCAGTTCTTGATCAGAAATTGGAAACGAGATCAGTATCCAAATTCATTTCATGGAGAATATTTATTTTAAGTGTTTAAACATATGGTAGCTGCAGATAATGACGTTTATCGGGTTGTGCTTGCTGTCTCTGTGTTTATACTTCTGTCTTACCCTGCTCTTGTTAGAAGAGACGTTAGTATTCACTTTTTTAGCAGGATCCTAAAAATGGTCCAGTGATAAGACTCCTTATTGCTATAATTGAAGAAATTTTACAGTTGCAAACATAAAGAAACTTAGTGATTGTATTAGAAATGATTAATGAAGAGAGTGGCCTGGTTCCAGAAAATGAACAAATGCAACAAACAGTAGGGTCGTGCGAGAGATGGATGCCTATGTTCTTATGCATAATATACGCTTGCATGATTCCTCTCTTTGTCTTACTGTTCCTCATCTTTCACAGTCTTTCATGTTAGTACTTCCACTGAAGGAGATGTACCTATAGGTTCTCCCTATTGTGAAGACTACTTTTGATTTACTCTGATTACTATACAGATTTTGGGTGACACAAAATAGATGCAGAGGAAGATAGTGAAGGAATAAATACCTATCTAGATAACACAGCTCACCTGGGGAATAACATGTGGTACCAACACCAAAACATGAGAAAAGTGGGGAAGAACACATCTAGGGGGGGTTGCTATCTCTGCTCTCTCATCCCCTATGCCATGAATACTGTACGAACTTGCATTGCCAGGAAGTTCCAGAGCATGATGCAAAGTGCCTCAGCCATCTTGCGACATGTACAACTCAAGGACAATTCCAAGGAAGCTGGGCGACCTTGTGATGGAGATCGAAATAGTCGTTTCCATACCAGGATGACTATATCAAAATGCTACAAATGTAAAAGGAGCCTGGATCAAAGAGCAAGATGCTTGGGTATCCTGCTGCAGGACAGTATGGGGTGTTCATTGAAGAAATTAAGAGAATCAATTGTCCTGATGTGACAGAAATAGCCGGATCACCTAGATGTTGTGAACAAACTCAACTATTGATCTATGGACGAGTGAATTCCAAGAAGGGATGGGTAGAAGGAATGATGTCGTGTGCAGCTGAAAACAGATTACGTACAAGAGGTACAGAAAGTGAATGATGGGTGTTTAAAGTCATGGGCCAAACACTCCAAACTACTGACATGGGTAGAAGACAAATCAGGCCCAGTAGTTGTAATCCCATTGGTTAATGCAACACTGTACTTCGGAAGACATGAAAAGAATCACGTGGGATATAACAAAGAATGCAAAACCACGATTGACGTTCCTAGGATGGGAGAAGGGACAGCCGTCCTTATGGACCGAAAATGGATTGGGGCGAAGTATGTTCTTTGATGCTCATCCATGTTCCAGCATTAGTGATACCTCAAAGTGACCTGAACATTGGTGAATTCGCAAAAGTGGATGCCCATTTGAGACAAAGAAGATCACTTGAACTTCTCTGTCGGACAAAAAGAGATAATTATTTCTCAGCCAAATCAATAACAGCATATGACTCCATCCCTGAGGAGCACAGGTTGTTCAGCAAGACTGCCACAATATTTATGACTATATTCATGCCTGGTATCCAAACAGTAGCAAACCACCAGATAGGAACTTCTGCAGACAATGGGCCTCATTATGACCCTGCCGGTCCGGAACCAACGGTGGTGGTAAACCCGCTGCCACCGTTGTCTCCGGACTGGCAGATTAATAGTTCTACAGGCAGGTGGTGTCACTCCTGCCAGGTCTGACCTGGCGGGAGTAACGCCACCCGCCTGCAGATGGAAAATTGGAAACACAGGCACTGTTATTTACGGTACCGGTGTTTTCATGGTACCCATCCCCATGGAGTCCTATGGGACTCCATAGAAATGGGGATAAACGGAATTACATCTCTGGAATTACCGGGTCACCGGGGTTGTAATGCCCCAGTAAATCCGGCAAGTCCAGAGGCAGTAATTTGTTCCGGGACCAGCGGCAGCCTGACGGTTTTTCCAGCACGGCTACTGCCGGACTCGTAATGAGGCTCAATCAATGCTACCATAAAGGGATTCAATGCTATCAAGGAAGAGCTGAGGGCCATACGACTGATGACCCTCCAGAATAGACATGTCTTTGATATGATCACAGCAATGGAAGGAGGAGTTTGTGCCATAATTGGGCCAACATGTTGCACATTCATACCTTCTCACAATGAGCAAAATGGGACCTTGACAAAAGCCATAACGTTGTTGACAGACCTACGTACTAAGATGGAAGATGAGACGGATGACATTGAATATGACAGTTGTTTTGCCTCACTGTTCTCGTGGATTCCTTAGTGGTTGGCAAATTTATTCAAGATTCTTGGAGTAATATTTGTGCTGATTATGTTAGAATTCTGTGTAATCAGGATAGCGATTACGCAATGCAAGAAAACGGCAAAGAAGGTAGTAGGAATGAAGATCATGATCGATATCGAACCTGAACCTAACACCAAGGAGCTGACTGATGAAGCTGTTAGAAAATATATAGAGGCCAGCATCGTAGCACCTGAAGGAACGAAGTTCCTGTTCCCAAAGAATCATAAGAAATACGTGGGACAATGGGTGTATTGTACTGCGAATGGAAATGTAATTACATGACCTGGAGTGTAGATGAACATGTCATATCAGCCTGTACCCTGAGGGGGGTGATGAAGCTATGAACGCCAAAGAAGCACTTCTTCAAGAGAAAATACCAGAATGTGGAAACAATTGAGGAGGTGGTCGAGGACTGGACCAGAGCGGGGAATGTAGAGAAGCAGCTGCATACCTCTACAGGAAATCCCACCCCCCTGCCTCCTATATGTTGGAAGCCGTAGTCTGTGCCATGTTTGACACCAGCAGTTGTGCCAATACCGCAGTGGCTATTCAAAAGAAGATACCCATTGAGACAACCCTACCAAATGTATCCCAGAAGAGACGACAATCTGAGGGAGGAACTCTCTGAAGAAATAATAAAAGGGCAAGGAAAGAAGCCTGTGACGTCATAAGAGAGTATGAATGACGTCTCAGGATACTGGCTGAAGAGAATGTATGGCTCCTACAGAAACTAATGATGAAGTAAAGAATCAAGTGAACTCTTAAATATAAAAAAGATTACAGATACACAAAGTTTTGAAGAGAATTAACCGTTCAATAAATGTACAGATGAAATGTAAGGCAGACTGAGCCATCATAGAAGCTGGCTATATGTAATGAATAAAATGCAGGTAAAGCCACCACTGTATAGAAGCTGGACATCAGTATCATGAATGTTAGTAAGCCAGGACCCATGAAGAGGAAAGGGAGAACTGTGTCGCAGCAAGAACACGCTGAAATCATGGAGCTGCATGGCAGCACAATCTGGCTTGGAGTTAAGCCTGAAGTAGCCAAGCTCGGCTATTCGTTCTGGAAAGGAGTGAACGCACGAAGGATGAATCATCCCTTGTTAAGGTGCAAAGAAAGAACACCAAGAGTGGCAAGTATTTTTCATTTTAGACATTTAAAACTTGCAAAATGGACTAAATCGTGGTCTCCTGTCACGTGAGCCAAGCATGAAAATAGAGTAGAACTTGGATTCCTAGAACACAATATTGAGTGTCCGACCTCCCATGTATTCCCAGATACAAGGATACTTTGCAAGGCCAAGTTGAAAGACAGTCTTCATGGCAGAAGGCTTGGGTGATGAGAGATGCTGGGCTAATTGGGTGGGGAGGTAGAGTCAGGGCCATCTCCTTGCACTTGGGTCTTGGCTTACATGCTGCTAAATTAAGCAAATGTTCCAGACATGGCATAACCGTGCCAATCAATTGTAGTGGCCCTTATAACGAAGGACCTTTATAGTTTTAAGACCAATCAGAAACCGTGTAGTTGATGTTTTTGAAGATTACATGTTTTAGAGGTAGGCATATATGGGCCACCTGACAGTGGGCAGCCAATCACAATCATAGTTCCTATATATTGAATACTCAAGAGAATTATCAGTGACCAGAGAGAGTTTGAGCAAGAACTAGCTAAACTAAGTAAGAGGTTGGAAGACCGTGGATATCCGGAGGAGGATATTAAGATGGCAGTAGAGAAGGTAGCAACTAAAACAAGAGAAAGTACCTTGACTCCTAAAGATACCAAGACATCACCATCTTTGGTATACGTGTCCAAATTTTCCAGCCAGAGCATGCAAATCAAAAGGTGTATTAACAAGCACTGGCAAATCCTGACTAAAGATGAAAGAACCAAAGAATTGTTCACCGATCCACCTACATTCGCTTATCAGAGATCCAACAATCTAAGAGACCTACTCGTCAACACACGCGACGATAAACCAAGAAGAAGACCAACCAAAAGATTCGGCACATACCCATGCCTGAATTGCAGTAATTGCAACAATATCATAAAAGGAGCTTTTCTGTTGCATCTGTACACAGGGGAAGAAATTGCAATAAAATGACATGCCACATGTAACACGGAGAACTGTATATACTGCATACGCTATCCCTGTGGACAGTACTACGTAGGAGAAACAGGACGAAAAGTACGCATTCGCCTGAATGAACGCAAGTCATGCATTCGTAATAAGAACATCAACTCAGCAGTAGCTAAACACTTCAATGAAAAGAAGCACAATATCTCCCAGATCAAATTTCAGGTATTAGAAGTTATTGTAAATACCGGCACGGACTCTAAGAAGAAGAGACAACAAAGAGAATCCTTTTGGATTGATAGACTGGAATCATTGTCACCGCGAGGAATGAACGATGAGTTCGATCTTAACTGTTTTCTATAATTGTATCTGTTTTTACAACACATTGAACTTACCTGTGTTTTAGACATGTCACTCTTGAGAATGTAAACACCTGGGAACACAAAAAGCACACACAAGAACATAACTTGACCCCTAACTACCTCATGTAACGTACAGTACTATATTTTATTTACTTCACCAATTAGAACAGAGGGCATCCCGGTTCTATTTGGATCATTTGTATAATTTTGCGTGTTCATGCAATCGTGTTACCATACACCAGCATTAACACTGCTTTTAATTGCCCACTCCAGTATGGCCACTTCATGCACCCGATATCCGCCATTTTGAGATTTGCATCACCATGACAACACTACACATATACACGCAGACGCGAGCAAAGCCTTCTTGCTATCCGCAGTCGGAGGTTACTTCGCTCGAGCGAGCTATACACTCACAAGGTAAGCGCTCTGCTTTCACACAGGCAGGCACGTATTAGAAGCAACCACGAGCAATCGTGACTAAATGCAGCTTACTATTTCATTTTGTAGCGTTCTGAGAAGGAACGTTTGAACGGCATGTACTGAAGCCACCCGTTTCAGGTCAGTGATAACATGAAAATGTCTTGCCTTATCCCCCAGAATACTTGAACAGAAGACATTTAGTGAAATAACCATTAGATCTAATATAAACCTTGACTGAAGCACAATTTGATTGTCGGATTACAATAGTCTTTCAAAAACGCATAAATGTAATGTTATGTTTACAAATTACTGACAATGTTCTCTTCTCTCTGTCTACATGTACGTGTTTGTCAATTGTGGGTACCCTGTTCTCCTGAATGCATATATATCTGATGTTTTTCAAAATATTCTAACAGAAAGATTTTTTTGTATGCTCGTGTACATTTAACCTGGCTCTGAAGAAGGAATGTTACCATTCCGAAATGCATTAGCCCTAGGTTATTTTTCTTTGCCATTGTTATCAGCACAAAACGAATTGGTGAAGTTTAACCATTCGTTAACTAAAAGCGAAATTGAATTGAATTACAATTTATAGAATAAAAGCACTTTGAAGCAACTCTATCAAAGATGGCTTTACTGTCATTTATATTCTAAAACAAATGTTCTAACCCTATTGGGGGAATTTAGGTGTGCAGCCCACACCGAAGGCTAATTAGCCTAGGTCCTTTTTCTTTCCCTCCACCAGCTCAACCATTGCACCAACTTTCGGTAACACACCATCCACCGCTTTCACTGCCCCCTCAGGTACGAACCCAGA
The DNA here is from genome assembly GCF_040938575.1 of Ambystoma mexicanum. Lineage (NCBI taxonomy): Eukaryota > Metazoa > Chordata > Amphibia > Caudata > Ambystomatidae > Ambystoma > Ambystoma mexicanum. The sequence continues at coordinate 1,182,744,419 of NC_090928.1, read as the reverse complement.
GACCACCTCACATTGACCTCAGCCCATCTCTCACATGAGGAGAGGCACCCCTCAACCCTACTGCTCCTCCTGTCCCCCAACTCCCTTCAGGCAGACACCCTTCATCTCACACACTCTCAGCCCGTCACACACACACTCACCACAACCAACCCAGAGGAATTCCAGGAGTGCTGTGGCACCCTACGGCCAACCGCTTTGAAGGTCCATCGGTACCTCCTCCCCCTCGCCCGACCACACCACCCTCGACTGTGGGATGTTTTAACCCACTTAGGCCCTGCTATGCTGCAGCACTGCGTTATGATGGTGCCAGAAATATCAAAATGGCCGCAAAATCCTTGTGCGTGCCAAAACCTCTGAACATAGCGCTTTGCAATGCACAAAAAGATGGCTGCCCAATCCGCCACAGATGTTTTCAGTGGTGGAACAGAGATCTCTTTCCTGGAAGATGTCACTGGGCTCCACAACAAGTAAAAATGGAGTACAGAAGGAAAAATGGGTACCCCAACTATCCTAACCAGGGGTATTATGCGAGAAGGAATAGTTACCCTTCTCGGGATCAACCCAGGGTAGACTTGAGGACCCCGTACCAGTCAGAGCGGGTGTCCCAACTAGAGCGCCAGGTCCAGAACATGGCACAGGATCTGGGTCACATGCTGAGGGCTCAACAGAACCCTCAGATGAGCATGGCGGCTCAGAATTCTTCAAGTCCAGGATCTGGTGCTCCAGAACAATGACGGGGGAAGAACCCCGACAACCCACCGGTTCCCAGGGAGGAGACACAAGGGGAAGGGGAGTGTAAAGCCTTAGGGGAAGCTTCCTTCCCCACTTGTGAAAAATCCCTGGAAACCCAGTAACGGGAACCCAAATCTCCTGCCCCCGAAAGTCTGCAACCCAAGGAGCAGAGGGTGGGGAGAAGAAATAAAGAGCCCAAAAAGAGCCATTTTGTGGAGGAGGTGGAAATCTTCCAGTTTGAAGGAGAGGGATCCTCAGAGGATTCTGGGAAAAGGATCTTCTCCTTCAGGGATGGGGGAATTCCTCCCAAGAAAAATTGGTCCCAAAGGATCCAAAACCAGACTGGGTAGATGTGGGGACCGAGTTAAAACCGCCCATCATCAGTACCCGGAATGACCAGCACAAAAATCCCCTTGTTCAAACCCATTCTGGTGACTGCCTCCAAAAGGGGGAAAGGGGAGCCCAGAATCAGAACCAGGGAGACCCAAGACTTCCCCCATATCTAGCTGTCACCTTTTTCTTACAGGTTCCCAAGATCCCAGACAGAATCCTGCCCAAATCACCTCTGTCGGTATCCAAAACAAGGAAATTAACCCACCAGTTGGCCAAAAATGTGCATTATCTTTGCCCCCTTGAGGAAAAGGAGAGAATATTTTATGCCCCGGTCCAAATACAGGGGCAATGTACAATTTTGGCACTGGTGGACACTGGATCCCAAGCTACCCTTCTGTCAAAAAGGGCCTTTGATCAGCTGAATTCGGGAAAGGGGGAGAAATACCAAATTCCTCTCACCCCTATTCCTGGACAACTTCAGAACTTCGGGAAGGAAATTCCTGTCGAGGGGACTGCGGATTTAGACATTAAAATTGGGCGACACAAGGTGAAGCACCCGGTCATAGTTGTGACTACAGAGGGCACACCTTGTTTACTAGGGAATGACATCCTGTGTAGATTGTCTCCCCTCATAGATTGTCTAAACAAGGTCCTATGGACCCAGACTAACCGACCAATAATATTAAAACAGAGTGTCAACCATGTTAGTTTAAATGGCACATGCCACATGGTTGAACAAAAACCTGACCAAATTGAGTTCCAGAATAATCAAATCCCAGACGTGACAGTAATTGCAGTAGGACAACAAACTGGTGATGGGGAGACCTCTCTATTTCTGAAAATCAACCTTCCTTCCAGTCTAAGTTGGCATTCCACACTGGAAGGAAACACTCTGAAATTATATACAAATTCACAATCAGAAAATCCCACTCCTATAGTGCAAAAGGATGAGAAATCAGCTCAAAGCTTGGCTGATATTCAGAAAATTGGAGAGCAGTTGTTCATTCCTATTCAGTTAAATGAGGGGAAGGACTCTGTAAGAGCTTCATCAGCGAGGCCATGTACCGCAAACTCCGAAAAGATCCAGCCATTCCCACATTTAAATTGATAGACAAATGGGAAATGGACCTGGAAACACCCAATTCCAAACATCTCCTGCCTAGCAGGTGTATGCTCAAAATGTCCATAGGCAACAAGAGCATAGTCCATAATTGTTGGGTTGTGTGAGATGTCCCTGCTGCATTTTATTTAGACAGTGACATTCTCAATCGCTTTGCCATTAGTTTGGACCTAATCAACTTCAAAGCTTGGTCCCGATTACCGGGTAATCCCATGGACTTTGATGACCCAGAGAAAGCATTTCGGTCAGCTCAACTGCTGCCATATGCACTTGAAATTCAGATTGGAGAGGAAGTCACCATCCCAGAACGGACCCAACAATTCTCACTGGAAGTAAAAATTAAAAGAGGACAGAAACTGAAAAATCCTGACGCCTATGTCCATCTTAACGCTCATTTCCAAAAGCAAGGGTTGGGGGCAAACCCAACACCAATAGTCAACACAGAACACAACACCATTCCAATAGAGGTGGATAACAGCAACCTAAAGCGTATCACTATGGGTCCAGGCACCATTATTGGAATTGCGGTTGATGATCGACATGTTTCCATAGATTTTGGTAATGAACTGTTAGGACCAATCCCCAAGCACTGTTTTGACAGTGATAGTGATGATGACACAACACCAGACAGGATCTTCACCCGGCATGGGTGGAATTTCCTGGTGTACTCTTCCTGCCCTTATAGTGAGGAAGATGTGACCTATGACTAGGAGGGATGAGGTGATCTTTCAAGTCCACAAGGACTGCCTTCCCCACTTGAAGCCATCCATCCAAATCAGCACTTTTACCAGGGTCTTCTCCACCCAGCTGGAGGAGGCCGCTGAGATAGCCAAACCGGAAGTCTTTCCAGGCTTCAGGCAGATGGTTGAAGAGAGTGTCAACCTAGCTGATGCCTGTGAGACTCTGGAGCAAAAGTAAAAATTGAAACAAGTTTTCTTAGATTTTCAAGATCTCTTTGCGGGGGACTCATATGCCTGTGGTCGCACTGACATCCAGACAACAACAATTCCCACGGACCCTGGTATGACTCCAGTGTTTGTGAAGCAATATCGCTTGCCTCTCACATCAATGGAGTCCCTTACTGAAATTATTAAGAACCTTGAGTCCCGTGGGATAATTCGTCCAGTCCACAGCACCTTCAATAATTCAGTGCTGGGGATTGTGAAACCTAATGGCCACTGGAGACTCTGTGCCGACCTAAGGGAGCTCGACAAACGGGTGCATGCTTCCCGATGGCCTCTTCCCTACATTGACGAAGGGCTGGCCCACATCCAGGGGTCAAAGGTATTCACTGCCATTGAACTGACCAATGGGTACTGGACTGTACCTGTCAGTAGGGAGGACCAATACAAGCTGGCCTTTATCTTCGGGGGGCAGCAGTACACTTGGACCCGAACTCCCTTTGGATACATCAACTCCAGCAATGAATTTAACATCTTTCTACATAAGGCCATGCCCGACCTGGGTGAAAGGGGTAACCTGGCCTATGTAGATGATGGTCTAGTCAAAAGCTGAACTGTGGAGGAACACATAGCAGAGATCTGTTATGTCCTGACACAGTTGAGGGCTGCCGGAGCAAAACTCTCCTTTGAAAAGGCACGGTGGTGTAGAACCTGTGTCAATTTCTTGGGGCATGAGATAACTCCTCCGTGTCTCTGTCCCCCAGGAAAAGAAAGTAGAAGCCCATCAGAAAATAAATAAAAGACCCCACAACTCTGCGGGAACCAAGGAGCCTCCTTGGACTAACTAATTACAGCAGAAAGTTCATTGAGGATTACGCAGGGATCACAAGACCCCTGATCTATCTTTTGAAGGGGGGCCAAGTGGGAGTGCCTCGCTTACCCTGTCAAAAACAGGGAGTTCTTCTTGGAGACAGGGTTCTCAAATACATGCTTGACTGGGAGTATTATATCAAAAGCATGACAAGGTCAATAAAGTAATCTCCTATGCGAGTAAGACTTTATCCTCTGTGGAGAAAAAATGTAACGATTGTGAGAAGGCACTCCTGGCAACGGTGTGGGCATTGATGAATTACTGTCCGTTTATCCAGGGGGAACACATCATAGTGGAGACTCCACACCAACCTTTGCAATATCTTCAAAGTGACAGAATCCGGGCCTGAAATGTGAGTAATTCCCAAATTACATCCTGGATTCTGTCAATGCAAGGCTTTCCTGTGGAGGTCAGATATGGCCAAAACAAAAAGAGTCCCCTCGCACAAGGTCTGGCTCACTTGCATGATTGTGCCACAGAAAACTGTCTCGAGGACGACAACATGGAGGCCTACCTTAATTCCCCACACAAAGTCTATGAAGAAGACCAGTGTGAGGGAATACCCACTGTCTATGTGGATGGGTGCTCCTACAATGTTGACAACAACAGGGGAAAGGAACTTGTGGCCGGCGTAGGGAATGCATGGGTGAATGATGCCCCAGAACCCTCCGTTGGGTACAAAATCGGTCCCCCGAAGTAGTCAAGTGGCAGAGGTGAAGGCTGTGCTTCAAGCCATCCTTACTGCTGTCCAACACCAACTCCACAAACTGGTCATAATCACTGATTCAGATTATGTATGGAACGGGTTTGTGGAGCACCGGGTTAATTGGAAAACCAAGGCATGCTATGTGCTAATAAACCTTTAAAACCTGGAAAATTAATACACAATATTGATGATCTGGTTACCTCGAATGGGATGACCATCTACTGGAAAAAGATCATGGGTCATTCTAAAGTAGAGGGACCAGACAAAACTGGAAATGACCTAGCTGATACACTGGCCAAAACCAGAGCCATCCAAGGGGATCTACTTGAGATTGAGACTTTGGTGGGGGAAATCCAGGTCACTGTTATCACTAGGTCCCAGACAAATACTCACAATGAACTCTCAACTGCACAATGGAGTAAGGAGACCCCAGATGCTGATTTGATTATGGCTTAAAAAGGGGATCCAATAATTGATAGGTTTTATCAACAGATTGAGGACACTGAGAACTTTCCCCTGATGCATACCGATTACATAGGGAAAGAGGACCTCAGAGTGTTGATGAAATGTTCAAAAATGTTCCGAATCTAAGACGGTTTGCTGGTAAGGAGATCCATAGCTGGCCATGACCAGTGGGCGTTCCCGACCTCATTCCGAAGCCTGATGCTAAGTCATGCCCATGATGCAGCAACAGCCAGTCATCGGGGGTTTCACACAACACTAGAAATCTTGCGAGAGTTCGTATACTGGCCACACATGGGGCAGGACCTCTACCAATACTTGAAGGGGTGTCTTGTGTGTGCACAATTTCAGCCAACATCACTCACACACCGTGCTCCCCTCCAAAAGAGGGGGATGACACTGCCTTGGTCAGATTTACAAGTCAATATCGTTGGGCCTGTGATTCGCTCCTCTAGGGGGAACAAGTACATGTTGACCGTAACATGCTTGTTCACTAAATGGGTGGAATGTCTCCCGGCCCCAAATTGCAAGGCAGAAACATCAACTGCCCTAATGATCAATCACATCTTCTTGCGTTTTGGACTACCCCAAAGGATTGAGTCAGACCGAGGTAGCCACTTCACTAGCGAAGTGATGACAAAGTAGTGGGGATATTTCCATAACCATGCTCTGTTCTGTCTCACAGCATTGGAACCAAGAATTTCTAATTACCAAGGAGGACCACTCTGGGACCGGGAGGAAAGACCCAAGGAGCCCGGAGTATCGCTTTATACTCCCATTCAGAAACGGCGAGGAGAGCATGTCGATCCAGCACTGATGGGAGAAGCAGCTGATTTTCTCCATTTGCACTAAAGAAAGAAAGAACATCCCAATCTCCCGACTTCCCCTTGACGGGCGGTCAAACTGAAGTCATGAGTGGGGCTCTGTGGGATGTTTTAACCCATTTAGGCTCTGCTATGCTGCAGCACTGTGTTACGATGGTGCCAGAAATATCAAAATGGCAGCAAAACCCTTGTGCACACCAAAACCTCTGAAAATCGCGTTTTGCAACGCACAAAAAGATGGCTGCCCAATCTGCCACGCATGTTGTCAGTGGTGTAACAGAGCTCTCACTCCTGGAAGATGTCACTGGGCTCCACAACAAGTGCACATGGAGTGCAGAAGGAAAAAGCAGTGTTGCTAAATGAAAACCCAAAATCTTGCTTTAAATTCCTTTTTCTTTGGTGCTGAAACTGCAGAATGCCGGTAAAAAACACCCTCAAACATCCAAAATTCTTGCTTGGTGCTACAATTCGCTTAGTCTAAGAAATCATTGTGAACTTGCAAGGTCATGAAAAGCTGAGAGCATAAAGAAAATTCCACAGCAAAAGTGGCCTGTCTGTGGATCTGTCAAAAATCTGGGTGCAGTACCCTGGGCCGCCTGAATGACAACTGTCAGAAGCCTGCCTGATTAAACTTTAAACATGTATATACACTGAAATCAAATGTTTGCAATCTAAGAGGCCTGTTACTGAGAGTAACCTATGTTGTAATTGTTTTGATCCCATGGTTTAAAACCTTGAATAAGTATTCTAGCTGCTATTTTGAAATCACAAATTTGTTTTAAGCTAAGGGAAAATGCAACAGAATTAACAATTAAATCAAGCCTGGCTAAAAGCTACCAAAATGATATATCAGGTTTCTCCACAGAAGGATGGCCTTTGCCCCCACCAGGAAATCGCACCAAAGTGATAATTGTAGGGTTTGGAAAGACCCTGGTCTACAGAGGCAAAAGGGAACAATGAACAGCTGCCACTAAGGAAATGCGGGGTGTGAGGACAGTCGTAAATGGCCTCTGCCAAGAGCAAACAGGGAGGAGACTGCTTCTGAACTAGTGGGAGACAGAAGGAGGCGGAGACAAACAACCATCTGTGTCTGAATCTTCACAAAGAACACTTTTTAAAAGAATTATAATTTGCCAGTGAAAATTTTGTAAAATATAGCAGTAACAGATGTGTGAATCTAAATTTTGGCTGCACGTTTCAAGAGGCGGCAAAATCATGTGACATGTTCTGGAAAGAAACAGCCGAAAATGTGATTTTACATAAAATGTATTTTTGCTAGAAGTATGAAACTTTATACAGTCATGTCCATGTTAAACACACACACTTGTAGACTTGTAGAAATGTGCTTATAAATTGGACATTGTGTACCTGATGAAAAGGGCAAAATGCTGTGAAAAGCCGAGACAAGATCCCACCGCTATGGGGTTTGGAGGGATAGCTGCTATATAAAATATGTAATCTGTATATGTCATTCTTCTAGAGGTTGCACATGTGGAAATATGTATGGTGCCAAAAGTAGATTTTGTGTTCAAGGGGCCAGGGGTGGATCCTCAGCCTCATAAAATCACACCATAAAGGTGACACCCTGTTTTTCTCCTCCTCTCAAGGCAGAGAGGACACTCTAACCCAATCACCTGTCAAAGGGGCGAGCTTAGGATAAACCAGCCCACACACCCCTTTATCATACCATAAAAAGAGACAGCTCACCACTCACCACTCAGAAGGACAGACAGATTCACTCACTATCCCGATGCTGGCAGAGCACCCTGCTAATGAACTTTACATCTTCCGTACTTAAATTGTCCGAACTCTCTGTCCAATCCATCCTATATTCCTCCTGTACTAGTATTGCCAAAATTATCTCTGCGCTGATCTTTTCTCATCTGAAGAAGGCGAGTCCAGCAGGCAGTCACCCTGATCGAGTGGCTGTGTTCCTGTGGGGTATTCGTTTTGTTCATAGTCATCCGCTAGTGTAAGAAATCCTTTTGTCATTGTAAAAGTGCATTCCTGTTTCCCATTCTTATCTCGAAAAAATGACCACCACTAAAACGTCCATAACATCCTCCGGTTTTGTGCAAGAAACTGAATTTCAACTTCTGCTTATAGCTAACATCCACAGCTTCAAACTGCATCCCAAATCCATACGGTTCTCCCGTAATCGTGCAGTGAAAAGTTTGCAGTGAATTTTGTTTTTGGGAAATTCTGACACGTGTAAAACAGCTTTTGATTGCTTCCGACTTGAATTTTAAGATTTCAAATTGTTTTTTGGTATTAAATCATTGCTTGTTTTTGTGTGCAACCATCCAAAGCGGCTCCCATAAGAATTTATACAATTTCATCAATTTTGACCATATCTAGTGTTTCACCCAGTCCATTCTAAGATAACTTTAAAAGCCGTTCTGACAGCTTGACGGTCAATTCCGTTTTTCTCTTGTGTTTGCTGGGAGAAAGTGGGATTGATATTCTGTTAGAATTTTGCCATTCCTGAATACCTGCTCTCTCCTCCTATCTCTTTACATTGCCTATTGATGCATACCGATTTTTCCCCTCCTCTCAAGGCAGAGAGGACACTCTGACCCAATCACCTGTCAAAGGGGCGAGCTTAGGATAAACCAGCCCACACACCCCTTTATCATACCATAAAAAGAGACAGCTCACCACTCAGAAGGACAGACAGATTCACTCACTATCCCGATGCTGGCAGAGCACCCTGCTAATGAACTTTACATCTTCTGTACTCCAGACTCCAGTAAATTGGCAAAGCAGAAATCCATTGCATAGCTGAACCATTTTCAGCTAGGCCTCAAATTCCAGAACCAGAACTCCACAAACCTAAGGGGAAGCATCAAAATACAACCGGGCTGCGCTGTACTGCTTTGCCTGCTAAAAGAATTATCATCAGGACCAAGAAGGGCAGATCCAATCCAGTTCTGTGCCGTGCTGTGACCAGAGTGCATTGCAGATACAGTCCAGTTCTGTGCCGTGCTGTGACCAGAGCGCCTTGCTTATTGCAGATCCAATCCGATATACCAAGCCATCTGTCTTAGAACAAGATCCAATTCCCTGACTAGAATCTTGACGGACTGACGTTCCGTTTAAAAACATATCTAGTGATTATCTATAGATATAACTGTGTCACTAGTATATGTACCTTACTTAGTCAATCCCTATCTTAAACCCATCCTATCCTGTATTCAGAACTTGTATTGTTAGGAGTATTTTTAAATTGTCCGAACTCTCTGCCCAATCCATCCTATATTCCTCCTGTACTAGTATTGTCAAAATTATCTCTGCACTGATCTTTTCTCATCTGAAGAAGGCGAGTCCAGCAGGCAGTCACCCTGATCAAGTGGCTGTGTTCCTGTGGGGTATTCGTTTTGTTCATAGTCATCCGCTAGTGTAAGAAATCCTTTTGTCATTGTAAAAGTGCATTCCTGTTTCCCATTCTTATCTCGAAAAAATGACCACCACTAAAACGTCCATAACATCCTCCGGTTTTGTGCAAGAAACAGAATTTCAACTTCTGCTTATAGCTAACATCCACAGCTTCAAACTGCATCCCAAATCCATACGGTTCTCCCGTAATCGTGCAGTGAAAAGTTTGCAGTGAATTTTGTTTTTGGGAAATTCTGACACGTGTAAAACAGCTTTTGATTGCTTCCGACTTGAATTTTAAGATTTCAAATTGTTTCTTGGTATTAAATTATTGCTTGTTTTTGTGTGCAACCATCCAAAGCGGCTCCCATAAGAATTTATACAATTTCAGCAATTTTGACCATATCTAGTGTTTCACCCAGTCCATTCTAAGATAACTTTAAAAGCCGTTCTGACAGCTTGACGGTCAATTCCTTTTTTCTCTTGTGTTTGCTGGGAGAAAGTGGGATTGATATTCTGTTAGAATTTTGCCATTCCTGAATACCTGCTCTCTCCTCCTATCTCTTTACATTGCCTATTGGGGCTTTGAGGGGGTGCAGGGGGAACCTCTAACCACAGTGCTATCTGATCTGAACACACACACCAAAGTATTATTTCTGTGCTGAATTGTTTGCTCACTATTACTCCTTGTATATTAAAGAGATTATTCTGTGTTACATCACCCCATTAGTGATTATTGTGTACCCATTAAAACATAGTGTGATTAAATTGTAAATACATAAATAAATATTTTAACTTTGCAAACCAGCCTGATTCCTGGTTCAGTGTGACCGGGGGGGTCCCAGGAGAGGGGCGTGATATGAGTGGTATATCGTTCAGAATAAAGAACTTTTAGACAAAAATAAATAAGGAATTCAGTTGTGCATTACACGCTAGGCATTGACTTGGGTGTGTGCCGGATTGAAATCACTTACATGACAATCACTGCCCACCTACCCACCTCCATCCCCATCACACCGACCACCCCTAAATGGCCTACCCCGGCTTCCCCTTCACCTTTGCTGAGCTTGACACGTCTTGCTCTTTCCCAAATCATTGCCTCTAACCCCTTTCCCGCTGACCCCCCAACCTTCTTGCAAACTCCCTCAGCACCTAAACGCACAAAGTTCGGAAATAGACGTCGACCCTCGCCCTTATCTCTGCATGCCTCCCCTGCCCTACGCCCTTCAATCCACCTCCCCTCCCCTAACCTCACTACTTCTCCCCTCCAGCACCCCTGCCTCCCAAGCTGCTCCCTGCAGACAACATCCCCCCTTTCGCTCTCACTCAACCCTATTCATCCCACCTTCCCCATCCCCATGCAGCACCCCATGACATAGCCTAACCAGACACCTCTGTATTACTCACCACCTCTCACCTTCACACCTCAACACTCGGAGGCTTTCGCCACCACCTGAACCGCCCACCCCACGCCACTACTGAGTCAAAGACTTGCATCCGCCCACCCTCTCTTCCCTGTCCCTAACCCCCCACAGCCCTCTACATACAAACTACAGTATTCCACCATGATACCCTCCATCTGCCCCACTACATTGCCTTTCCCAATCGACCCTCTGCCCACTTCCAACACCACCCCTCTTTCAACCCGACCACCACAGCTCAGCCTACCGCGGAGATCCGGGCAAACCCCGCCCACTCTACCTCTCACAACGTCACCTGCCTCCTCTTCAATGCACGTTCCGTAGCCAAGAACAAACACAGCATCTATGATCGTCTATCCTCCGAGAACCCCGGTCTTATCTTCATCACCAAAACCTGGTTCTCGGACAAGCTCAAGCCTGTTGCTCACAAAGCTTTCCCACCTGACCATTCACTCATCACCCACAACAGACCTTCCAGAGGAGGTAGACTATCCATGCTGCACAAACCTCAAATCTCTATCACCTTCACTGAAGCACAACCCAGCACTGTGTTGTGTCTTGTGTTCCCTGCTTTGGTTCTTCATGAATGCTTGCCTGAGAGAATTCCTGATGGAATAGTATGCCTATCGAATGTCGTGGTGTTTTTGCCCCTGCAAGCTCCATGAAGGTCAGTTGGAGTGAAGCAGCCTGTGAGAGAGGAGGCCGGTGTATGTGTCCTGTGTACCTTCCTACTTACTTACCCTTGGACTTACCTGATGTATATACCTTGTCACTGGAACTTAGTAAAGAAGTTCATTTCCCTTACCTGAGTGTCAGATCCTTCATTTCCCCCTCGCAACACACAGCTAACTGTGAATTCCTCCTGGTCAAACTCCCTCTCTTTCTCAACTACTCTCTCACATAGCTTCCTACTCGTCTACAGGCTCCCGGGCTACGACAGACATTTTGCCTATGTGACTCACTAGCTGCCATTCCAATCAACTGACTCTAACCTTACTGGTAGACTTTAACATCTCGTTCGACCTTCCCAACATCTCCATGACCCTATCCCTGGTCGACAGCCGAGAAGCACTCAACCTCTCCCAGCATATCAGAGGACCAACACATAGGGGGTAATTCATAGACTTCGGCGCACAAGTGGCACACGTGGCTGGCGCACAGAGTGCACGTGCGGCAGTCTGCGCCAGCCACGTGCGGCAAAATCCATTTCAACGCACAGCGTATTCATGGATTTCAACATCCATAACCAGCCGTGGCGCAGAGCGGCGCAGGGACCCTGCAGCAGCACCAGTAACACCCCTAACCCCGCCCGTGTGCCAAAAACATCACAAAAATCCCGTACATGGCACAAAGGCCAGGGGACCAGCATACAGCCCCCCAACCACGAAAATGCATGAAAAACTCCCCACGCACCCCTCGGAATACATGTACCCTGCTTGCACTAGCGAAAACACATGGAAAACTCCCTGCGCACCCATCGGAATACACATACCTCGCTCGTGCTATCAAAAATGAGTGTAAATGTCCATGCACACCCCTCGGAATACACGTACCCCACCCGCGCTATAGAAAAAGCGTGTAAAAGTCCACACGGACCCCTCGGAATACCCGTACCCGCCCACGCCAGCGAAAACGCATGGAAAACTCCCTGTACACCCCTTCGGAATACGCGTACCCCGCTCACGCTTGCGAAAATGCATGGAAAAGTCCACACGCACCCCCGGAATACACGCACCGCATCCCACAAAGAGCATGTACAGAGCGATGGAAACCCACGTGGGACCTTCAACCCGTGGCGAGGGAAACGCCTGCGTGTGTTACGTCACAGAAGCACTTAAGCGCTAAGGGCCTTTCCTCGAATTACACGCTGACGTGCTGTTTTTTCATGTGCCAAATCACTCTGTATCAAGCTGGCCGCGCGACAACACACGGAAGACCACGCTCCTGCCCAGAAGGCCATTTTCTTGCCCCCAGAGCCCTGAGCAGCATCCCACGAACCATCTGCTGCTGCCTGCTGCCACCGTGCCTTGCCGTTTGGTGCCTGCACATATGTCATCTGCAGGGGACCAGTTGCAGTGACCACCCCTGCTGGAACAGAAGACTCCCGACTGAAGTACCATCACTCTACAGCCCAGCCCCAGGACCCAGTTGCCCACCCACACCTGCCTCGGGGGTTGCCATGTCTGACTCAACACCTTCCGGCACCAGTGGCAACCCCCAGCCAGAGAGGTAGAGGGCTACCAGCTTCAGTGAAAAGGAAGTTGGTATCCTGGTGGATCAAGTTCTGGGGCATTATGATGCCCTCTTCACACCATCGCGCGCCGACAAGGAAGGACGGAAGAGGATCTGGAAGGACATAGTGGGTGCCATCAACGCGGAGGGGGTGGCACCCCGCGACATCAAACACGTCCAGAAGTGCTGGGAGGACTACAAGTCCAGGACCCTGAAGAAGGCCTGACGCCTCTTGGAAGCAGAGGATGCAGTGGGGTGCCGGGGCCAACTTACCACCCAGCAGATGAGGGTCCTGGAGCGCATTCGCCCAGTGCTTCACCACCAGATCCTCAGGAAGTAGGCCCGTCTGGAGTCAAGCAGTAAGTGGCCATGCAATCATGTTTAAAAAAGGGCAAGTTGCAGTGTGCTGGTAGTTAGCTACTTGGCTGCATGTGTGACATGGGTCATGTTTGGATGTGTGTGTGCAGGGACATGATGGTGCCGCATGTGAGTCCAGTCAGGCATGACACACATGGATGGTGTATGTGTTACAATGCATCATGCGGAGCAGCATGCGGAAGACACATGTATGCATGCCTGTGTCTGTACTTTAACATGTTTGGGGTGTGAGAGATGTGTGCTGCTGTCATGGACATGCATGATGTACATGTCCGTGTGTCTGAGTAGTGTGTGCGCCATGGATGCATGACACATGTCCGTGGCGATGTGATCATTCACTGATACAGCCTAGTCATCCTTGTATCCACTGTGTCTGGGGGTATACCGGGCCAAATGCATGACCCTCCGGTGATGTGTGTGCATGTGACCAGCATGTCCCATGGTGCATGTGAGAATCAGCCCACCATTGGATGCAACTACGGTGCCATGGACATGGATGCCATTGTATGTTGCATGTGCCATGCCTGTTCCTGCATGTATGTTGCCTGCACTTTCCCATGTGTTGTGGAGGGACATGATGGAAGTGACATTTGACAGTGCCACTCATGTGCCATTGCTTTGTGTCTAGGGGACTATAGTTCAGTACCCTGATGCTTGTGTTCTGTGTCTCCCTTTACACAGCGGCAAGTGAAGAAGAGGGTGGAGACGGCGCTGTGGAGGAAAGTGGCAGGGATACCTCCACCGGCAGGCGATGCAAGGCCCAGTCACCCTCCCAGGAAATACCATCATCCGGGAGCGAGGGGACTGGTGCCGCGTCTGCCACTATGGCTGCAGCGGAAGGGGCGGATGAGCCCCCACAGGGACTTGCAACGGCGGAAGACGGTGCAGAGCCATCCAGGTTGGTGGTGGGTATAGAGGAGGAGGAGGCCGCTACAGAGCCGCACATGGGGCTTGGTGGAGGTGGTACCACTGGTGCAAGTGGTGCAGTCCAGGGGCAGGAGACAGCACAGGTCGCCGCAGAGGTGCCTGTGCATGTCTATGTCCCTGACACTGTGACTTCATCACCATGCACCAGCAGGGATGCCCCGTCCCAGGCCCATCTGCAGGTAGGGGGGAGGTCCAAGTCATCGGGCACTCCTCTACCTGCGGACGAGGGGACCCGTGACCGGATGGAATCCATCTTGATTGGTGTCGCGTTGCGCACACATGACATTCGTGATGACCTGCGTGCTTCCTGGGGGGACCATGCACGTCATTACGAAGGGCTGTGTGCCAACGTGGCCCAGTTGGGAGGGTCCATGCTCGGGGCTTTCCTCCATGTGTCGGCCAGTCTTGCGGCCCTCTCCTCCTCTGTGCACACCATACGCCAGTCATTCTCCGTGCCTTTTTCCGGGCCAGATGCCACCAGGGCCCCCTGTAGATCTGCCCCAACCAACGCAGCCAGCCTGGTGGAGATCCCATCCCTGCCACAGTTGGGAGTCGGAGGTCCAGCAGGGGCGGACACTCCACCAACTGGACCCCAGCGGATGGAGGATGTGCCGGCTTCATCGGGCAGGGCACGTGCATGACAGCACCGGTGGATTCCATCATCTCGGATCCCGTCGTGGTGGCAGAGGCAGTTGCATCGGAGGCAGCGGCAGGCTCATCGTGGGAGGCATCATGGCTCGGGGCCATCAACATCACAGGGGCAGGCATCGGCCAGAGGGCAGGAGGACCCTGGCTTGGGAGTGTCTTCCGTGTGGCAGCGGTTGAGCCAGCGGATAGATGCGGAGCGACGGCAGGCTGCGGAGGCATGGCTCACTATGGTGAGGGCGGAGAACTCCATACGCAGGTCATTGTGGCGGGCTGAGTGACTCGAGGCAACTCGCAGGGAGTTGGAACAGGCCATGACTGCATCCCTGCGAGACCTCGAGGCCAGGGAAGAGGCCCACCTCCGGGACATCAACATGAAGATCGATGATGCCCTGGCCCGGAACATCAACGATTGCCTGCCGCCATTGTACATTGTTCATTAGTTTTAGGTTTCCTTTGTTTTTTCTTTTATTTTGGAGTTAGTTAATGGTTATTGCTCCACTACATGTATATAGTTTTTTCTTCATAGGACTTTTTTGAACGTTTTTTTTTGCTTTGGGGATCATGGACCCTTTGGACTTGGATTGTCGATAGTTGAAGACTTGTACATACTTTATTTTTCAATTTACCCATGGATCAATGGTTTTCTTTAATTTGGATTATGTATTTCTAATTGACATTGGCAAAGGACCACTTTTTATATTCAACATGACGTTCATTTTCTTTTTCATAGGATTACCATTTTTTTTGTTCTCATCTGTCATTGTACATTGATTTTCTAGTTTTATGCCCTCTATGTTACTTCGTTATGTTTTTAATACATTTTTGCTAACTTCATGATTGGTGGCGTGTTCTATCATTGGTTTTGTGCATGTCTCAATGAACATTGCCTCAGTAATGTGTTGGCCCTGTGTGGCTCCGTTGTGCATTCATGCATGGGCATGGTGGTTCTTTTAAGACTGTCATGGCATGGGTTATTTGGGAGTGGGCACAGTGGATGGTTGCGTGCTTGTATTGGGGGTCAGGGGGGATTGTGGTTGGCATTAGGGCCATGGGTATGTTTAGTCATGACATGTTGTTTCGTCGGCAGTGAGTCGGGGCCTGCTGGCTGGTGCCCGTCACTGGTGGGTGGGTGGATGTTCGACATGATTCGGGGCCTGCTGGCAGGTGCCCGTCACTGGTGGGTGAGGGGGAAATGGTGGGTGGGCGACATGATTCAGGGCCTGCTGGCAGGTGCCCGTCAATGGGGGTGGGTGGGAGTACAGGGGGACATGAGTCGGGGTCTGCCGGCAGGTGCCTGTCACATCAGCAGGAGGACATGTGTCGGTGCTCCTGAGTGCATGGTGCCATGTGAGCTGTCTGTGGGGCATGCCCATGGGTCTAGGGTAGTCCCCTGTGGTGTGGGCTGCCTGCAGGGAATGGTCCGGTGGATGGGCTGCCTGCAGGGCATGGGTAGGGGGGAAAGGGCACACCCGTGAGGGCCACACTGCCAAATCGTGTGTAAAAGTCCATGGGCACCCCCAGAATACACATACCCCGCCTGTGCTTTTACACACGTTTTCGCTAGCCGGGCGGGGTACGCATATTCCGAGGGGGTGCTCATGGACTTTTACATGCATTTTTGCTAGCGCGGGCAGGGTACGCGTATTCCGATGGGTGCGTGTGGACTTTTACACCCGATTTGGCAGTGTGGGCCCTCCCGGGTGAGCCCTTTCCCCCTTCCCCATTATCTGCAGGCAGCCCATCCACTCGGACCATGCCCTGCAGGCAGCCTACACCACAGGGGACTACCCTACACCCCTGGGCATGCCCCGCGGGCAGCCCACATGGCACCATGCGCTCAGGAGCACCGACACATGTCCCCCACCCACCCACCAGTGACGGGCACCTGCCAGCAGGCCCCGACTCCGGTCTCCCACCCGTCCACACACCCACCAGTGACGGGCACCTGCCTGCAGGCCCTGAATCATGTCCCCCAGCCACCCATCCAAAGCACCCACCCTCCAGTGACGGGCACCTGCCAGCAGGCCCCAACACATGGCCCACCAAACAACATGTCCTAACAAAACAGACCCATGTCCCTCGTGCCAACCCTTATTGCCCTTTCCCCCGGTACAAACATTCAACCATCAACAGAACCCACTCCCAGATTACCCATGCAATGACAGTCTAGAAAGAACCACCAAACCCATGCAGGAATGCACAACGGAGCCACACAGTGGCAACACATGACTGAGGCAGTGTTCATTGAGACATGCACACAACCAATGATAGAACACAACACCAATCATGAAGTTAGAAAACATGTATTAAAAACATAATGAACTAACATAGAGGAAATTAAACTTGAAAATCAATGTACAATGACAGATGTTGCCAAAAGAAATGTTAATCCAATGAATAAAAACAAAAACGTCATGTTGAATAAATAAGTGGTCCATTGCCAATGTCAATAAGAAAAGAAAAAAATAATCCAAATAAAAGAAAACCATTGATCCATGGGAAAATTGAAAAAGAACGAATGTACAAGTCTGCAAGTATGTACAATGGAAGTCCAAATGGTCCATGATCCACAAACAAAAGGAAACCTACAAAAAAGTCCTATGAAAAAAAAACTATCTACACGAAGTGGAGCAATGTCCATTAACTCCAAAATAAAAGGAAAAACAAAGGAAACCTAACACTAATGAATTATGTACAATGGCGGCGGGCAAGTCCAACAGTTCACTCGTTGATGTTCCTGGCTAGGGCATCATCAAACTCCATGTCGATGTCCCGGAGGTGGGCCGCTTCCCTGGCCTCAAGGTCTCGCAGGGATGCAGTCCTGGCCTGTTCCAACTCCCTGCGAGTCGCCTCGAGGCACTCAGCCCGCCTCAATGCCCTGGGCATGGAGTTCTCCGCCCTGACCATAGTGAGCCGTGCCTCCTCCGCCCGCCGCCGCTCCGCATCTATCCGCTGGCCCATCCGCTGCCACATGGAAGACACTCCCAATCCAGGGTCCGCCTGCCCTCTGGCCGATGCCTTCCCCTGTGATGTTGAAGGCCCGAGCCATCATGGCTCCCACCCTGAGCCTACTGCTGCCGTGCATGTGCCCTGCTGGTCGACGCCTGCACGTCCTCCTCTTGCTGGGGTCCAGTTGTTGGGGTGGCCACCCCTGCTGGACCTCCGACTCCCGACTGTGGCAGGGATGTGTCGTCCACCAGTCTGGCAACTGGTTCAGGGGCAGCTCCACAGGGTGCCAGGTGATACTTGGGCAGGAAGATGGCATGGAGGAGGACTGGCGCATAGGGGGTTCAGTTGAGGAGGGGGTCGCTAGAAGATCCAGCACACGGAGGAACCCAGCCTGGGTGACCTGTCCTAGTAGGCTGATGCGGTCAATGAGGTATTCGAAATGACGTGCATTGTCCTCACGAGAACCCTACACGTCATCCCGAATACCACGTTGACGCAACGCCAGCCCAGCTAGGACAGGCTCAATGCGGTCCTGGATTGCCACGTCCGCAGGGAGAGGAAGGCCAGTTGTTGTTCGCGCATCCCCTCCCTGAAAACAGGTCTGGACGAAGGCATCCATGCTGGTGCGGGATGATGCAGTCACAGGATCGGGGACAGGATTACACACAGGCACCTCCGTGGCGGCCTGTGCTGCCTCCTGTCCCTGCCCCTGGACTGCACCACTAGCACCAGTGGAATGCCCCCATCCAGGCCCCGTGCGTGGGCCTTCCACGGCCTCCTCCTCAACCAAACTCCCCACCAACCTGGATGACTCCGTGCCATCTTCTTCCATAGGCCCCTGTGGGGGCTCAGCTGCCGAGGAGTCCACCTTCAACCTCTGCCTCTCTGACCTTCCCTCGGCAGCTGTGGCCAGGGACGCGGCAACAGACTCCTCACTGCCGGAAGAGATGACAACGTGGGAGGAGAGCTGGGCATTGCATATCCGGATGGCGGTGGTATCCCTGCCTCTGTGCTCCACAGCACCGTCTCCGCCCTCTTCATCACTCGACGCTGCAGACAGGGAGTGACAGAACACAGGCATCAGGGCACTGTACAATGGTCGGATACACATATCAAAGTTGCACATGAGTGGCAGTGTCAAACTTCACAGATGCTAGCACACTACCCAACACTCATATCATTAGAACCCACACACATGCAGAATTTGACAGGAATCGTGCTCCAGGCAGCAGCATCCATACGCACACAACAGCATGAACATCCGAAGGTTGGCATGACGTCACAAGCAACATGGGGAGTGCCGAACACATGCACATGCGCCAACAGACAGACATGCATCTGTACATATCCACCACCTGTCACAGAGCAATCATCGGCAACTATATCACATCTGCCAATGGGGTTCAGACATGTCTGTGTCACGTGCATCCATGGGGTATCACAGTCGCACACATGTCAAACACACACACGCACATTTATGCCATGAACGTACATGAAGGTGGAACCAGCATCCATGTGTCACACCGCAACCATGCCATAGTACATACACAGAAATACTAACATGTATGCATCCCCACATGCATTCGTGCATCATGCTTTTGAACACATACACCATTGATGTGCATCACACATGACAGGACTCACATGCAGCACGGTCATGTCCCTGCACATCCATATCCATGCATGGGCCTTTTCAGACATATGTCCAAGCTGCGTACTCCTGGCACACCTCAACATGCACTGCGCCCAATAAGCACG
This sequence comes from Ambystoma mexicanum, assembly GCF_040938575.1. Lineage (NCBI taxonomy): Eukaryota > Metazoa > Chordata > Amphibia > Caudata > Ambystomatidae > Ambystoma > Ambystoma mexicanum. Next base: position 1,182,724,781 of record NC_090928.1, on the reverse strand, counting down.
TATGGACACTTACTGCTCGACTCCGGACTGCTCTGCCTCTCGAGGATCTGGCGGGGAAGCGATGGGCGTATACGTTCCAGGACTCTCTTGTTGTCGGTGGTAAGGTGGACCCGGCGCCTCACTGCACCCGCTGCTTCCAAGAGGCGCCGGGCCTTCCTGAGGGTCCTGGACCTGAGGTCCTCCCAGCGCTTCCGGACGTGTTGTGTGTCGTGGACTGCCACCCCCTCCACGTTGATGGCAGCCTCGATGCCCTTCCAGATCCCCTCACGTCCATCCTTGTCGGCGCCTCTTCTTCCGTAGAGGGCATCATAATGACTTGCTCCACCTGGATACCAAATTCTGCGGCTGTCATGATTCCTCGCCCTCATGTCCCCAGCTCTCCAAGATGTCAGGCTGGAGCCAGGCCACGATCACCTACATGGCCCTCAAGGGCCTCACTATCCCTCCAAAGACCCACTTGGAGTAAGACTTGGCACTTGTGGCACCAGACTCACTCACTCCCATAGGATAACATTGCGGATTGGACTTGTAGTGCATCGATGGGGACAAGATGGATGCCCCCACATATTTCGGTTCCCAGAACTGCATGTGCGGTCTAGTCTTTTGGGTGTGGTTCAGCCCAGAGACACCTGGGATACCCAGAGACTATTTAAGCCACACCCAGGCTGAGAAACATGCTTTGCGTTTTCTGCACCTGCAGCGTGACACTCACCGTGTTTGGATCGGTCTCCAGTAGGCCTGCATCTTTCGTCTGTGCTCAACTCCTGCAAGAACAAGAACACTGTTAGGAACAGCCTTACCTTGCGGCGCTTCTGCTTATCATTCATCGCTCAATCTGTTCTGCGGGCATCTTCGGCGGTGTCATTCGCATCACGGCACGCCGTTTCCTAAGGAAAAGGGAAAAGAATAGAAAAAGGCATTAGTAAGCATTCTGCAAATCTTCCCTTATTTTTAAATACTGTACGAGCTTCAAACGCTTACCTGAATCCCAGCCGCTCTGGGGGAACTCTGTCTCCGGAACTTCTCATCCATCTGCAAGAGGGAAAAGACACTCCAGGTTAGCGTGGAAACATCTAGAGGCGCTGCATACCACGCTTACCCACTGCATTTGTTCTTCATAACCGGCATCCACGCTGAAAACGTTGCGGTACCTAAAAGACACAGAAAAAGAACTCAGTTCAATGCAAATATGAAAGTGGTGCATCGCGCATCGCGCTTTCACTCACCTTCAGCGCTACTCATCTCAGCAGCACGCCGCCATCCCTGGACGCCGGCCATCATCTAAGGAAGGAAAGGAACGAAGTTAGAGAACTGTTCAAAAGACTCATTATACTTACCTGTCGGACCCTTGCAAGTGAAGTAACTAGGCAGCAACGAGCCCGCATCAATCAACGCGCCCCTGCGCTGAAAGCAGGACGGAGAGCACACTATCCAAGAAAACAAGGTGAGCTGTGGATCAAAGGGAAGGGTTGGCCCCCGGGGAAGAAGGGGTTCAAGCACACAGAGACAATAGGGAGTTAAACTCTAACAATCCTGTGTTTCAGGCCCAGTCTCCAGTCGAATAGCCTCCAGGGAAGGGTTTGAGGTCGTAAGAGGTCAGAACAGGCTCAGTGACGTCCCCGTGGATACCAAGTGAGCGTTACAGCGGCACTGAAGCTTGTAGCCCTCTGCCTCTCTGGCTGGGGGTTGCCAGTGGTGTCTGATGGTGTTTCCCCCAACATGGCAACCCTCGAGGCAGGTGTGGCTGGGCAACTGGGTCCTGAGGCTGGGCTGTGGAGCGATGGAACTTCAGTCGGGAGTCTTCTATTCCGGCAGGTGTGGTCAGAGCAACTGGACCCCTGCAGATGGCTGATGTGCAGGCACCAAATGGCAGGGCAGGTGGCCAGCAGGCATGCAGGCAGCAGCAGATGGCAGGTGGGAGTCTGCTCGGGCTCTGGGGGGCAGGAAAATGGCCTTCTGGGCAGGAGTGTGGTCTTCCGTGTTTTGTTGCATGTCCAGCTTGATACGGAATGATTTGGTACGTGAAAAAACAGCACGTCAGCGTGTAATTCGAGGAAAGCGCGTATGTGACGTGATATGTGCGGGCGTTTCCCTAGTCATGGGTGAATGGTGATTCGGCACGTGTAAAAAAATCACATCCGTGTGTGGATGCGTGTATTTCGCGGAAAGGCCCTTAGTGCGTACATGACGTTACGCGCGCGGGTGTTGCCTTCAGCACGGGTTAAAGGTGAGCGCGGGCCAGCAAAACACTCCACGTGCTGTTCCTGGAGACCGACATGTGTGTTTACTCTGCTGGAATCGCACGGGATTACTTCACATTGTCTGAAGTCCGTACCTCTTCTTTTGGTGGGGTGTTGCCTATGTGTGTTTTTGTGTTTTTTTTTTCCACGCAAGGCATGCGGTGAGTCGCATATGCTTTTTTCCCACTGTGGTTCCCCCTGTGCATGCGTACTGTTTAGAAGTCATAGTAGCCCGCGTGTTCCACGCGTAAGTGTTTTTTGTGTTCCTTTGTGCCACACCGTACTGCTGGCAGTAAAATTCATGCACGTGGGCTATCGGGGTCGCGTGCACAGTATTATTTATTTTTTTCCTCCAATTTCCTATTCTTGTATTGTTTTCTTTTTTTTGATTTTTTTTCTTTTTTTCTTTTTTTTGGGGTGCCTGAGCATTGCGTGACCCGTCATGTTTCCCCAGGGGTCACACACAGCCTTGCAGGGGCACTGGTTTACCTATTCCATCAAGTACCCTGCCCCCTTCTAGCCAATTGCCCAGGACAATTGTTGAGTGAACCTCCCATCGCCCATTTTCCATTGGTGCCATGGTTGGGAGGCCACCAAAGGCTAAGGGCGGCAAAGTTGGGCATCCTCCCAGGGCTGGATGTGGTCGGGCACGTGGGCGCGGAGACTAGGGAGGACGGCGAGTCCAGGATGGCCAGGGTGGCTACAGGGGGGGAAGAGGCAGGGGTGCCCCTCCGGGACGGGATTCACAGCCCCGTGCTGGTGCAGACATGCCACCACCCCTTGTGGTTCCTGGTGATGCAGCTGTTGCATCACAACCTGGCGCCCATATTACCCAATAGCAATTTACATCTGCTGTCACGGGCCCACCGGTGGTGGTAGCTGCAGGTGCAGCTGTGGACTGGTGGTGGGCCACCACCAGAGGAGGATGAACTCACTCAGCATGAGGAGATTGCTTCAGAGTTCCACCCGGGCTCTGGGTCAGGCAGCGCATGCTGCGTTGTGTGACGAGGACTCCCAGGACGATTTCCATCTTGTCCGGAGGTTGGGCTCATGTGCATCCACTGTGGCTGTGACTGTGGCACACATATCTGGGGCAGTTATGACATCTGCTGCCCCAAGCAGCTAGGTGGTGGTAACTGCATATGCAGATGCAGCCAACACTACCCCGGCAGTGACTCAGAGCCAAGCCAGACCTTCTGTCCTCATACCAACACCCACTGCCTTGGTCCAGTCCACCAGCGCCACTGCCCCCACTGATCAGGGCCACATTGCCCCCTCAGGGTCAGCACCACCGTCCAAAAGGAGGAAGCATGCTCCTGAACAAGAGGCTGGGACCCCAGACACAGCTCCGGCCTCCGGCACATCAAGGAAAAAGCCTTTCTGCAATCAGGAACTGGACTTCCTTGTGGACTACGTGTCGGAACACCAACTCAATATGCTTGTGGGCCCACAGTGCCATATTATGCATCAACAGCGTTGGGTCCACTGGCAACATGTTGTGGAAGGTGTGACATCCATGGGATTCCAGGTGCGCACAGCTCAGGACTGCTACAAGCGCTGGAATGACCTCAGACGCACTGCTAAGCAAAAGCGTGCCTCCAATTACACCATGTCTCTGGTGACTGGTGGTAGGCCACCACCAGAGGAGGATGAACTCACTCAGCATGAGGAGATTGCTTCAGAGTTCATCCCGGAAGAACAAATCTGTGGAGTGGGATAGAGGATGGATTATGATGCATCATCTGGTGAGTATTGATGCGTGTAACTCAATGACATGTGTGTTTGGCATGTGTGACCCGCCCAGTTACAAGTTGGCTCTTTCCTATCTTCAATCTCCCTCACCACCTGTGTTGTTCACCAGGGGTCTGACCTCTCGTCCCCAATTCATGGAGAGCAAGTGGCAGCTCTTGACTACTGCATTATCATTTTTTTGTACGAGTTCCGGTGCTATGCTGATGGCAACCAACTCATTTCCTGGCTGCCTTTGGCCACCTCTTGTCCCTCCCTTATTTCTGATAGCCTCATTGCCATTTGCTTTTGGTGTACTACCAAAGGTCTCTGTCGGAATGCCAGCAAGACTGGCATCCTCTTCATCGATACACCTTTGCCATCCTTTGCCATCAATCTCTGGCCAGCCCCACTTGGCCCTCCTCCTGCCTCCACCTGCAAGTCCAAGAACCTCAGGGTCACCTATGACTCTACACATCCCTTTTACACACACATTTATGACGTATCTTGAGATGGATTAACTTCTTGCTCCACCTCCTCAAGGGTACTGTGCCTTTCCTAACATTCTCCTACATGCTGACAGTCTGTCAAGCTCTGGTTTACTCAAGGTTGGGGTACTGTGTAGTCTCTTTCAATATTCGACCTGCTTCCACCCTCCACCCTCCTCCGCTAATCCATACAGGACTGCAAGACTTGTCCTTGGCCTCAAGCCCTGGGATCCTATCTTTCCAGCTCTGTGATCCCTTCATTGGCTACCAGTGGATGCAAGAATGTTACTTCAGACCAGGGGAGTTGCTAGGTCTGGAAAAGACCAGGGGCTAAGCTGATGTCAGAACTGTTGGGACTCGGGGCTAGCTAGTCTTTTGGCTGTAGCTCCTGAGATTCTATCCGGGGCTACAACCAAAAGATCAGGGGCTATAGCCCCCTTAGCCCCCCCCCTAGCAACGCCCCTGCTTCAGACCCTCTGCATTGTGCACAAGGCTTTTTTGGGACTGGGTAGAAAATATCTTCAACAATCCCTCTACCAATTCCTCCCCTCTTGAGTCCTTTGCTCCTCTACCCCACACTCCCTCAAGGTCAGTCGTTAATTGAATAAATAAGGTAGGAGCAGATCCGTGTGTACAGCTGGGAGCTCACTTTTGAACATCCAACTGGCCACGTTGAATCTTGAGGAGAGATATATCTGCTTCTGGAAGCACCTCAACACCTTCCTACTTGCTCCAGCATTAGCCCCTCTTCCACACAGCTCAACAGTTTCCTCTGTTGGCACTGTGCCCCTGCACACACTCTGTCCATCGGATCAGTTACCTGCTCACCCTGCCTCCCTGCTGCCTACAGGCCTCCCATATCAATGGGTCCAGTGCGTGTCCCCATACAGTCCAGCACTCTTTTGTCTGCACTCATCAGATTTGCCCTGTCCAAAACTTGCCACTTGCTGCCTGCACTACCACTTTTTGAATGGACATTCTATGATTGGACTTAATTTTCCTTCTTTGGTCTCCTCTGTTTGGCACGTTCCCCTTCTTCCCCTTCCTGGGTCTTCAACCGTTTATCCCTTCTCCATGCACTAGCGTGTTCCGTATGTCACTGTGCCCAGTATGATAGTTGTTTTGAATTCTTTTTCTCCCTTGTTCCCCTCTCTTTGCTTGTTTGCGCTCTAAGCCACTTGTGTACGAGCGCAATCTTGCTGAGATGTCACATCATGTCATACGCGTCCTTTGTCCTTGGTGCAGTGTGGCTCACTCTAAGTGTGCTGATGGCAGTGGCTCATTGTGCACATATGTGCTGGATCATGTTACATGTGCATTCCATGTATATCCCTAGGTGTCCTTGACCACCTGCTCAGTGTTGTATTTGTCCAGGATGATCCAAGTGTCATCTCATTTGGACAGCCATGTCATGCTCACTGTAGGTCTGTGTGTCATCACGCACGACTTAGGCTGTGCACATCTGTATCATGGCCATGGCTCCCCCAGTTACAGGCCCACAACCACTTTGCAACTGGTGTTGTCTTCGATATGCACGGATGTACTATGGATGGTTCCTCACCTCTCCTCCATCATGTCCACTTCTCATCGCCTGTAGTGACATTTGACTGACGAAATGCAATAAACCCACGCCGACACTGTCTGGCAATGCACAGTTCTGCGTGGAACATGTCATTGCCATGCAGTGCCTCCCTGCTATTGGCCAGAGGGCGGGTGTTTCACGGAAACCATGCTACCTGGTGGATGCCATTTGCACATGATGGCTGCAATTGCTGTTACACTGCCATAATGTTTGAATATTGTCATCACTACGTACGTCTTGATGTTGTAAATTGAAGGGCTACACATGCACTGCAACGCACACACCCACTCCTGTGCCAAGTTAAGCCCTTCAACGTGTAATCAGGATGGTGCTGTGTGATGTTGACCAGACATGTATGTACCCATGTCCCTCCTCTCACAGTATGGAAATGCACTAGTGTAGGTGCCTCGTATGACACATGTACTGTGCATAGTTGCTTGTAGTTGAGTGCTGCACATGAACATGCATGTTACATGTATCATGGTGTGTTCGGTTACATTTCTAGCTGTGTCTATTTGTGTGTTCACACATGCTTATGCTATGTGCCGACTATTTTTTCCCAAATCTCATTTTGGCATTGGATATATGCCTTCGAGAGGTTTTGTGTGATACAGGTGATATGCAACATGCAATACATGTGTTGCATTCACATTTTGAACACATCCTTTTCTGCTTTTGGGATGGTCCTGCATTGCAATGCCACTGGATGCATGTTGGGGTTTGAGTTGCCTGTGACATGGCTGTTTCATTATTTGGCTGTCAATGTTGTGAACTGTATGTGTGTGGAATGTGCTACTGACATGCGTGTTCTTGTTTCTTTTCTTTATGTTGCAGGTGATGACGCACTGGCAGCAGAGGATGAAGATGTCATCCCAGACATGGTGGTCAGTTCACATGGCCAACCAAGCACCACTGGTGGTTCTGGGGTGGCAGCCCATGAGAACCCACAGGTGCTCCAGGCCATCGTGTCCAGAGCTGACTCTGGCTCTGATGTATCCTCTGACCACTATGTTGAGCCGGATCTGCATCATGAAGTGTCGTCGCTGGTAGGTGATCCTGTGTTGGATGGTCTTCTGTCTGCAACACCTGCAGGCAGGGTTGGAATGTCCGCCTGTGGTGGTTACGGGTGCACGGTCACACTCGACACCAGTTGGCCATTTTCCTGGGGCATCAGTTCGACATAGGGATGCAGTCCTGCAGCCACGGGCGGCACGAACCCAGCAAGGATCACGCTCCTTGGGCCCAGCAGGTGTGGTGTCCGGCAACGTGGTGGCCGTGTGCCACCAGGGTCAACTGAGTGGGAGCGTTCCATGATTGCCATAGCGCAGCAACACGAGGGAGCAGTTGAGATGATTGCTCAGGGTATGTAAAGTGTGGCCCATTCCATCCTCCCCTCTGTAAGGCAAATGGTGCTCCATCAGTGCGCTACACAATCCACGTGTCACTTACTTAGGCTGGGCATGGCGGCGTATGAGAGGGCGCGCCGGGCTGAAATAGTGGCTCTGCGTGAAACACTTAATGCTCAAGCAGAGGCACACCGTGAGGCCCACAGGGTGGAACAACAAGCCCTTCGATCTATTCTAGCTGACCTCATGATGGATCAGAGTAGGCGGACAAAAGACAGGAAGGTACAGCTTGAAAGAACCATCTCGGCTGAACTCCATGCAAGCCGGGAGTCACTCTGTTTGTCAGGTGAGGCCATGCAAGCAGAACTCCGTCTCACACGTCAGTCCCTGTAGGAGGAAGAACGTGTGACACGTGAGGTAATGCATGCTGACCTCAGTCTCATTGCCTGCCAGGACCTGGTTTACCAGACCCGCATACTTGCTGCCATTGAGGGGCAAGGCGCGGCTAGGCATGGTGAGTAAACTGCACCACGTCCACCTTCTGATTCAGATCCAGAGGGTAACGATGACAACCTAGCTCCCACATAGGTCGGGCCGTGCAGGCGCTGAGTCCAGTGAGGGTTTTTTTTTTTACCCCCGGGTAATATATGGCCATTTTTTATTTATTTTTTTCCTGCAAATTTTTGATTTTTTTCCAGCAGTTTGTTTTCTAAAAATATTTTTGATTTTTCATCCAAATTGTATGGTTTTTGGGAAGTATGTTATCTTTTTATTTTCATTATTATTCTTTTTCTGTTATTTTGTTGTTCTTTTTCAATGACTTCCCTTTGCTTTTTATTTGTTATGTTTTTTCTGGTTTTCTTCAATTTTATTGATTTTGCTTTTCTTTCTTTCATTGCTCTTCATTTTTTTATTTCAATTGATTATTTGATTTAATTTGTATTTTCTTTAGAATTTTTTTTTTTTTCAATTTTATTTTGTCTAATGTGCATACATGTGACAGTGTGGTGCTTTGTGTCATCGGAAGGAATCCACTCTGTGTTCCAGCTGGGCCCGTTCAGTCTTGTCTTGTGTATGTGTTTTGCTTAGGTCCTGACACATATGCTAGTCCTGCTTCCCTTTACCAGGGGCTCGCAAGGATGGCTCGGTGTAACAGCATATCACACATGGGCATTGGGCTTCCGTTATATCTGTGGCCAGCCTGCAATTCTACTTGTGTGTACACCCCTAGTGGGTATTCCAGATGGTTTCTCCAATGCATGTCTGCACTTCACTTTGGTGAGTATTATGCTGACTGTGTATTTCATCATGTTGCTTGAGATGTTTGTTAGGTATTGACTGTCTATGTTGATGCACTTCCTGCTGTAGCTGGTACCATGCACCCTTTGGCTGCATACAACACACTGATGGTGGGAGGAGTCCATGTGCTGAGAATGTTGCATTGGGACAGTTTCCCCACAGTGATTTTGATATGCCACATGAAGGCTGCATGCTGAGTTACCCCTGTCACCACGGATTTCAACAACCACCCATTACTTGCTAGCACCACTTTGGACATTTCCCAGCCCTGGCTGGTGTTTGGATGTGACATCTGAAATATGACTACATTTTTGTGATTTAAATTTCCTGTTTGTGTCCTGGACCTGCTCCCCCCTCCCACTGTTTGGACTTGGTCCTTGTGACAATCTGGCCAACCAGGATGCTTGAGCCTGCCACCACTGCCAAAAGCCTACAAAGGTGGCCTTGTCTGGACCTGTCCACATGCCTTCTCAGTCACTTGAATGCCCCCCTGTCTCCCCTGCCCCTGTCAGTGTCCCTCTGTCTCCCCCTTCATCATCACATCCCCTACTCTCCTGCAACGTCAGGTTTCCCTCTGCCCCCTGTGTGTGCTTTCTTTCACCATCTTCCCCATTAGTCATTTGGAGCTTGGCCTCCTCCCTTCTCTCCTTCCTCTCCCTCTCCACCACCCTTTAGCCTCCTACTTGTACTCTGGTTGTCATTTTCAACCACTACCCCAATTGCCATCGGCCATGGTGATACGTAGGTGCTTGTTCTTTGCTGACATTTGCCCTTCCGCCTCCGTCCTTCCACACCCCACATTCGCCATGTTAAGTATAGTTTTGCCAGTTAATTTGATCATTAGTCCCTCCACCACTGATTACAGGTCATCTCTTCCCCCTCTCCCTTCTGTCTTTCTTCTCCCTCTCCCCAGCACTATCTTGATTCTTTGTAGACCTACCACAGTTTGTCACTTGTTGTGTTACTCTCCTCACCTCTTCCCTCCTCTTCCATCACTCACCTCCTTATGTGACTCCTGCACTGCGACTATTGCCGACAGGCATAGGAATGTTGATGCTAGTTATGTCATCCAACATCCCTCCCTAGACTCTCCCTTATTGGTCCAGGCACTTGTAATATGTACTTTGCTTTTCCAATTCATTATCACACTGTGGACTGTTTGAAGGACATATAGGAATGTACTGTTCTTCTCCCTTGTTCCCTCCCTCATTGATGCGCTTTGATGAAGTTTGAGTGTAGGTCATATTATGGATTTCTATGATTCAGTAATGGGTCACTGTCTGCCATTGCTGATGTGGGGTACTCTGTACATGATATGTTCTGCTGGTCAATGGCCGATGCAATGTAGTGCTTTATTTTGAGGTGTCAGGGGATGGGTGTGGTTTGACACACAGGGGAGTCCTTGGTGCTATGTTCACATGTGCTGTGTACGGGACACTGGCATTCTCTTCATTTCACATGCATGTATTCTAGGCATCTCCATACAGCCAAATACACTTAGGCAACACCCCCCAACTACATTGACAGCATGCAAACGCGTGCACCCAGATTGCCTTCTCAAGCATGCTGTGTCACGACAATCCATGTTCACTTCTGAGTCATTGACCGTGTACATGCATGACAGGGTAATATTTGGTTGAATGCCATTTTTTGAAATGATGCAGAAGGGTTTTCACCAATGCAATGCACACTCACTGTGCTGTGCAGTGTGCATTGTTTGATATGGCAATTTGCAATTGTCCAATGTGCATGGCAACAGGTATTCTGACTTTTGTTGGTTGCACCACTGGTGGTATGCATTTGTGCCACCGTTTTCAGGGTGTGAGGTTTTGGTCACTCCTTTATTCCGATTCCATGTCAGGTATAATTGTCTGGTGCCTATTTACATTTCTCACGTGGCACTTCATGACTATTGTGTCATGTGTTGTGCATATGGTTGGATGTTTTGCCGTTGCATACCATGGTACGGTGTGGCAGTCGGGGATCAGGAGTGTTGGGAGGATTTGGGTGGCATACCAGTCCATTCATGCCCTGTTTAGCTAGGGGGGGAATGCCTTGCATGTGTTCCCTTTGGTCACATGGGATTGGTTGTGTTTCATTAGGTAGGGATACACACAATGTGGCACTTCTGTGGAAACATTCTCAGGGTGGTAAGGTAGTGACAGTTAACTGTCCCTTTCTCATCATCGATTGTAACCTGCTATGTGTCAGGCCTGTGTGCACTCCGCAGGGGTTGGAGTTTAGGTGAAAAATGTGGCCACAATATGGATACGGGCTGCCACGCCACTTGCCCTTTCCCCCCCCATGCGCAGCGGCCATGCGTGTGGTTGGGGATGTGGAGGCACCACCATGTCCACCGGTACGCCATGCCGTGTTGCAACGTTGTGCAGGACACTTGCTGCCACAATGATCCTGCACACTACTGGGGGTGCACATAATAGCTGTCCACCAGAGCATTCAAGGGAGCGGAAGCGTGACTTGAGCACTCCGAATGTGCGCTCCACTATGGCCCTGGTTGCAATATGGGCTGCGTTGTATCTTACCTAGGGTGGTGTTGTGGTGTTCCGTATGGGCGTCATCATGTAGGTGCTCAGAGGGTAGGCACTGTCCCCTCGTAAGGTGATAATACTTGTCATTAGTTGGGCTTGTGTATTTATCTGTGTGTGACATGTATGCATGTGCACAGCCATTTGTTCTCACCTAGGAGCCAAGTGTCGCCATGCTTCCCAGCTTCCAGGGCCCGACTCAGGGCGGACATTCTGAATATGAAACTATCATGGGTGGACCCAGGATAGTTTTCATAGACAGAGGTGATGATTCCCTTGGCATCGCATACCACCTGCACGTTGATGGAATGCCAGTGCTTGCGGTTTCGATAGATGTGCTTAGTGGCCCCAGGTGGACGTAGGGCCACATGGGTGCAATCTATGGCACCGAGCACTGTGGGGAAGTGTGCCACCCTGTAGCAGTCCAGGACCACGGCTTGCCTTTCTGCAGGTTTTCTGTGCCTGCGGACTGAGGGGCGCGCAGTGGTGATTGCCAACACCTGGTCATGGCAACGTGACTGCGTGGCCTGTGAGACACCCCCCACTATGGCAGTTGTCCGCTGAAATGACCCAGTGGCCAAAAAATGCAGTACATTGAGCCCCTTCTCCAAGGGACTCAATGCTTGGGAGCACAGGGTGGGTGATGTGAGTTCATCCTCCCACTCCCTGACCAGCTCTAGGATGATACGAGGTGGAAACCTATACCTGCCATAGACCTGGTCATCAGGCATCCCAAAAAGGCTGGTCCTGGGCAAAAAAATGCAGGGCCTGGCTATTCTCCTCCTCCTGTGGTGGTCCGCGATCACTGCTGCGAGGAACGGGACATTCATTGTAGCTGTATATGCTTATTTGTGGTTTGCGCATACTTTTATGCTGCACGAGGGCGCTTCCGCCTGCTTTTGTGTGATGGACGTAATTGTGCGTGTGCGTGTGTTTTGACGTGCGTGGGTTTTCCCTATTCTATTCCATGAATACGTGTAGTTCACGTCCGTGTGGGCGCTCCGTGTACTTCCCAGCGGTACTTCCCCAGTTACGCCCTTATTTTCAGGCATAGTTCCCCATTCCGAATGTTCCGCCCCTTGTTCCTCCCCCTTTTTGATGTGTGCGCTGACGCGTTCGGGATGTGGAAGTGATGTGTGCGCCACGCGCGTATTTTTCGCACATCCCGGAAAATACACGCACATGGCCTTCCAGGAATCGCACACGTGCGATTCGCACGCCTGCGCTGGCTTTTTCACGCTTGCGCCAGCTTGTGCCAATGTTTTTGGCACACATTTATTCCATGAATTACCCCCATAATGTTAAGCTCAATTGGCACAAAAAGGTGGCTTGGGTATGCAGCTTGAAACCAGATTGATGTAGCCATGCATTGGGTTTAATGAGGGTACCCTCAGCTACTATCCGGCCTGCATTATCTGCTGCGTTCAGATTATTTTTCAGGGTGCAACTTGCCGCCTGTTTACCTTCAGCTACTGTTTTTAAAAGCTGTGTTTTCTGGGACTATAGGGCATAGTCTATTTGTTGTGAGATCTCATCCTACTAGTGGCAATTATACTCACCTGGAGCGTAGTGTTGTTGGCTATCCTTACTTGATAAGCAGCCGAGGAAGCTACTTTCCTGCCCAGTGTGTGCAATTTATTTGCTCTCCATGTTAGGAGGGGCTTCGGCATAGGCTAAAGGTGTGCCTGCTCTTTTCCTTGTGGTGATCACCACAAGACAGTGGGATTTAGCTGCCCTTGATGTACAATGGGTCTGACGGGGCTGGTCTAAATATCTTCTCATGAAAAGGTTTACTGCCCTCGTCAGGTTGGGGACAAGCAAAGAAGTCTGAATGTGCCTTTGGATAAATTGGAGCAGTGGAATGAACTGTGCCGCAGATCTTTTATCCCAAAGGATGTCCTCAACAAAATCCTTGTCGACTTGTGCCTCCTGGGTATCAATTTTAAAAGGTTCTGCAGCTTATTAGCTGCTTCACCTTGAGGGAGCCTTTGGCGTTTGGTCAGTTGATCAGGGTGTTCATCAAAAAAGTTAACAAAGCTAGACATTCTCCTTATTACTCTATCAAATTGTTTGGGGGTCAACTGAGTCGAGCTTGCTTTAGGGAAAGGCTCCGGTGTAGAGGGCTGTTTGTGGTACATTGCCCCAGAGAGGGTGTCGCTATGGGCAGTGTTCTTTATCGTTTATAACCAGTGTTTTTGAGGATAGGGGCGTTGAAGATTTGGAGTGTTTTGATGTTTTGGATTTGAGGAGAGTGTCAGGGACGTGTTTATTAATGAATTCACACATTTTTTAATTATTAGCAAGGGCCGTCAACTTGTCTTTTGACGCACAGTCGCCGGTACACAAGGACTTGTCTGATTTTCTTGCGGGGTCGGAAACGGGCGGCCTCTGTTTTAGGGGCCTGTCATATGGCAAACGCGATGGCCCAGAGGACAGGGACTTTTGGGACCTTCCATTCGACACAGCGTGTGGATTGTTGGTCAGCGACGCATTCGACTGACGGCCATGAGGTGTGTGTTTAGTGTGGCATGCAGTGTGGGTGCTTGAGCCTCTCGGTGTCGTCTACGTAGCAAAACCGCCGGCTTCCCTGTTTGAGTCGGGGGCTCCCACGTAGGAAACTGACTCAATGTCCATGGCTGCCTCGGTCTGAATTGAGTGGTGTGTCCAGTGTTCAGTTTTCCAGTACTTTAGTGTCTTGGGCCGAAATAGTTTGCAGGACTTGCCCTGTTTATTGGAATGGTCCCTAGGAAGGCCGAGATTACAAACCCTGTGTGAGTCCTTCCAGGGAAACCTTCTGTTACATGACAACATTTAAACAGTGTGTTTTCCATAGTATGGAAAGGTGGCAGCTCGGTGATGTGAAAGGAAGAACAAGGAAATGGGCATTCTCTAAATGAGATGAATTATGACCTCCCCCCACTCTTACTACTGTACAGGGCCGAGGCTCATTGGGACCTAGGTAGACCACAGACAAAGTTAATCGAGATGGGTGAATAGTTGTCGTCGACGAATGGTTTTGCGATGTAGGGGCGTCGAAAGAATAGAAAGAAAGTCTAAATGTAAACTTCGTATAAGTGAAGGCGTTAGCCAGAAGAAGGATCTCTGCAACCTGCGTCCGACTATGATGGCGGAAAAAAACAATCTGAGGGAAATTGATGTGTGAAGGGCCAGGGGTACAGGTGATGTCACACTAGGGATAGTATTACTGCCACGCCGTGTCGACGTCCCTTTTCGAGTTTCAAAAACAAAAAATGTAATACTCTGCATATCACTAGATGTCAGCCTATGTATAGCATGTGATCTAAGCAGATCCACAAGCCTCAGAAATAGATTTATTTTTAAATTACTGAGGATACCTAGCCTGATGATGAGAATATTCAAGCAAGTGAATCTATGAAAGATACCAACGCTGGAGAAATACCGTTACAGATAAAGAACTATGACTTCAATGCAGCTGCCAATCTCTTTGCTAAACCAATTGAACTACATAGCTAGACGTGGGAGGTTGGTCCTGTGTATTTGAACTGCACTTCTTTGCAGCATCTGATTGATCCCAGTGTGGCACCATGGACCGACCCTTTAAAAGATTTGTCCACCATCCCGATTGTCACATTCTTTGCATCTTTGTTGTGGCTGGTTACCCACATAGCGGGTAAAAATCTTGTCGTCCTAGTCCATCAACGGCTGTGAGCACTCTGTCTCAGCTCACAGGTTTGCACACAAGAGGCGGGGGGCTGTTCCTTCCACTTTCCATTCAACTGTTGTTTTAATTATGGCCTGTAGTTGTGGGATCCGGTGTTCTTCTGGCCCACTGTTGGGCACTATAACCCTTCCTCACCACCAGCATGCACTGAACCTTTAGTCACTGATGACAAATACTCAAAGCCAAATAGTGTAATGGAATCCATGCATTCGTCTGAAGTCTGGTTAATCTCTGGGGAATTTAGGGGCAAGGGTGTCACCAATTGGGATAACACAGTGGTGCTTGGGTGATCTAGTACCCCGGTTGAGAGTTGGTCAATGAACACAATGCTTAATAAAGAGCTACGATAGCTTTCTTGGAAAAATGATGAACTTGTTGCATTATAGGCTTGTTGTGTTAAAGGGGTACCTTAGTACGGAGAGTATCCTTAAGTTATTATCCCTGTCATCCATGATGAGTAAGATGCACATCGCATCTGGCTTTACTGGATGCTTTTCCTCTAATGGGACTTGAGGGACTTCACTGTTGTCTAAATATTTCCCATTGTTCTCATGAATTCAGTGACCAAGTTTTTATTTTAGGGCTGACAATGACCAGGGAGCTTGGAGGATTCTCTGTTTCCCTCCTCCAGGCCCTACATCATGGATCAGTGTGTGGCATCTGGCCCCCATGGTCATGCCTAACACATAACCTAGACCAAAGCATTGGATGTCTTCACAGTATGCAGAGAAAGAAAATGTGTTATTAGTATAAGCCACCAATGTATGATCTTCTTTATTGCACACAACTGCAATACTCTGATGGAGAAGGAGATAGCCTATGGTAAACTTTTTGGTTCTAAAGTCACAATTACATTTATTAGCTTGAGGTACATTTTCTTGTATTTTGTGTTCATATTTTTTTCAAATGATATTAGTTAAAATGTATATGCACAACAATATCTCGGTATGATCTATTGTGTGTACGTTTTGATAACGATTGTAAGTACATTATTTGAAGTTGTTAATGGAACTAAAGAGATGAATTGTTAAGCAAAGATACCAATGAACAATTCTTGTATTGGTGTTGAACAGGAGGTGCTGCACTCGATCTGAAAGCGTGCCCAAACAAACCATTCCGTTGGATTCTGGATATGACATGGCTAAATCTTGTGGAACTCAGCAAACTGCAACAGTTCGCAGAAATTATGAATCAGGTGCTTTATTTTATTTTTATTTTACTGTGCATTTGTAAGGCGCTTATCCATCAAGTAAATTGTGTTTAAAGTGCCCACAGGGCAACATGGAGGGAACATGGGAATGAAAAACAAATATAAACATAAAAGATAGAGGTGGACCTACTAGTCCTTGTGAGCATTCAGAACTTGCAAGTCCAGAGAGAGGGCTGGGATGAGGGATTGGGTTGGTAAGTGCTAGGTGTATCAAGAGGGAAGTGCGAGGGAGGGAAAGGAAAAATTGCCCAAAAGTGATGGACACTTCTGTCCCCTGCGCACGCTAATTAATGGTGACTATCAGTCAGAAGTTAAGGAAGTTTGTAATAATGTAATTTCTATTCTTAGATATAATTTAAATGTTGGATCAATTAAGCGTTTCTTTATAACTTTCCCAGACAGTGTTTTAGCAAATAATAATTTTAATCAATAAGTGTATACAACAATGCATCAAGCTCAACACGTTACGGGAAACTATCAATCTCTTCATTGGTAGCAAATAAAATTCAATATAATCAATAAAAAAGCGTTTCTTCAAACTCCAAGCCTGTCTACAAAGTAAACAGAAGGTTTGTATCAGTTTGCTGTGTAATGCATTCTAGATTTAACAATTTGTGCTGATGAAATGAGTAACTTCAAAATTCACCTGCATAGCAGTTTGTTCAAAAGACTAATGTACGCTGCCACGTGGGTTCCACTCTTGTTCAGCCTATTCTTGCAGAAGTGCTGGGTCTGTTTAATGGGTGTAGAGAAAGAGTTGTTTCACTATGTTAGCAGTGGGGTCAAATGGAGAGTCTGAGAGATCATAGAAGTCATAGCAAATAAATACCTTGTGTCTAGTGGTCGCTAAGAATCCAGGATTCTTATATAGATGTGTTGTAATCCGCATAGGATGTGAACATCGTTTCCTCAAAATGTCCGTCTATAGATTCAAGGTTGGATGGCAACTGTAAAAGTTTAAAGATCATGTCTAACTCTACAGTCAAAAGGACGTGAGTCTTAGATCAATGCTAGTGCAGTTAAGGCATTCTTACCCTGTTCCATATTAGTAACAGGCATGTTGTCAAGGAATGTAGCCTTGTGGAGCAGCTTCGATGTTCTGAAATAGAACGGGAATGTCGAATTAGGAGAGAAGTTAAACTGTCCTGTAATCTCGCTGGATAAGTTCTGGGATAGCTGGTTTACATGTGCGAGCGGTTTGTTGGTTGTCCAGTGGTCTGTCTCCTAGGTTAAGGTGAGGTCAACAGCGTCTCGTATCTATGCAAAGTTCTCAGTGGATGCTGCACGCATTTTAGTAGTCTATGTCTGAAGGCCTCCACACAGTGTATTGGTCTACAGAGGACCCCATTGTCAGGTGATTTGCAGTTATGGAAGTAATATAAATGTAATTACCTCGATAATGGTGGAGTGGATGTCCAAGTCCTTAATAAATGAGCAATCATTATAGTGTTACGGTCATCGAGCATATGACATGTGGAAATTGGCTCAGTTGTTTAAGATCATCTATGTTGTTACAGAGGTCTTTATAAGTGTCAGAAATGTGTGAAAAATAACAAAAGTAACCCTCTCATACGCTTTGTTTTTTAGGCTTGCGTATTTGAATGAAAAAATGTGTCAACCATCAGTTACCCACAACATATGTAACTTCATATTTTCTCACTTCTGCGATGTTCATTCTTGTGGTGAAGTAGAGGATATCTTTTTTACATACATGAAATTTCTACCAGTCTATCACAGGTGTTGTGCTTTTGCTGTACATGTTGTTTTTACAAACAAGACATGAAAATATATAATGTCATGGATCAGATCATCAACATTTCTCTTTACAAGTAGACAAGTATTTAATCGTTCTAAGGCATGTGTTATATGCAATGGTTAAGTATTATAAAGCATGTGCTGTATTTTTGTTATACATATTGAATCAGTTAGACATAGGACTTGAATAATCATAATGTCCATAAACAACATCCTCAGGTAGGCTGATGTCAATTTAGAGAAATGCTGCTAGTGAATATTCTTCATTCAAACCAGTAGGGGCTGTTGTATCTAATTTATGGATCCAGAACATTCAATACATTTGCTTTTTGGAGATTCTTCCTCAACAGATTTATACATGAATTGCTAGGACTGATGTTCCATTTAAGCGTAAGCCCAGAACGTCCTATGTCTACAAATGGTAGTGCAAGGGACATCTCCAAAACAAGCGTTTTATTATGCAGTTTATATTGCAGGATCACATGGTCGCCTAGCCCTGGATAACTTAGCTGGATTCCAATACAAGTTTACTATTAGAAGGCCGGGTTCTTCTTCATCCTCCAAATTCAATTCGACTGCTAACAGATCTTCAGATGAATTAATTATTTGTGTCATACTTTTGAACCCCCTATCAATCGCAATAGCTAGTCCCCCACTAGGGTGACCCACTAGTGCTCTCTTTGCTGGACTCATAAAGGTTTCATAGCCATTAAGATGAAATTCATTGACAGCCATAGTCTCCTGAAAAAGCATAATCGCTGGTTTGATGGAGAGCTTTGGATAATAAAACCATGTATTCAAATTCTTTAGGCCCCATATATACCCTAATAGGGTTTCTAGAATGTTGGATGCATGTGTCTTGAAGGTGGTCAGAATGGATGCATGTGTCTTGAATGTGTCAGAAAGCCTGGTGGTTCAGACAGCAAGTGCAGGTACAAGACCAACAGACTTTCTCACAACATCCCCTAACAGGGTTTCTAAAATGTTGGATGCATGTGTCTTGAAGGTGTTTGCATCTGTAAGCTTGACACTATGCACCCTAAATGCTCCATGTACTCTTACCGCGTATACTAATTCCCTTTGGGCGGTTCCCGAAAGGGCTGGGTATTAACTCCCTGCAGAAATGCAGGATTCCTTTATGCACCTTTCACAGGATGTCAAAGAACGCTGGCTAGCATCTTCACTCTAAACTGGACATGTCGGACTGTTCGGCACCTGCATTAGAAAAGTACTGCACATTTTTCTGCTGATGTCCAGGCAAAGCTTTTGGACATGCCCTCTGAGGGTTCTAACCCTTTTGGCAACAAGGCTGATGAAAGCCTCTATAAATTCAAGGCATCCATGCAAAGAGGTAAATTATTGAACCTAGCATTTCTTAAATCTGCTTCATTTTCTTCCAAAAGGGACAGATGTGGGCCCATTTCCTTTACGTCCAAGGGTGGATCATTCCACAGCAACGTCACTTTCAGCAAACCTAGTAGACAATCTATTCTTCATGGGGCTATGTATACCTTGTCTACCTTGATGTGGCCAATACAGGTCTCCTGTGGTCAGTAGGATAAGACTTTGCAAGTGGGCCTGCCAGCACATTATTGTAGCCATATGGGTCTTATAGTTGGTAGAGCAGGGTTACTAACTGCATTTCTTAACAAAACCTTCCTAAAAATGTTTAGCACTGCATTTGCCTCCTCTGAAACCACTCTTGCACCAAGAAATAGGCCTTCCTTTGATGAAGGAAGCAGTGGAGCTTGCTCCAGCAGAGGAAGTCAGAAGGAACAGATATTCCTGTAACTTTCTGGTACCTAAGATGGGTGGATGACTCAGACATATCCTAGACCTGGGGTTCCTCAACAAGCTTGTCCAAAAGGACCAGGAACAGATCATTTAGGCATTGGAGTTGAATGAGTGGCTTGTATCTTTAGATCTGCAGGAAGTTTGCTTTCACATCCCTTCCCACTTTGTTTTGTGCTTTGGGCAGCACCTACTGCTGGTTTGTTCTGCTCTCAATGGGCCTTACTTCGTCCCTGTTCAGGTAGGTTATTGTGATGAGAACTACCCATTCTCACAAGAAGAAGGTGCACATGTTTCCCTATCTTGATGACTGTCTCCTGTGGGCCAGGTTGGAAGAATCAGCTCTGCAAGATCCTGTAATGATGTGCAACATTTTCCTCAAGTTAGGTGTCTCCACTAACTTTAATGGAGTACTACCTACTTGCAGTCCAATGTTTCAGGTGTAGGAAGAGCTTGCATGACCGCTGACCATAGCAGTGTCGGAACTAGCTGAAGCATTGGATCCGCTGTATTCTTTGGGGCATAGCTTCAGTGTGGCTTGACATGTACAGAGGTCCTTTGCTCTGAGGTGCTTATCAGAGCAATGAAGCACGACACACCAGTGCATTGGGGAGAGGAGAGGAGTAGAGGTTTTTGTGAGTAGTGATGTCTGGTGTACGGCTTGTGCCCAACAGAGCTGAGAGGTGTGGTGATTGTGAAACATCCTCACAAATTGTGAGCACTGTAAGCTTTGTGCCTCCCGCACAGCCTTGCCCTGCCTCGGCTGCAGTCTTCTGCAGTAGCCATCATTGTGCTTAGCGCTATTAGCCTAGCGCCACCAGCAGGAGGAGTTCCCATAAAACCCCTCCTACCTGTTTCAGTTTCCAACGGTGGAGTGGTGGTAATTTCTTATCTTTGATTCAGCTGTTTTGAGTTGGTGTGTGAACGAGGAATCAACAAGGAAAAACCAAAGAGTTCTATTATCCTCCGTTGTTGGTTTCTCCATTTTTGCCTGTAATTGGGGTGCAACTTGTAGCCCCTGTTTGAGGTGTACGCTTCTGCACAGTGTTCCTGCTCCTGTGGTTGTTGCTGCTTTCTTCGTTTCTGTGGTGCCTGTGGAGACTCGTTGGGCCTCATTACAAGTGCGGTGGTCCGGAAATAGCGGTGTCAGATGCACCGTACCGGCACGCTTTTCTGGTCCACCTCACTACGATTTGCGGTGCCGGAAACACTGTGACTGCAAACAAGACCCACAGTGCCACTGTACTCCAGAGCATGTAGTCAGATCACCTGCCTGTCACAAGTGCACATACCCATATGTATCTGACATGTAGCTTAACAATGGTGTAACACAGATGAGCGAATGGGTGAGATGACCATTGTACGACATGCAAACGGAACAAGAAGTGGCACACGCAATGGACAAGTTAGAAGCTGGTGTAGCTTGGTAAGGTGGGTTTGAAATGGTAAGGGAATGTGTACGCAAACCGCCAACCCCCACCCTCTAGCATCATGATTAAGGCTTCCGGTTTATGGTATGTATCAACTGCCATTTCCCCCTGTTTTGATCCATATTTATTTCTGGGC
Organism: Ambystoma mexicanum; assembly: GCF_040938575.1. Classification (NCBI taxonomy): domain Eukaryota; kingdom Metazoa; phylum Chordata; class Amphibia; order Caudata; family Ambystomatidae; genus Ambystoma; species Ambystoma mexicanum. The sequence continues at coordinate 1,182,703,527 of NC_090928.1, read as the reverse complement.
CTTTCAATCTGTATTCATCCACATTTCTCCAGTGTCATATTATACTATCTAGATTTTTAAACATGTTTTAAACAATGGTGGCAATCTTGAGAAGCATGGGGTCGGTGGTACAGTCTACATCCATGGTATCTTATATGGACACCGTCCCTGTGAGACTCGAACGTGGGTGGGGGGCTATGTGACTCATTTTATGGTTTCTACTTCGAGCTCAAGCCAGGGTCCAGCCGAATCCCTCCCAGCCACAGTGGATGGAGTTGTTGCAGGGAGAATGGGCAGCTCTGGTTTGATACTTTTGGAGGAGAAACAATTGGACGCATTACCCCATGAAGCTTGGAACTCCCTTATAGAAACAACAGGAAACCTCAATAAAGCATTGTCCAGAATTGAAGAAAATATAAATAACATTATGGCTGGGAAAGTGGGACAGGGGATGAACTTGGTGTCTGATGTGTCTATATTGGCACCAGCCATCTCGCCTGAACTGGGGAAGCGTGTTAGACTTTCTTTAGATTTCAGGACAAATCAATGGGCACAGCCTGAGTCTCCAGCCCTTGCTCATGGTTTAACAGAAATTATTTTTTATCAGCCAGATGCTATTAATCCAATTCGATTGGATACCTTTTGTTCACCTATGCCAATGATTTGCACTTGTGGGGGTTTGGGGGCATGCCAGAATAATCAGGGAGGCGTGTGTCTTCAAGAGGTGGCGGACGCCAGGTCCCATCGTGGGTGTTTACCTGCTCAGGAGGAGGGCCTAGCCAGGATTACGGGGGGGACATAACTACAGTGGTTGACGAATTGTCCTTTCCAATCCTTTCACGGCTCCTAGATTCTATGTATGGACAGGGGCTATGACTCCCTTTACTTTGAATTGCGGGAGGCTAGACTGATCATTAAGGAACTTTCAGAGAAAGTTCGTTTTTTGGAGGGGTTCATTATTGCCTCATCTAGAATATGCGAGGCATAGGTTACATAGTTGCATAGCTACACATAATGCTAGCAATATATGTAGGTCGTAGCAGTGATACAGTAGATTATATACAGAATATTATACAGTTTAGGTTACATAGTTACATAATTACACATAAGGCTAGGGATATACAGGTTGTAGCATTGATGCAGTAAATCAGATACATGATATTCTACAGTTTACAGGTATTATAACAACAAAGGTGGGGGGGGAGGCATTGGCTAGTTGATTGATTGCTTCAGATGATTGATGTAATTAGACCTGAATTTAAGGTAGGATTTCTCCTCACGTATGGTGTGGGGCAGTGAGTTCCATGCTTGGGCCGCCTGGATGGGGAAGTTAGCGCCTCCAACCTTGGTCAATTTGAATCTAGGGATGATAAGTGTGTTGGCATTGTAGGTTCTCGAGGGTCCGGACGACCTTCTTTCTGTAAATCTATCTGTTAGATAGGGAGGAGCTATGTTGTTCATGGCTTTGTGTGTAAGGGAGGCAACTTTCAGTAGGATTTTGTCTTGGGTCGACAGCCAATTGTTATTGCGCCTTATCATCGTAATGTGTGATCGTCTAGGGATATCAAGAGCTGCTCTCAAGGTGTTGTTTTGTAGAATTTGTAGTGTTGTGTAGGATGTGTTTATTGGCTCCAATATATAAAGCATTACAGTAATCGAGTCTAGATAGAACGAGGGCTCTAGCTAGAATCATGCAACTGTCATTAGAGATAAAGTGTTTACCTGCTCTGATGAGCTTAAATGTGTAAGCTGTTGCTGAGGCCAGTGAGTTCACCTGTTTGTTGAAGGAGTGGGTGGCATCTAGATGGAAGCCTAGAGTTTTCACTTCCTTGCGTACCTTAATAGAGTTCCCATCGATCTCAAAGGCAGAGTAATTCTGGCCTAGTTTTTTGAGATTGGAGTGTGTGCCCAGAATGAGTAGCTCTGTTTTGTCATCATTCAGGTATAGACCGTGAGTAGCCATCTATGCCTGGATGATGAGATACACCCTATTCACCAAGGCCAAATCATAGTTGTAATCCTCCGAAAGCGGGAGGAGAATCTGGGTATCATCTGCGTAGTTAGTGTAGGTGATACCAAGAAGGTCCAGATCATCAAAAAGGGGCTTAGTGAATATGTTGTATAATGTCGGAGATACACATTGGATCCGCTGCGTTTGAGGGGGAGAACACATTCATGGTCCTTTCACTGAGGAAAGATTCAACCCATATTATGGCTTCTTTGGAGAAATGTGCAGCAGAGTTAAGGTGGTTACAGAGGACTTTGTGATCAATAAGGTCGAATGTGGCTGAGAGATCTAAGAGTAAGAGGAGAGCTGTTTGACCTTTGTCTCTTAACTCATCAATTTAAACTTTCAAATCGATGAGAGCAGTCTCGGTCCCATGTTGTGGATGGAAGCCGGACTGCCTTACTCCTAGTAGTTTGTATTTTTCTAGGAATTTTTTATTTGGGTGTATGCAATCTTGTCCAGGATTTTTAATAGTAAGGGGACTGTCATGGTGGGACTGTAGTTAGTGGGAATGAGGGGGTCTAGAGATTGTTTTTGTAGCAATGGCAGTACCCATGATTGTTTTAGGTTGGACGGTACGCTGCCTGATGTGAATGTTCTAGGGTCTATGGTCAGCAGGTGAGCTGTGAGGGACCCGAGTCGGTGACTAAGGCTGAAGGGGAAAAGGCAGAAATGGCTGGGCAGACTGTGGAAGTGACGCAGGACCTGATTATGAAAGAGAACCTCCTGCCGCCAGTACCTGTTCTGGGGCGGCTTTGGGGATGCTCAGGCAGTTTGGTGCCTTATCCTTTCGAGGTATTGCCTCCCCCTTTTACAGGTCCACACTTAAAAGAAAAGTGTTTGGTTCAAAACAGAATAATAGGGGGTCACAGATGTTTTTATCTAAAGTGCCCCACAAAATATTAAACAAACTGAAGAGAGACCCTCTTTTGACCTAAGTAACATCTCAGTTTATCCGTGTGATGAGGTGATTGCATACACGGATGAAGATGGTGATGTATAAGAACCATTAGATAAGGTTGTCCGGTAGTGACAATGCCTGTGGGAAAAGGCCTTAATGAGGGGACTTTGCCACCGCCGCAGAAAATACAGAAACTTTACTCAATATTCTCAAGACCGATGGTTGTTACTGAATCAGTCTCCCGTCCTGAGGTCCAAATGGGTGCCTTTAGTAAAGTCCTTGTGCCCCTGTCCCAGATCATAGAAGAAAGGCGATCAGGTCTGCCAAAAATTAAGAAATTCTCACAAAGAATTGCCCCTCTTGTCCATTCTTGTCCATTCTGTAGATGGTGGTAGTCAAGTGAAAGGGCACCAGTAGGGCAAGGTGTGAAAAAGAAGCTGGAAGAGGGTGCGACTTGTCTTTATTTAAGCTGGCTTTTTGAAAGCTCAAATAGAATCCCCTTAAAAAGACACTATACACTGTTGCTACCTTTTGAAATTCACAGTCTTAGGTTGGTAACTACTGATGGGTATTGTGGAATTTGTGTATTAGGATTGTCTAGACATTGTTAAATTACACCTGCATTCACAAATCATCAAGAATGTAATTTTATCAGAAAGTGAATGTTTCTCTCTTCGGGCTGTGGCGTAGCAGACATGGGGATTTCGGTTATCTCCAGACTTGCAGTCCCAAAAGATAGGTGTAGCCATAAGGGTGTGGGGCAACAGAACGCCATGCAAGTGGATTAGGATGAGCAGCTGTGGCATTCTGTGCAGAGCCCACAAAGAAAGGCAATCCATTGGGGGGATGGTGGCTTTTCTTGGGCAGAGTATGGTTCTGACGGAGTAAGCAGAGCTGGAAAGGAACCTTGAAATTCGAATTTGGTATTTGTATCCGGGAATTCCATCTGTTTTTCAAACATGGTGAGTAATCAAGACGTTTTTGCCTCGTAGAATGTTATTTGCCTGCAGGAAACCCTGTTGATGGATACGCCGATCATAGAGTGGTTTGATGTAGTGTTTATTGAAGCACAGCGAGGAAAAAGGGTTTGCCCATTTGGTGGTATTTTAACAGCCATCAGGCATCACCAGGGCATTTCTGTGCAAAAAATAGACTCTGGCAGAAAGGACATGCTCACATCTATGTTAGAAGGGTCAATTCAGGGGCAGGGGGCGCCAAGCAAGTGTTTTTTGGTCAATGTAGACCTCAAACCAGTGGTCTCTTGAATGGAGGAAGCTTTAACTGCGCTCTACTTTCTTCTTTTTGGGGAAATTCCCGAGGAGGGGTTGTCAGTTATTATTGTGGGGGTCTTTAACGCTGAATGCCTACATGATCCCTAGTATCAAGAACTAAACAGGAAGAACAAGTCAAGGGCTGCATTTGATGGGGGCCAAAGGGTTCGACAGGTGCAAGAGGCGTGGGATTTCTTGCCTCTGAACAGAAACCTTAAAGGTAATGTACCACCAAGTTTTACTTGCTATAATGGTTCCTGGAATTCTACCTTGGACTATTTCTTTTTGTCTGCTGACTTTGCTCCAGAGGGGAATACAGTTGGAGGTTAAACAATCAGGTTTAGCAATCACTTCTCTATGGCATGCTGTGGCTTATAATTCCCTAGGGTATCAATATTACGGTGTTGAACCTTGGAAGTTAATCCAATATATCACGCTGTAAAATGGTCCCAGAGAAGAGGCTCGGCCTTTGATTACCAAATCGGGTGTCTTTTTGGGTCAAATGGGAATGTTTTGTGCTCCCCAAGTGGCTTTTCCCCTTGTGCTGCCTCGGTTTTGGGAGGTTTGCTGCTTGCTAAACATCTGGAAAAAAGGTCAAGGCTGGTGGGGTCCGTTCATGGTTTTGATGCCCTGGTACAGGTGCACAAAAGTCGGATGTGCTCGGAAATCAGAGCGATAAAGAGGGCGAGGCTTTTGGGAGAACTTACAGAAATACGCAAAGTGAAATAGGGCTTCAAACATTGGTTAAAGGGCCCTCGAACTTAATGATGCTTAAATAAATGTTGTGCTGCAGTCTGGGAAATAATGCCACTAGGTTCTGAGAATTGATAATGCCAAGGGGGTCTGATAAATTCTTGCAGACCTAGGCAATACCGGATAAAGGGTCAATCATGTTATGGAATAGTTGTAGCTCTTTTTTGCAAGTTAGTTGGCGGGGCACTCTGTTGAGTCTTGGACGAAATTGCACTCTTAATAAAGTGGAGTAAAAAGTCCAATGCTCCAGGTCCTGATGGCTTGTAGAATTTAACTCTCAAGTTAAATGTCCTCCTGTGGGTCGAATTATTGACCAATTTGTTTTGAAACATTTTGGCAAAAAGAGAGCTCCCTGGGACATGGACTGCAGCATTGATTTTTATAATCTTTAAAGGTGGAGACAGGTGATCTCCTCTGCATTACAGGTCAATTTCAATATTGGATGCCTCAAATAAGATTTCTGCCAAGATGATACTGAAAGAACTACATACTTGGGCGGCGGGTGCTAACTGTCTAGTTTTTTGCTTAGCAGGCTTCAAGGAGGTAGTGGGGACATCCTTAAACAACTTTGTTGTGGCTCTTCTTTCAGGACAGGCTAAACAACAGGGGAGACTGGTGTATCTGGCATTCCTTGATGTAAGCAAAGCTTTTGATCATGTTAATAGAGCAATTTTGTGGAAGAGCCTGAATGACAATGGATGCCCCCTAACCCTGATTGGGATCTTGGAGGCTCTCCATTTGGGGACTAAAATTAAGGTACGATTGGATTCTCTTGCTTCATTTACAGGTTGGATAAAGACGAATCGAGGGCTGCGCCATGGTTGTGCACTCGTGCCATTCCTGTTTAGTTTTTATATTAAGGGCATTGTTGCCTGCTGGAACTTAGTGAGGACTAAACCGCCAAAACTATGCGGATGATATTGCCATCTCCGATGTGACCACCATAGGCCTGCAGAGGGCTTTACAGGCTGTGGATGATTTCCTGAACTATTTGGACCTATTACTAAACATCAACAAATCCAAAATACTGGTTCTGAATGGTGAGAGGTCTAAATGAAAATCATTTAGTTGGTCCTTGAATGGCCAAGCTTTGGAGGTTGTTAACAAGTACAAGTACTTGTGCACCTTAATTTATGATGGAAAGGGAAGGAGTGGACAGGATGGAGATTTAAAGATCAAATTCTTGGCAGCCACAAGTCAGCTAATCCAATTTGATTTCAGGTTTGGTAGATTTGCGCTACTGCCTGTGATGAAGCTATTCAGACAGCAAATTGTCCCAATATTGATCTTTGGGGCTCAGACCAGGGAAAATGACACACCATGTGCGAAGTTGGAGGCAAAATTGTGGAGAAAGGTCTTGCGCCTCCCAGCATCAGTCCCCAAGGCTGGGACGTTGTATGAATTGATGAATTGGGACAACAGCCAATTCAAACACTAATTGATTGGGGCAAATTGCAAATCTATGCTTGCATAGACTCTCCCGAAGGCCTCCTTGTTTGTGTATCTGGCACCCATGTGGGTAGCTGGCCACTGTGGGACGCTTGTGAATTGGAATCAATGCTGTATGCAGGTTCTTGTGAAAATTGAGTCTTCAACAGAGGAACTGACCCTGAACCCAAACAAGGTAAAACAAAGACTATACAGATACGCTTGGATACAGTTGAGAGTTGACTTGCTGGAATTTCATTGTTTTAATGACCACTTTGTTTGGTCAATAAAAATGTTTAATATTTTGGCTCCCTACTTGAAGAAGCGCCCATCCAGAGATTTCCAAGAGGAAAGAGACTATGCCGACTCTGTGCCCGAGAGGAAGAGACCCTGAAACATCTTTGCTGTATTGCCCTGACTTGTGGAAGGAAAACCAGAAGGGATTTTTAATTAGACGGATGAGGATCTATGGATCAGAATTTTAAACACAAATGAAATGTCTTTATCTTTGAGGTTTTTAGAATTTTTTGATGTTTTTAAACAAAAGTTTTAAAAATGAAGAATATTGTGCATTTTAATTTGACTGTATTAATTGGTATTTTTGTAATTTTGATGTGTGAAAAATTCAGTTTTGAACTAAATCGCACAATAAATAAAATAAAATAATTAACTTCAAGAACTCTTTTCTGAAGGCCCTCCAAACATATGTAGTTTATAGAAGCAGTCCTGGATATGGATTTCCCTCCACAATGTAGGCAACATGCATCTAGACGTCTTTAGCTCTCTTCCAACCAAATACCTTAATTTCTTGAATATGTTAGGGATCATGTCACCCTTCGTCATGTGCATGCGGTCGATAGTGCAATTGGTCCCAATTCAACAGGGATATGATGGACATTATCCTTGTCCCTCCCCAGGTCTCCAAGGACCCGTGGAGGCAGGTATAGGGGGTTCAATGCTGGGCTTAATGGAATTCCTCCCTGCTGTGCTACCAGTGCTCTTCTAAATATGCATTTCCTTTCTAATGGTGTCAGAATCTGGGCATTGGATGGTAACATTGTAATCACCTGGGGGTTTCAGAGCAATACTGGCAATGGTTTGGATCATCATGGTTGGATCGTGATAGCAAAACCTTAGATGGTTTAAGTACATGGTGTTTTGATGGCCTTGCCTGGTTTAGGATGGTAATACCTGGTATGCAAACAATAATATCAGTTTTTTATATAGTGCTTCAGGGCATATTCCCCCCACTTCTAAGCTCTGTAGTCGTCACTCAATTTAATGGAACTCAATGGGCCTCATTCCGAGTAGGGCGCAAAGGGATACCGGGCACAATTAAGGACATTGGTGCCGGTAATCCCTTTGCGCCCTACTACGAGGTCCCTTTGCGGGTCCCGCTAAGGCCGCCTGGTTTTACCAGGCGGCCTTAGCGGGACCCGCAAAGGGTCCAGGGAGTAAATAACGGTACCGCAAATTGCGGTACCGTTATTTGCACCTTCCCTATTCCCATTGAGCCCTATGAGGGCTCAAATGGCAATGGGGAATGGTATTTTTAATGGGGACTTACCGGTCCCGCAAAGGTCCGACTAGACCGGTAAGTCCCCATTGAATGAGGGCGGACTCGGTATCGTTATTGGAGGCAGCTATGGCGCTGTTAGCTACCTCCAATCTCGGAATGAGGCCCAAAGTATCAAACTTAGATGGTAAAAGAGGTGTGCACCAGAGCATATCATCTCACTCACTGTAAAATACGGCCCCACTTTACCCGTCCCAGTAGCCCACTTGACCAATACCATCTACAAACAATTCCCTGTTGCACCACTTAACAGTATTGTTACATGTTACCCAATATATATACATTCTCATTATTCCCTGCAATGGCAAATGGTGTTAGTACCAGGAGATCTGAAGCCATTGCCTATACAATATTGATAAAACAGCCAAAACTGTCAATGCTTGTCTTTTATTAATGTCTGGAAGCTCTCACTTATATGGCAGAACTAAACATAACTATTGTAGGGGGAGATATGAGGAACATGCAATGCAGATAAAACCTGTAGAATTGACATATTCCATCTATAATTTTCATTTTCATCATGGTTCTTTGTTAGCACCTATGGCTGGCCTGATCCTTTGAATATTTGAACTTGTATGTCTAAATTTACAACAGAAGCTTAACCTCCTTATTTTTTACATCCTGTGGGTGATCTCATTGTAATTAGTAGGTGTGGCCCACAGTGGTAGGACTCATCTAGTAAGTGGTACAATCTGTTCAAAAAGTAAAGTCTCTGTTGACACATTCCTTAAAGACATATTACTAATAACCACTTCCCGGTTTCTCACTTGTTATTTACGAAACATGTAGGTATCTCGAAATGAAAGACAGTGGCGGAATTGGTTTGATAGTGACGCTCCTGAGGAAGAAGTTATTCCTGATGGATATAATGACTCATTGGATACCTTCCGTAAACTTCTTTTAGTCAGGTGAGGATCATGGGTGTGACAGTTAAAAAATAACATTACATTATTCTCCCATCTACAAGTTAATTCAAATTCTCCCATTATAGGGTCATTCTAATCACATCAAAATGGCATTGGGAAAGATCCTGAGTGATACTGCAAAGATGCAGTAAGTTCCTTCCCGAATAACCTCTGAACTCAGTGAAGATGGAAACTTTTTTAAAGCATGTGTGCAGAAAAGGAACATAAAAAGCAAGATCTCGCAGGCTTCTGCTCCGCAGGCGCTTTACTTTATCTTAATTACCGACTAGGATGGTATAATTCATGCAGATTGATCATATTCTAAGGAGCAGCTCAATTAAGCATCATCTAGATCTGGGTCAAACTGAGTTGGATATGCGCCCCCATAGTAAGCCAGCCCGAAGGTACTGGGCTAAAGAAACATGATCAAACTTCTTTAGCAAATGAACCAATGTTTTTTTACAAATACCCACAGATGCTGACATACACTACTGCAATCTAGACAACCTGAACCAAAGGTCATGTTGGCTGTGACTTAACAGGGCACAGAACCTGCTAATGACAATTTTCTCATAACATCTCATTCTATATGCACGCATGAACTAGTTGCCCGGCCTTCGAAATTCATACAGCGTTGGTCATTCTCTAATATGGCCTGACAAGTGAAAATGCATTGACTGTGTCTCTGAGATATCTGACAAATTGTGCTTGTAATATGCATGTGATTGTATATTATTCATTGTGCATGTGCTATGTATGTTTGATATAATAGAGCACTCAACTGTAAACAATTGCCCTTTGGGTTCATACACTGATTTATTTTAGTTCCAGTTCCATATTTATCACTGCGCCCATAGAATATGGTTGAGCCCCATGTAAAGTATGGCCCAGCTTCTCACATAGCCAGTGACATAGGAATCCTTGCCGCACTTTTATACTGCTTACACTATGGCCTCTATAATGTCACTAGTCTAGTCATCTCTTCTAAATTAAAATGACAACTGCTTAAATTAGAGATACTATTTTCATGCAGTGGGATGCTCCTTTGCTATTGTCTGTCCAGTCTACAGTCTCCCGAAGGTCCATTCAACCTACAACGCTTTGAATCCATCGCAGATGTCAGTATGTCCTATACAAAATATTAAGTAACATGACATAATATTGAGTAAAAATCCAGTAGAACTGAGGCACCCTTATGGTTTCCCCTAGATATACCATGTGGGTTCCTGCCCAGGGCAAGGGTTTCACTCTGGCTAATGGCCCAGACTGCCTATTAGAAAGGGGTTCACACAGTGGGAGGAGAAAGAAGGGGAAGCAAAATAAAGAACACAGCTCTCCATTTGTTCTAAATGGCTGCCAAGTAAGTAGCTCCTAGCGAGGCTTCCCAAAAGCCAGTTGAGATATTTACTTTGACCAATGTCCATCCGTTGTCACCAGGGACAAGTCAACTGATTTTCGTGCAATCACAACAAAATGTCTTCATTGGAGAACATTCAGGGCTTTTGTGTGCTGTTCCTCACTCCTTTTTCGCCTTGTGTATCAGCATTCTCCACTGGCTGATTTTCTGCCAAACCTCTACAGGGTGACTAGCCATCTTTATCTGTATTTTACTTCATGAAGACCACTTGGGCAGCCGACTATGAACAGATATTTGAGAAAGCATAGTTGGGAGTGAAAACCTTTATTGCAATTCAGCCAGGACTGCGAGAGCTGGAGCTGCTGGTTTTGGGGAGGTGGGGTCACAGCAGCGCTGGCTCACTTGGTCGTGGATGATGCGAGGGGAGCCACACTAACACTGCGCTAGCATTGCAACCCGGTAAGATGGGCTTTAGGTATAAAGCTCTAATTTCACTGTCGGTAAACTGCTTGCATGGTTCAGTGCAAATTTCTATTCTCCAATGCACCTGATTCATGTTATCACAAATACCAGCTGGGCCTAGAAGGCCACTTTGCTATGGTGAGTTCACACCAATGATTGCTTTATTCCGATGGGGCTTTGGAGACATTCTCTCGGAAACCATTTGGAGCTCATTCTCTCAATCAGTAGTGTGGCATGTCAGAGACCGCATCAGACTCTCGGCAGCTAAGGGCTCCTCATGTTGGCCAATTCTGTATAGTCTGTTGGCCGACAAGAGGACTGAGTGCTGTCCCATTTCAGGTAGGCCCACTAACGTGGGTTTGTTGTTAATAAGGTTACAACATGATTTATGCATTTTCAGAACAACATTTATGTAATCCATGTAACTATTCTCTTTTTGTTTCCCTCACATCCCAGTTTGAGCTGGACTGCTTGAGTAGGCTTAAACGTTGGGTTTTGGATTTTGGTTTTTATGTTATAATATAAGCAAAACTGATATGGTGCTATTTACTCAGCTATTAGTACTTATTTAAAAGAATACCTAGGTGTTTGTTTATGCAGGAGACTGGGTTTGCCCCTTTCATAATCTAAATATTGTTTCCACCTTCTTTCACAAACTTCAGCTCATCGAAACCCCCTCCCCACTGCCCCCACACATTTTCTTTCTGCTCTTGCTGTCACTTTTATCCTCCCCAGATCCACAGTCTACTGATCACCTGTCACACTTTAATACAGCATCTACCTTCAGGAGTAATGATTACATCGAACTGGGCTATCCGCCACACTTATTTAACTAAGTTAACACAAAGCTCCCTTCACACCCATTTCAAAGACACAAAAACAAACATCAATCTGTTTAACTTAAAACAGTCAGGTTTTCACCACTCCCTCATCCCCCATCTCTGTTACCAGCAGTGTAACCACAGGACACGAAGGACACTTCCTATCCTACTGTTTCCTCCTTCACTCCTTCCCTCATTCAGCTCCATCGCTCACCCATGCTACCCATGCTCTTCATGCTCTCCCCACTCCAATGGATCAAAGAAACAAAAAATCTAAACCCTGTTTCCCAATACATAAGTGTCAGCGGCCTACCGAATACTTGTTGGTTCACTCCTTATACCCCATCACCGACTAGGTCAACACCCTAATGCTATTTAAGTCACATCTTTTCCTCTTATGCTCAGCTCCATCTTCATACTCCAAAATGTTTGAGCCTTATATAATTTGTATGTCCTTATCCAGCCCACTTCCTACATTTTCACTTGCAACTTACATTGTTGAAGCTCAGTGCCCAATAGATAGGGCTATTCTGTATCTCACTGATTGAATTACTTACTTCTCATGGAGCCCATTCCCTCACTCTAACAAAAAGAAACTAACCAACCTGCAGGTGAGAACTTGAAGTTTGGATAACAGCACACGCCTTCCCTATTCTCATGTTATCCAACTGCATTTTCCACATGGTCAATTCCTAATCGTAATCAGGCCACTTCTTGGACCTGGCCTTACATTAGGTGTAGGAGTGTACTAGTCCTGACCTTGCAGTCGTAAATTAACAACAAACCAGGTCAAAGGCTGCCACCAATTTTACTGGACGGTCCAAGTGCTTCTTGAGTCCAATACTGATCCAAACACTGTCGGAATATTATAAAAACTGTACATATTTACAAGATATTTAGTTTACATTTTTATGGCTTACGAAACTTAAAAGTTTTCTAAAATATATATCACTCTCCTTAAAATAACGTACCTTATCTATCTGACCACAAATTATCATTTGCCTTCATCATTCCCTAATATTACTGACAAATGAACTTGCCAATGCTTCTAAACTACACATCGCTGCTTTTTCCGTACAGTGCCTAAAATACAAATTCAAATGGATTGTGTAGATTTTTTTCTTATAAATAATGCAAACTATACATGTACCCTGTAATCTCTACATGTGATTCTGTGATTAAGTTGAAATGTATCACTGTAACCAATATCGTAAGTTGTAAGCGCCTAGATATCTCTGGGTTACCCACGTGCCTAAGAACCCAGGAAGAGAGATTCCTTGACAAATCGAGTCATCCTTCCTCAACGCACAAGGTGAAGTCATCATATTTCTTCTCAAGGGCAAAAGCTTCAGGGGATTCAACTACGTTCTTGAGGCGTTCTCCTAAGCTATGAAGTCGTCGAGAGATTCACCCGAACCGTCGAGGCATGTCATTAAGTTAAAGCCATCGAGGCATTCACCATCCCTTTCTTCGAAGTCATCGAATCCCTCGGTGCTCTCAACCTCATCGGTGCATTCAGTGCCTTTGAAGCCTACTAAAACCTTGACTGAATCTGCAAATTTATACAAACCTATGCGTAAACCAGATTTCTTTAAATCCATGGGGTCTATCTTCTACGGAGGACCAAAATCCATGTGGGTTTTAATTTGGGACTCCAAATGTACCAGAAGAGCTTGTTTCTCAGGAATCAAAGCTGAAGCATCTGGTAGAAACCCTGAAACAGACTAGCAGTTGGGAGACTTCACCTGAGGTGGATTTCGGAAATTCAGAAGTGCTGGGCTATTCAGACCCATCTTATATGTCAGTGAACAGTCAGTCTCCGAATATCTTGGATGGTCTAAACCAGCTGCAGCAGCTAAGAAAGATGACCTTACGGATATACTGGACAGTCGACAAGCAAAATAAACAGTGTTACCCTTTCACACCGCTTTGAGAGTTAGAGTGATGGAGAATTGACTGAAGCCGAATTCTATTCCACCAGTTAACAAGTTACTGGCATTAAAATATAGAACAGCTTCTGTAGATCCACCCTTTCTCAACACACACCCAAAACCAGAAAGTCTGGGGGTTCAGGCTGCGACATCTTCATCTAGAAGTCAGCTTATTCTTCTACCCGATCTGACAAGGATGATAGAAAGCATGATGCCATAGGAAAGAGAATGTTCATTGTGGGTAGAATGGCACTGGAATCTGCAGATGCTACAAGTGCTCTGACAAAATATAGACACACCTTTTGGGTAGTGGCTGCCCTAAGCAGCAAATCATTTACCATAGGGTGAAGAGAGGGATAGATTTTTAAATCTAATCCAGACTTGTAAGGATGCTATGAGGCAATTGTTACACGGTTGATTCTGGACACGGTTGATTTGGTAAGCAGGGCAATGGCTGCCAGTACAGTACTAAGATGCTGTAGGGAAGGAGGTGACCCCGTCCCACCCCCTAAGCACTTTAGAGTAAGGTGAGCAGCATTAAAAACACTATGATGGGCCAGAGAGGGCAGGAGGTCAGTGGTAAGACCCCAACCCAATATAATCAACCACATGGTGTAGCCCAAGGGGGGAGCAAGACTGTCATATTCTATAGAAGTTAGTGCATTTTGTGTAGATGTTAGTAACTATAGTTTGGAGACAAGGCATGGATGGCGAAAGCAGCATTTCATGCACTAGGCCCTAATTGGGAGACAAGGGAATTCTCTGAGCTCCCATGATGACAATCCACACCCCTGACCACCATAAAGCTCATGTATTGTTTGAACAGTCATGAGAAGATGTTTGAGCTACAATTATGCGATTTGTATTGCGAGGTGCTGGGAGGGATAAATTATCGTTCAAAAACGAGGGTGGAACCCTTGGAGCCAGATGACGCGGAAGGGAGTGAGTGAAATGTGTGTGTGAAGGTTAGAGTACCCCAGAACCTCCTTCAGTATAATGATAAAGTAGCATTGTGTTAGGAGTGTAGTTAATTTGTTCTTTGACCTTCGTCTGTGAGAAAAAGATGATCTCTGCAGCACCCATGTGATGGAAAACAGACAGACTGGGCTGGACCTGTGACTTGGCAACCCTTATGGGGCAGGCGGATCCTGTATAGGGGCACACCAACCAGTCACACAGGTTTTTACTGTATGTATTGGCGTCACTATGACAATGTGTCTCTTCTTAAACCTTTGCGTGTACCCTTTTTCTGCACAATGTTATTAGCAGCAGAGTACTTTGCTGTTGATCTCATTTGTGTGTGAGATCAAAACTTATTATCCTTACAAGATCGACTTGGGCCTTTCTTCGATAGCAGGTTGTATTTTCTCAGGTGTCAGCATTCAGGAATTTGCCTTCAACGCCTGGCATGGCTCAGGAAATTAGGTCTTACGTCAGATGTCCAGACACGTTTGCTGGACATGCTCTTTGATGGGACTCAATTGTTTGGTGAGATATCTGACAGAAGCCTAGAGAAACAGCAGGCCTCAAGAACAGCAGCTAAATCTTTGAGGGCTGCAATAAGAGAGCCTGTACAACCTTCAGGACAAGGGTGGAGAGGACGTCATTTCTGCTTTTACTCTTCCATTTTAAGAGGAAGAGGCCAATACTCTCAGAGGTCAGAGAAGGGCACCTCATGGAGCCAGAGGCAGAGGAGGTAGAACCCCTCACGCAGCACCCGCTGAATTGCCCTCAGCTGCGGCTGGGGCAGCAAAATCCCTTTGACTTCCTCACCCACAAATATGTAGTAGGAGGCAGGCTGTCACAAGGCTGTTGGCGAGGCATAACTTTGGATGCATGGTTGCTCCAAACGGTGGCCTATGGTTACTGCCACCCTTTGATAAAGAAGGCCCCGGATTGCCCTCCAAGAGCCCAATCTTCATTGGATCCATAGCTGCTCCTCCAACGAGAAATTCTTCTCCTGTTGGAGAAAGGTGGAATAGAGCAAGTGTTACGCTCACCTGGATTCCACAGGGGCGCTGAACGAAACTGGACTGCAACGGTCTCCACCAGCGTGACTCGTAGTGAAGTGACGAGCGACTGCACCTGCCCTCTGAGTTTTGTCTGTCTGGCATGAAGGAGGATTTTCCTAGAATAGGACAATGGTAAGTTAGCTAACCAATAGGAGAAGATCTAACTTCTGCTTCTGTACCCTCCTTATGTTCTCCTTACTGCGTCTCACCTGATTGTTAAGGAGGATGAGCTCTCCATCCTGCGTCTGCATGCAGGGGTGCGTTGAAACTTGGGTACTCAGTTAGCTTCACTGATTCCGTGGCTGAGTTCCTGACAATAAGGACTCCGAGGTAAGTCTTATGTCTTGCTTTTAAATTCTAATTGTCTTTAGTTCACTTTTGCACTATTGTCTTCATGGTGTGTTTTTCCTTTTTTGCAGAATTTCTGCAGACAGATGTCTCTTTCTCCGAGAAAGCGATGTAAATGCCAAGGTAAGTTTCAGTATTACGAAGAAAGAATAATGTCTTAAAATGCGGTATTGTTCATTCACTCTTTTCACCTGTTGCTCTCTTTCTTGTCTGCAGGTGCGGCACTTTCAGAAACGAAGCTTGTGTGAGGGAGATTAGCAAGACCGCAAACGAATATAGCTTCGGGTAAGTATCTTGCAGCGCCGGATTGAATGTCTTATAGTGAGCAGTAACTCACCGATTGTCTTTTTGTCTTTCACAGATGCGGCTGTTCCGGGCGGTGATTTCTATAGAGTGTGTCGCTGGATCGCCTAGATGAACAGAGCATCAGTGAGTATTCTGCTGCGCTATGCTAATTGTTCCTTGAAATGTTTCCTTGAATAGCGCGGTCGCTGGTGTTCCTTCCCTTGCAGGTACAAACTCCTGAATGTTTGTGGGGGTGAATCCATGTAAGGTTCTTGCTATAACCTGTTCTCTTCTATTCCTTTGCAGATGCAGATCGAGTAGACAGATCGGGCGTGGCTGAAGACTGGACCAGAGCTGCAGGCACGATGAGCGTTACGCTGCAGGAGTGCAGAATAACGCAAAGCGTGTTCTGTTTTCCAGGCGTGGTTTAAATAGCCTCCCAAAAGTAGTTCCCAGGTAAAGTAGTCCCAGTACCACACCCAATGAAATAGTCCCTTGAATAAAGTAGTCCCTTCAAGCAGCCTCACGGTGGGCTGTACCTGGCTTTACCACTTCGTAATTTGACTTGCCTGAAAAAGGCCATCTGAGCCTGGCGCCAATGGTGCCAGGACTGAGTCCGGGGAGCCCTTAGGCAATCTTTTCGGGCCTTATAGGTCCCCATGGATGCCAGGATTTTGGGTTGACTGGTCTGCTTCAGATGTCTAGGGGCAGGCATCGTGACAGCTCTCCCCCCAAGGCCCCTCCAAAGGTGGTTGATGATGGCTTTGATGGTATAAGGTCCCAAATATCGAGGATGGAATGTGTGGGTTCCTCTTAGCTGTATGTGTTTTGAGGCTAGCCAGACCTGATCTCCGATCTGGTATTTTGGGGCGGCACTCTGATGTTGATCGGTGGTTTTCTTGTACCTTTCTTTTGCTTGTTTTAAATGTTCTGTTGCCTTTTGGAAGGCCTGTGTTATGGTAGCGTGTAAATTGTTTACAGCGGGCATCTCCAAGTGTTGAGGCGGGTCAAGTTCAGAAGTTCGAGGATGCCTTCCATATATGGTGTAGAATGGACTTTGGCCAGTGCTGGAGGGTAAAGAGTTGTTGTAGGCATACTCAGTTATCCATAAAACGTCTTTCCAGTTGCCTTCTGTTTGGTGTAACATACACCGTAGATATTGCTCTAATGTTTGGTTAGTTCTCTCGGTTTGACCATTGGTTTAGGGATGGTGGCTGGTCGAAAGTTTTACATCAATTTGGGCCAATTGGCAACATTTTCTCCAAAATTGTGAGATAAACTGACTGCCACGATCGGACACTAGAACTGAAGGGAAACCCATGTATTCGGAGGATGTGTTCGAGGAATTCTTTGGCCAGAATCGAGGCTGAGGGTAAACCTTTTAACGGAATGAAGTGGGCCATCTTGGAAAATAGGTCCACTCTTACTAGAATAGTGTTGAATCCGTTACAGGGGGGAAGATCTGTGATAAAATCAAGAGATAATGTATGCCAGGGTGTAGGAGGAATATTTAAGGGTTGTAATAAACCCGCCGGTTTCTTCTTTTGGGCCTTGTTTTGAGCACAAATGTCACAAGATAGCACAAACTGCTTAATGTCTTTTCGCCAAGTTGGCCACCAGAAATGTCTCTTGATTTTAGCTTCGGTTTTTGAAATTCCAGGGTGGCCTTCCACCAAGGACTCATGATAGTTGGAAATAACCTGTTTCTGCAGTTCCTTACTAGGTAAATAAAGACGTCCTTGGAAGTA
Organism: Ambystoma mexicanum; assembly: GCF_040938575.1. Classification (NCBI taxonomy): domain Eukaryota; kingdom Metazoa; phylum Chordata; class Amphibia; order Caudata; family Ambystomatidae; genus Ambystoma; species Ambystoma mexicanum. Next base: position 1,182,685,742 of record NC_090928.1, on the reverse strand, counting down.
ACGTAAATGATCAATAACTGAATGGTTTGTGCTTTTGTTTGACCAATCTTGTAAAGCTGTGGAGTCGAGGAGATGTTGAATCTTCACATGGATGTCATCAAGAGTTAGTGAGGTAGTTATTCCTAAAATTTTTCCTCCTGGGATTATGGGCACTGGTTCTGGCTTTGAATATGCTTCTTCCATTCCTATGCGGGATAGAGCGTCTGCCTTGCCGTTTTGACAGCCTGTTCGGTGAGTAATTACGAAATCGTATTCTGCAAAAAATAATGCCCATCTAAGTTGATGAGATGATAGGGCCTTGGCCGTCTTTAGGTATTGCAAGTTTCTATGATCCGTATTCACCGTAATGGTGTGTCGGGCCCCGAGGAGGTAGTGCCGCCAGGCCTTGAATGCTGATTTAATGGCTAGAAGTTCTTTGTCAGTGACGGCATAATTTAGTTCAGGAGCTGAAAACTTTTTTGACCAATGTTAGGCAGAAACCTGTGCAGTTCCCTTAGGGACCACTGCAAAAGGCTTAAGACTACAGGTGTTGGCAGTAAACCCAATTGGTAGCAGTCTGTTCCACCCAGATTTACCTTGTAGCTGTGGCTGAGCAGCCAGACTTCTCTCAAGAAGAGTTAGACAGTATATAGAGTATACAAGATAGGTACCAAAATACAGTAGCACAAGCAAACACTGACCAGAGCTTTGGTATCAAGTATATAATTATTCATTTAAAGACACACTTAGAAACACTCTAGCACTATTATTGTAAGCAAGTTCAAAAACAGTCACTATTAATATATATACATCCCTTATTCCTTATTAGACAAGTCTTAGTTAACACCACTTATTTCCTGACAGAGGTGAGCGCTTAACTAAAGATGGCACTCCAATAAGTTAAGAAAAAGGGAGGGAAAAGGTAGAAATTAGGAACAGCACATAACACAATACTTTAGAAGCACTCAGCAAGGCAGGAAAGTCAAGGTCTACTTGTGAGCAAAAACTTCAGAGGCCAGGCTCCCTCTTAGAGAGAGTAGAACACCAATGCGCCCAAGATCACACAGTTTAAAAGGCTTGGAAAGTCTTGCAGAGAGTTTAAAAAGGAATCAGTTCAGCTCAAAAAAGTTCAGTTAGCCAGCCTAGGGCCAACCCAAGTAGTAAGATGAGGATTTACGAGACACCCCACACAGACCATTGCGAGGGAGGCCAGGCGGACACAGTACCTTGAAAGTGGAGAGAATCCTCCAGCGGGGGCAGTTGTACCTGGCAGTGGATGCAAGTCGCGGCGTCGTCCAGAGGAAGAGAAGATCTCGACGTGGAGGAAAGCTGAAGGTCGTTGCACTGCCAGGGAAGAAACCAGCCGCGGAGTTCTCCGGTTAAAAGGTACTACCCTTTTATTCGCGGTAGTGGAAAAAACGTGGTCTCCCGGTTGCCGGGGTGCTTGACACAGGCAAGGCGGCCATGAGATGATCCGGGAAGGCGAAAAAGCGGGAAAACTGGTTATCCCCACCAGTCAAAGGAAGAAGACTCTTCGGGATGAAGATCTCCTCTGTCTTTGGAAGAAGTGGTGAGTCGGTTCAGCAGGGCTCCACCGGTGGTGTCGTCGTTGCAGGTCGGCTCAGCTTCTCCCTCTTCGGATTCTTTGGTCCTGTGGCGACGTCTGAAGTCCCAGTCCCCAAAGCCCTGCTTTTATGCAGAAAACCCCCATTCATCAGTCCTAACTGTCACTCAAACATGCTAAGTGGTGAGCCGGGCGGCTCACCACTGGACCAATCACACAAGAGTGCGACTTGAGTTGCCGAGGCAACTCAGTCCAGGGTGCCTAAACCCCCCTCCCACACATCCTGTATCCCCAGACAGAGTGGCATCACTTTTGAAGGCTTCTGTGTAGAAGCCCGCCAAAAAGTGGAACAAAGGGCTCGACTTGGGTTGGAGTTACAGAGGCGAACACAAACGCCATTTTAAAACCGAGTCCTGGCGAAAAGACCCAACCGTGGAATAAATATTAAATAAATAACTCGGTGGTAACTTTAACATTGCACCAAAAAGTGGTGCCTTTAAAATAAATGGGAAAATCCCATAGTAAATATTCTTAAGGAATATTTCGCATGGTAACCACTGCCACCAGCCAGAAACTCGACGAGGGGGGACTGCACAGTGCGCCCACGAAAAACAGACCCAGGGGCAATCTAATTACCCCTACCAGTACTTCCACAAGATGATGGTTTGTACTGGTTCTGTTCCCAATTTAAGACTAGTAAAGTCAATGGTGACTTTACATGCCCTGGGAGACAGTAGTCAGTCCCAGGGTATGGAGTCTATGTTTGGGGGTCACTATGACACCCCTGTGTTACTGCACTGAGGGTGCTGTGTAACACTCTTACCAAAAACCACATGAAACCCTATGGAGTAAAAGACCCCACAGCCCATAAAACACATGACAAAGTCAAAGGATATCTCAAATCATGTCTAAGAGTGCGAGAAAAAGAGTCTCACTCTTAGCAGGAGAAACAAAATAAACCCCAAAAATCCAGCAAAGCTGCTGGGGGACTCACTAGGTTTGGGAAATTAGCCTTAACAGAGAATTCTCCCTAACACTCGCCCCCCCATACTAAGGGACAGGAGGATTTAATCCACTCCTGGATGAATCTCATACCTCTAGTCGATGACATACATCCTAGAGAGACCATCAGTATTTTGGTGGTGACACCCTGACCTGTGCTCAATGGTGAAATCAAATCCTTGCAGGCATTTTGACCATCTCAGTAGTTTTGGGTTTTCCCCCTTCATTTGCATCAACCATCTCAAGGGTTGGTGGTCAGCCTGAATGACAAAAGTATAACCATACAAGTATGGCCTAAACTTCTTCAGTGCCCACACAATAGCAAAACATTCTCTTTCAATTGTTGCCCACCTTGTCTCAGGATCCTTCAGCTTTCTGCTGATGAAGCAAATGGGGTGCTCCCTACCTTTCTCATCCAGTTGGCTAAGGACTGCACCTATACCTACATTAGAAGCATCTGTCTACACAATTAAAGTTTGGTGGTAGTCAGGAGCTCTCAATACTGGTGCTTGGCATAGAGCTTTATTCAGGTTTTCAAAGGCCTGATTGCACTCCTCATTCCATTTGACCTTCTTAGGGAATTTTGGAGAGGAGATTACATTCAGTGGAGAAGCTATGGTCCCATAGTTCTCTATGAAATTCCTGTAATACCCAGTGAGGACTAGGAAGGCTCTCACCTGTGTTTGAGTAGTAGGTGTTGTCCAATTTTGCACAGCTTCAATCTTACTGAGCAAAGGCCTTATTTCTCCACCTCCTACCTCATGCCCAAGGTAGACCACCTTACTCTGACCAATCTGGCATTTACTTGCCTTTATGGTCAGATTGGCCTGTCCAAGAGCCTGCAAAACATGTTCCAGGTGGTTAGCATGCTCTTCCCAGGATTGACTGAATACTGCAATGTCATCCAAGTATGCCATGCAGAAGTCCTCCATCCCAGCCAGAACCTGATTTACCATTCTTTGGAATGTTGCAGGTGCATTTTTCAGTCCAGAAGGCATAACCTTAAATTGGTATAAGCCAACTTGGGTAGAAAATGCAGTTTTCTCCTTGGCATGGTCTTTTTGTTAGGGCTATTTGCCAATAACCTGACGTAAGGTCAAATGTGCTGAGGAACTTGGCTGAACAAAGTCTATCCACCAACTCATCTGTCCTTGGCAAAGGGTGGGCATCGGTCTTAGTGACTGCATTAAGAGCTCTATAATCCACACAGAATCTCAATTGTTTGGATCCTGCCTTTGGTACTAACACAACTGGGCTAGACCAGGGACTAGTAGAGGGCTCTATTACCCCGAGATCAAGCATCTTCTTGACCTCCCCTTTGATGTGGGTCCTTACATTTTCTGACATTCTATATCCTCTGCTTTTGACTGGCAGACAGTCACCAGTGAGTATATCATGCTGTCCCCAAGGGGTCAAGTCTGGTGAAAGTGAGAACAGAGAGGCAAACTGATTTAACATAGATTTGCACTCTTCTTGTTGCTCAGGTGTCAGATTTGAAGAGAGATTTACTCCTTCAATCTTTTCATCTAAGGGTAAGACTCTGAGGAGATCAGGGAGAGCTTCAGTCTCTTGTTCCTCTTCTGTTGAAGCTAGAAGCAAGGCTCCTACTTCAGGCCTGGAGACATATGCCTTTATGCCTTTAGTCTGTTGGTGTGGAAGACTTGGGGAGCCTCCTTGGGATTGCCCAAGTCCACCAGATAGTTCACCTCTCCTAGTTTACCCACAACCTTGAAGGGTCCCATCCATTTATCTTGCAAGGCCCTCTGCCTTGTGGGGATCACAACTAGAACTAGCTGGTCTCGAGTGAACTCAACCATGTTAGCCTTTTGGTCATGCCAATGTTTGACCAAAGCTTGCCCAGCTTTCAGGTTATCACTAGCTTCTGCCATCATGTGTGACATTCTCCTCCGGAGACCTATCACATAGTCAGTCACTCTGACTGGCTTGGGGGAAGGAGCACTCTCCAACTCCTCCTTAATCAGGGCCAATGGACCTCTGACTGGATGTAAAGAAGTTCAAAGGGAGAATAACCTACTCCCTCCTGAGGGACTTCTCAAAGCAAAGAGAAGGCATGGCAATAGAAGGTCCCACTTTCTTTTAAGGGGATCTTCTAAAGCACCTATCATGCTCTTCATGGTTCTGTTGAACCTTTCTACCAACCTGTTTGTCTGAGGGTGGTAGGTGGTAGAGAACTTGTAAGTAACTCCACAGGTTTTCCACATGGCTTTCATGTAGTGGGACATAAAATGTGACCCCCTGTCAGAGATTACTTCCTTAGGAAACCCAACCCTGGCAAAAATACCAAGGAGGGCCTTAGCCACAGCCTGAGCTGTAACAGTCCTCATAGGAATTGCCTCAGGGTACCTAGTAGCATGGTCTACTACAACAAGGATAAACCTGATGCCTGAGGAGGTTGGGGGATCAAGGGGACCAACAATGTCAATCCCTACCCTCTCAAATGGGACTCCCACAACTGGGAGAGGCACTAAAGGTGCCACATTCTTGGAACCAACCTTACCAGAAGTTTGGCAGGTGTGGCAGCTCTTGCAAAACGTATCTACCTAAGCCCCCATCTTTGGCCAATAAAAGTAGAGTGAGAGCCTTTCCTTGGTCTTCTTGAAACTCAAGTGACCAGCCAAAGGAATCTCATGGGCCAGTTGCAAGAACTGTTATCTGTTATCTTGAGGTACTACAAGCCGCTTGTAGTCTCCAGGTGCAGACTAAGTTGGTTCACTGTAGAAGAGGCCATCTTCCCAGTGCAACCTATACTTCCCAGGCTCTTGCCCATCAGCCTGAGAAGCTGCCTGTTGGTGAAGACCTTCCAGAGTTGGACATTCTCTCTTTCCCTTAATGAAGTCTGCCCTGTTGGGTCCACCTTCTGCCAGTAAAGACTGCAGCTCAGGATGGTCAACAGGATCCAGATCTCCAATGAGTTCTTGCTCAATCACACAGGTTTGTACCTCCCTCTCAGCCTCAGCTGGAGGTGGAGTTACAGGTGTAACTTTGGACAACCTAGGGGAAGTCCTTGTTGGAAGCACTGGAGTGCTTGCTGCTGGCTGTTTCCTAGAAGTCTTGGGTTTCCCCTTTGCTTCTTGTTGTTCAGAGATAGCAAGTTGTAACGCCAGTGGAGTAGGAGTGATATCCTTCTTCATCATCTCCTTGGGAGTACCTTTCATGGTTCTCTCCCTTGCAGGTTTGGTGAGCTCCTGTAACCTTTTACTAGGAGGTCGGGGGTATGTGACACAACTCCAAGAGTCTTCAGGTCATTACCCAACAGAACCCTTCCTGGTACCTCACTTTGTATGCTGACAGGTATCTTCACAGTCATTTCATTACACTGGATGAGAACTGGTAACTGGGGAAGCATCTGCACAGGCCCTCCAGCTAACTTGGTGAGGCGTTTGGGTGCCTTAGCAACATCCTCTGCCTGAAAAAATGATTTATCCACCACAGTTATGCTGGCCCCAGTGTCCCTAATGGCAGGAGTCTCCTGATCATTCACCTGGACACTGTCCTTATAATACTCTTTAGTATTATCTGGGATAGAATTATATACATCTAAATTCTGTTGTTCCCACAACCCCGGAGACACTAAAGAAACACTAGCTGAGACTCCAATGGGTTCATCAGCTAGTAACAGAAAGTTTCCACTTGCCATTTGTACTTCTTCCTCTGGAGCGAAGGCTAAGGAGACAAGCTGGACCCCTGAAGGTTTACACCTTACATCTGGGATCTCCTTTCACATGGTCAGGCGAGCTACAAACATAGCATTTACCAAATGCTTTCTGGAATGGTGGCTTGCTCTGACCTACTTCTGGTTTACCACCAGAAGGTACACTACTCTGACTCGGTTTCCCTTGTGGCTTACCCTTATTGTTTGGTTTGGGGCCCTCTTTGGGATTGGAATTATTAGAATTCTCTTTGGAGTCCTTTTTGGCTGTTTCCCCTCATCCTTTTTCTGAGTTACCCCAGAGTCCTTGTGAGTAGCCCTGTTGGCAACCCACAAGTCAGCAGCCTTAGCTAGTTTTCTGGAATCTAATTCCTTTGAATCAGCTAAGTGCTGTCTGAGCTCATGAGAGCAGGCATCATAAATTGACTCTAACATCACAAGATTCTTCATTCCCTCATAAGTGTTCACCTTGTAACCCTTAATCCAGCCCTCTAAATTCTTCAAGCTTTCACTCACCCAGGTAGCGCAAGGGGTACCATCATGCTTTTTGAGGGTCCTTAACCTCTTAAGGTACTGGGAGGGGGTCTTCCCAAATCTAGCTCTCAAAGCTAGCTTCACACATTCATAATCCTTCCTATTCTCCTCCCCCAACTCCATTACTGCATCAGTTGCAACAGGAGGGAGCCTAGAGAACAACCAGGTAAGCAGCACATTTCCTGTGATGTCCTGGAGCCCATGATTATACTCAAACAAGCTCAACCAATCCAACACATCCAACTTAGGCTCAGACATACCCACAAGCTCTTTAGGCATCCGGGGTCTTTTGGGACTGGAACTCCTAGAGGATCCGGAGAGAGAAGCATTTTCCACAGACAAATGTTTCATCTCTAACTCATGCTTGAGCTCCATTTCCCTGAGCCTTAGTTCTTGATTCAGTTCTTGGGGTCTTTGTTCTGCTTGCGCATTAAGTTTCTTAAACTCCAATTCAAGTTTCATTTTCTCTAGTTCCAGATATTGAGGACTAAGTGTGGGACCTGGTAAAGGTCCAGTAGGTACAGCTGGCAGGGCAGGTAGAGGCCCAGGGGAGACAACTACATCATCTTTACCCTCCTTTTCTGCTTCTGACTCAAGGTTATCAATACAAGGTTCAATATCAATATCATTGCTGTTATCTACATTTGCTGGAGTGGTAGGTTCCTCTGAACCACCATCCAGACTTTGGTTTGCTAAGAACCTTTCTATTAGCTCCATTTTCTTGCCTTTAGTCAGGAGATTCTTATGCTTACAGAGAACTCTTAAACAATCAGCAGTTTTTGTAGCAAGGGACTCTTGACTATAACTTTCCATAGTTAACAGGTTTAGAAAATAACTTTTTAGTTCTAAGCTTTGTGGTTAGTTGCACTAAGGTATCTATAAGCACACTAAAATGTATACTCAATACAAATCCCACCACTGTACACCATTGTTAGGCAGAAACCTGTGCAGTTCCCTTAGGGACCACTGCAAAAGGCTTAAGACTACAGGTGTTGGCAGTAAACCCAATTGGTAGCAGTCTGTACCACCCAGATTTACCTGGTAGCTGTGGCTGAGCAGCCAGACTTCTCTCAAGAATAGTTAGACAGTATATAGAGTATACAAGATAGGTACCAAAATACAGTAGCACAAGCACACACTGACCAGAGCTTTGGTATCACGTATATAAGTACTCATTTAAAGACACACTTAGAAACACTCTAGCACTATTATTGTAAGCAAGTTCAAAAACACAGTCAGTATTAATATATATACATCCCTTATTCCTTATTAGACAAGCCTTAGTTAACACCACTTATTTCCAGACAGAGGTGAGCGCTTAACTAAAGATGGCCCTTCAATATGTTAAGAAAAAGGGAGGGAAAAGGTAGAAATTAGGAACAGCACATAACACAATACTTTAGAAACACTCAGCAAGGCAGGAAAGTCAAAGTCTACTAGTGAGCAAAAAGTTCAGAGGCCAGGCTCCCTCTTAAAGAGAGTAGAACACCAATGCGCCCAAGATCACACAGTTTAAAAGGCTTGGAAAGTCTTGCAGAAAGTTTAAAAAGGAATCAGTTCAGCTCAGAAAAGTTCAGTTAGCCAGCATAGGGCCAACCCAAGTGGTAAAATGAGGATTTACGAGACAACCCACACAGACCGTTGCGAGGGAGGCCAGGCGGACACAGTACCTTGAAAGTGGAGAGAATCCTCCAGCGGGGGCAGTTTTTCCTGGCAGTGGATGCAAGTCGCAGCGTCGTCCAGAGGAAGAGAAGATCTCGACGTGGAGGAAAGCTGAAGGTCGTTGCACTGCCAGGGAAGAAACCAGCTGCAGAGTTCTCCACTTAAAAGGTACTACCGTTTTATTTGCGGTAGTGGAAGAACGTGGTATCCCAGTTGCCGGAGTGCTTGGCACAGGCAAGGCGGCCACGAGATGATCCGGGAAGGCGAAAAGGCGGGCAAACTTGTTATCCCCACCAGTCAAAGGAAGAAGACTCTTCGGGATGAAGATCTCCTCTGTCGTTGGAAGAAGTGGTGAGTCGGTTCAGCAGGGCTCCACCGATGGTGTCGTTGTTGCAGGTCGGCTCAGCTTCAACCTCTTCGGATTCTTTGGTCCTGTGGCGACGTCTGAAGTCCCAGTCCCCAAAGCCCTGCTTTTATGCAGAAAACCCCCATTCATCAGTCCTAGCTGTCACTCAACCATGCTACGTGGTGAGCCGGGCGGCTCACCACTTGGCCAATCACACAAGAGGGTGACTTGAGTTGCCGAGGCAACTCAGTCCAGGGTGCCTAAACCCCCCTCCCACACATCCTGTATACCCAGACAGAGTGGCACTACTTTTGGAGGCTTCTGTGTAGAAGCCCGCCAAAACGTGGAACAAAGGGCTCGACTTGGGTTGGAGTTACAGAGGCGAACACAAATGCCATTTTAAAACCGAGTCCTGGCGAAAAGACCCAACCGGGAATAAATATTAAATAAATAACCCGGCGGTATCTTTAACATTGCACCAAAAAGTGGTGCGTTTAAAATGAATGGGAAAATCCCATAGTAAATATTCTTAAGGAATATTTTGCGTGGTAACCACTGCCACCAGCCAGAAACTCGGCGAGGGGCGACTGCACAGTGCCCCCTCGAAAAACTGACCCTGGGGCAATCTAGTTACCCCTACCAGTACTTTCACAATATGATGGTTTGTACTGGTTCTGTTCCCAATTTAATGGTGACTTTACATGCCCTGGGAGTCAGTAGTCAGTCCAAGGGTATGGAGTCTATGTTTGGGGGTCACTATGACACCCCTGTGTTACTGCACTGAGGGTGCTGTGTAACACACTTACCAAAAACCACATGAAACCCTATGCAGTAAAAGACCCCATAGCCCATAAAACACATCATAAAATCAAAGGATATCTCAAATCATGTCTAAGAGTGGGAGAAAAAGAGTCTCACTCTTAGCAGGAGAAAAAAAATAAACCCCAAAAATCCAGTAAAGCTGCTGGGGGACTCACTAGCCTTAACAGAGAATTCTCCCTAACAAACAAAATGCTACTGGATGGCGTTGACCTGTTTCAGGATCTTTCTGCGAAAGAACTGCCCCAGAGCCAAGCTCGATGCATCATTTTCAACCACGTACGGGAGCTCTGGACGTGGATGCTTCAACACTGGAGCTGAAGTGAATTTGTTTTAGTTCTAGGAAGGCTTTTTCTGCTTCTTCCGACCACTGAAATCTTTTATTTTTCCGTAATAGTGATGTGATGGGGTGCACCAAATGTGAAAAGCCAGGAATGAACCTGCGGTAGAAGTTTGCAAATCCAGGCATGCTTTGTACCCCTTTTATTGATGTGGGTGAGGGCCACTTGAGGATGCCATCTACTTTCCGGGAATCCATTCGCACTCCATTTGGGGTCAGGACAAACCCCAGAAACTTCACCTCGGTAGCGTGGAAGAAACATTTTTCCAATTTTGCGTATAATTTATGTTGACGTAACTTTTCGAGTACAGCACGAACATGTTTCACATGGTCTTGTTCAGAAGATGAGTATACCAAGATATCGTCAATATACACGACGACACAGACATCAATTAGTTCACAAAGGACACAGTTCAGAAAATACTGAAACGCTGCCGGGGCGTTAGAAAGCCCAAATGACATTACCTGATATTCAAATGATCCGTACTTGGTACGAAAAGCGGTCTTCCATTCGTCCCCTTTTTTCACGTGTACAAGGTGGTACGCCCCTCGAAGATCCAACTCAGTGTAAATGCGAGCATTTTTTACTTGCTCCAATAACTCTGGGATTAGGGGTAAGGGGTACCGGTTCTTTACCGTTACTTGGTTCAACGCGCGATAGTCAGTACACATTCTTAGGTCTCCTTCCTTCTTAGGGACTAAGAACAAAGGAGAGGCTGCGGGGGACTTGGATAGGCGAATGACGCCGTTAGCCAAATACTGGTCTAAGTATTGCCTTAAATGAAGATTTTCGGGTTCTGTAAGGGCGTAGATCCTACTGCATGTAATTTGTGCGCCGGGTATGAGATCGATCTGGCAATCGTATGGTCTATGAGGCGGTAAGGTGTTGGCTTGGTCCTTCTGGAATACATCCTGAAAATCCTGGTAATCCTGGGGTAGCAGATTCATTGGGCTCATAATCGTGGCAATCTTCTTGATCGAGGGTTCTTCCAGATAACAAGTATGTGCACAATCCGAGAAGGTCACTCTCCTTTCGCGCCAGTTTATGCAAGGATTATTTGTTTCCAACCATGGCATTCCCAGAATTATTTGGAATTGTGGAGCCTTGGTGAAATCAAACACAATGTTTTCTCGATGCCCATCTTGACCTAACAGTGTCATTTCCATCGTTGAGTGAGTCACTGGACCAGAAGCGATTTCAGTTCCGTTGACGGTGGTGACTAAATCAGTTGTGGTCTTTTTGCAAAGAGAAAGATTCATCCTTGTAGCCAATTCGTGATCCATATAGTTACCTATGGCTCCACTATCAATGTATGCTCGGACCGCATCCATACACGTTGGTTGCTGGTGACTAATGAGGATCATTGGTAAAGCTAGGTGTGAGGTCTGAGAGTCCTCCTTCTCGCTCGACAGGTGGACCTCTACGCTTGTCGGGCGGGGGAGTTTTCCGGCTCTGGTTCAGTACTGACTTTGTCGGTGACTCCTACGGCCCTCTTAGGTGGTTTCACCGGACAATCTCTCAAGAAATGGCCTGCTGATCCGCAATATAGGCACAGTTGCTGTTGCTTTCTTTTGTCTCTTTCTGCTTTGGACAACGGCCCTCTGCCTCCTCCGATCTGCATAGGTTCGGGTCCATCCGTACTTTTGGAGGCGTTATCTCTAGGTCTCACCATTACCCGATTCTCGAATCGAGCTCGATCAGCTTTCCGGTTCTGAAGTCTGTGGTCCAACTGAACCACCAGGTCTATATATTTAGTGCAGTCTTGAGGTGGGTTCACCACTTGCACCAAAACGTCTTTTAGTTCCCCCCTCAATCCACAATGGAATATTGTAGTTCTTTTGTCTTCAGGCTAACCAGTTTCTACCACCAACCTATTGAAAGTTGCGATGTAAGTTAACAGGTCCTGGTTCCCTTGACGTAGGGATAAAAGTTCATTGTCTAACGCTTGACCTTGAGCGTGTCTGGCGAACAATTTCTCCATGCTTTGTTGAAATCCCTGGAAATCGCAGAGAAGAGGGTCATCTTGGTTAACTAGTGGAATGGACCAATCTGCTGCACTGCCACTGAGGTATGATAGTACAAAGGCCACTTTTGATTGATCATTTGGAAAGGCTCCAGGCCTACATAGAAAGTGTAGGCGGCACTGGTTCATAAAAACTGCAAACCTTTTAGGGTCCCCCAGTAAAACGTTTTGGCGTGGTTAAAGGTATAGCCCCCGGTAGTACCACCTGTACTGGGCTGCTTGACTGAGTTGGGATTGACGCTCCCCCTAGTCCAGGTAATGATGTATGGGCAGCTTGGGATTGATGTAGGTGTCTGGCAAGGTCATCTGTACGCTCTTTGGGCACATCAGTTCTCTTCTTAGAGCATTGGTTTCTTGTCGGGCGGAATTTACTTCAGCTCTAAGCTCCCCCATGAGCTGGGCTAATTGGTCAGTTTCTGTGGTTTCCATGACGCCCAGGTAGAAATTTGTATGAAGGCTTTGCATTCTGTTACGCTCACCTGGATTCCACAGGGGCCCCGAACGAAACTGGACTGCAACGGTCTCCACCAGCGTGACTCGTAGTGAAGTGACGAGCGACTGCACCTGCCGTCTGAGTTTTGTCTGTCTGGCACGAAGGAGGATTTTCCTAGAATAGGACAATGGTAAGTTAGCTAACCAATAGGAGAAGATCTAACTAATGCTTCTGCTTCTGTACCCTCCTTATGTTCTCCTTACTGCGTCTCACCTGATTGTTAAGAAGGATGAGCTCTCCATTCTGCGTCTGCATGCAGGGGTGCGTTGAAACTTGGGTACTCAGTTAGCTTCACTGATCCCGTGGCTGAGTTCCTGACAATAAGGAATCCGAGGTAAGTCTTATGTCTTGCTTTTAAATTCTAATTGTCTTTAGTTCACTTTTGCACTATTGTCTTCATAGTGTGTTTTTCCTTTTTTGCAGAATTGCCACAGACAGGTGTCTCTTTCTCTGAGAGAGTGATGTAAATGCCAAGGTAAGTTTCAGTATTACGAAGAAAGCATAATGTCTTAAAATGCGGTATTGTTCATTCACTCTTTTCACCTGTTGCTCTCTTTCTTGTCTGCAGGTGCGGCACTTTCAGAAACGAAGCTGTGAGGGAGATTAGCAAGACCGCAAACGAATATAGCTTCGGGTAAGTATCTTGCGGCGCCGGATTGAATGTCTTATAGTGAGAAGTAACTCACCGATTGTCTTTTTGTCTTTCGCAGATGCGGCTGTTCCGGGCGGTGATTACTCTAGAGTGCCTCGCTGGATCGCCTGGATGAACGGAGCATCGGTAGAGTATTCCACTGCGCTATGCTAATTGTTCCTTGAAATGTTTCCTTGAATAGCGCGGTCGCTGGTGTTCCTTCCCTTGCACGTACAAACTCCCGAATGCTTGCGGGGGTGAATCCAGGTAAGGTTCTTGCTATAACCTGTTCTCTTCTCTTCCTTTGCAGATGCAGATTAAGTAGACAGATCGGGCGTGGCTGAAGACTGGACCGGAGCTGCAGGCACAGTGAGCGTTACGCTGCAGGAGTGCAGAATAACGCAAAGCGTGTTCTGTTCTCCAGGCGTGGTTTAAATAGCCTCCCAAAAGTAGTTCCCAGGTAAAGTAGTCCCAGTACCACACCCAATGAAGTAATCCCTTGAATAAAGTAGTCCCTTCAAGCAGCCTCATGGTGGGCTGTACCTGGCTTTACCACTTGGTAATTTGACTTGCCTGTAAAAGCCCATATGAGCCTGACGCCAATGGCTCCAGAACTGAGTCCAGGAAGCCCTTAGGCAATCTTTTGGGGCCTTATAGGTCCCCATGGATGCCAGCATTTTGGGTTGACTGGTCTGCTTCAGATGTCTGGGGGCAGGCATTGTGACAGCAAGTACCAGCAGCGGAGAGAAACCAGGGTTGGTACTTTCCCTATTTCCTGATCCCCAAGAAGGACAGACGAGTGCGAGGTACCCTGGACTTCAGATCCTTGAACAAGTTACTCAGGAAGGACAAGTTCAAGATGGTAACTCTTTCACAGATCCTTCAGGCCCTTCGGCTCCAGGATTGGTTGGTGTCATTAGATGTTCAGGATGCTTTCTTTCATGTGCCCGTCCATCTCAAGCACAGGAAGTACCTGAGGTTCATAGTTGGCAATTCTCATCATCAGTTTTGGGTTCTGCAATTTGGGCTCAACTCTGCACTGAGGGTCTTCACCAAGTTTATGGCAGTGGTGGCAGCACGTCTAAGGATGGAAGGGATTCACATCTACCCCTACCTGGATGACTGGTTGATCAAAACAGTCTCAGAGTCATCGGAGTTGCACTTGCCATTTCTTCCATGAGCTGGGATACTCCCTGAACTTCAAGAAGTCCCACAACACATCTTAACAAAAGCTTCAATTTATTGGACCAGTCCTGGATTCAGCCTCTGGAAAAGCCTTGCCACCCAAGTTGAGGGCTCAACATCTCTTGCAGAGATTTCAGACTGCCGAACATCTCTCGGCCTTTGACTTCCTGGGGTTGCCCGGCCTCATTGCATCCTCCATTGTTCTGTTGCCAGAACCCCGTCTGAGGATGTGATTCCTTCAGTGGGCTCTCAGATCCCAGTGGTCTCAATTCTCTGGCAGAATGACTGACCTTTTCCAGGTCCTAACAAATTTCGCCCAGGATCTCCTGCGGTGGGCCTGCCGAGAGAATATGAGAGGAGAACCCTTTTGGCAACCATGGCCGCAGATAACAGTTGTGACAGACGCCTCGCTCATAGGATGGAGATCGCACATGAAAGGCCATTCAGCCAGCAGACACTGGTCTCATTTGGAGTCCAGACTCCATATCAGCCTTTTGGAGGCGAGGGCAATCAGGCTGGCACTGATGGCCTTCCTGCCCTCAAAATGGGGTAACTTGTCCTGATCATGATGAACCACACAGTGGCCATGCACTACCTCAACAAGAGAGGATGCGTAGGATTGCTGCCCCTGTATAGCGAGGCAATGCAGCTTTAGTTCTGGGCACTAGGAGAAGGAATCTCTCTTCTAGCAGTTTATCTAGCCGGAGAAGAAAACACAGCGGCGGATGCTCTGAGCAGGCAGAGCACGATGATCTCCCACGAGTGGGAGTTAGCTCATGAAGTCCTTCTGGAGATCTTCACCCTTTGGGGAACCCCTCAAGTGGATCTGTTTGTGACCAGTGTCAATAGGAAGTGTGAACAGTTCTGCTCCAGCGTATTTCCCCAAAGAGGAGATATGGGGGACGTGTTTGTTGTGGACCGATGGGTTTCCACTTCTTTATGCATTTCCACAAGTCCCTGTAATTCCTCATGTCATCAGGAGATTGAGGAAGTTCAGAAAAACCATGATCCTCATTGCTCCGGATTGGGCCAGGAGACTGTGGTACCCAGACCTTCTGGAAATGGACATCTGTCCTCCAATTCGTCTTTCCCAAAGAGAGGACATACTCTCGCAAGAGGGAGGTTTCATTCTTCACCCAGAGATAAGGACTCTCAATCTTAATGCTTTATGCCTGAGAGGGTGAGATACACAGATTAGGACCTTCCAGAAGAGGTGATGGAGATGGTGCTTTTCGGCTAGAAGACCATCAACTTAATTCCTAAACCGCTGCAGTTGATGCAAATTTTGCAGCTGGTGCAAGGGGAATAAAGTTGGGGCTTTCACATGCAAGCTTCCTACTGTTCCTTCTTTTATACTCCATTTGACCCATTCAGGCTACTTTAGCGGCACCTTTAACTTTTAAGCGATCCCCTGATGAGGGATCATACTTTAAAGCGCTTATTGTCATACAGTTTCTGAAAGGACTAACACATTTGTTTCCACCAGCTCCTTTTATCGTACCATCATGGGACTTGAACTTGGTGTTAAAGTACCTCATAGGGGCTCCTTTCGAGCCATTAGTGGGCCTCCTTACGTGTTGGGGGCTAAGCGGTAAAATTGTCGTTAACTGAGTTACCACCAATTTTACACCAACTTATGAGTTTTGGTTTTAAGTGGAGGATTTACTTAAAAAAAAAATATGGAGGTAAATCTTCCCACTCAATGCTGGAAAATTAGCAGAATTGGCAGAATTACCACAGTGGTAATTCTGCCGCAGTAATTCTGTGAAAAAAGCCACATTGGGTCAAATGGACCAAAACAAATGGGGAATTACACTGCCACCACCACTTGTAGTCAGGTGGAACTTCCGCCTGACCAAGTGGCAGTAACAGTAATTCCTCAGGGCTATTTATTGGAGGTTTTATCCCCAAATTTCCACCTAACTCGTAATGAGGCCTTTGTGTATGCTAACACTTAAAGACTCCCTTCTTGTCCACTATCACGTCTGCCCGCAGGGTAAGCAAACTGCAGGCCCTGTCTTTAAAACCACCTTTTACATCCTTTTTTAAGGATAAGGTAGTGTTGAGGGTCCATTCATCTTTTCTTCTGAAAGTGGTATCGGAATTTCATCTGACGCAAACAATATTCTTACTGTCTTTTTACCCACTGCCTCGCCCATCAGAAGAAGATGAGAGGCTTAATCTGCTAGACCCTAGAATGGTGTGAAGTTTATTACATTTCATGAACAGCTAATGTTCGTCAGTATGACCAACTTTTTGTAGGATACGCAGGACAGAGGTTAGGTTTGGCGGTAACAAAGCAAACCATTTTAAGATGGATAGTTATGTGCATTACTGAATGCTACTCATTAGCAGGGAAAGACTCGCCCAAAGGCTTGAGGGCACATTCCACTAGAGGAGTGGCTGCTTCTTTGGCTCTGGAAAGAGGGGTGCCTATACAGGACATCTGCAGAGCACTAACTTGGCCGTCCCTTCATACTTTCAGCAATTTTGACTGCCTAGACTCTATGGGCCTCATCACGAGTTGTGGCGGTGCCCTTAAACTCAAAAGCTACGGTAACGCTATCACTGCCGCATTTAAGGGATGGCCCAATCACAAGTTAGGCAGTAAGTTGGAGTTTTACCTCCGCTTTTTACAGGAGTTAAACCTGTGCACTTTCCGCCCGCCTTGAGCGCTTATAGCGCCAGAAAAACCCCATTGGGTCCCCATTGGACCTAATGGGGAATGGGGATTTACTGCCTGACCGCTTCTCGTGTTCCGGCACTAAAAGCGTCGGACCGAGTAGCGGTAACGCTATTTGCATTGGCAGGGAACATCCAGTCAAAAGAACGTTACCACGGGTAAGTAACTTGTTCTTCTGCTGCATGCTTTGCAATACTCCTTTCTCTTGTCCTTAAAGAGCATGGCCTGCTGAGAGGCCATGCTTCCTAGAGCGCTTCAACGCCATTGCATAAGAAAACATATAATAATGTTATATCAGTGATAATGAACTATCATTAACTATCATGGGGGAAAGGATAACAAATACCAGCTACCAAATACAACACACAGATTACTGTTTGAACTGCTTGAATCTAGACATACCAGGGATGCTGGTCTAGATAATCAAGTTGGGAATAACTCCCATGGGGAGCCGTCAAGGACAAGGACTGTCTGTTTTACTGCAATTAAGATTGAGACACTTGTCGTGCATCTACAGCTGCACTATAGCCAGGTGCTTAACCAACTCCACAGAATCACTAGAATCGTTGTGTAGGTCGATAAAAGGCATGTAGCTGACACCAAGACCAAAACCCCTGCAGAACCTGGACTTAGGGGAACATGTATTTGCTAAATTAATGAGGAGAGAGAAAAGAACCCATGCACCCGGGCGAAATATAATAACCTAGTTTCAGATTTTGACTCTTCCCCTTCAGACTAGGACCTCTCTCCAGCATTGGATCTTTCATAGATTCATATACTGTTTGAATATTCACTGTCACTAGGATGGGAATAATCTGTAACATAGAGCACATTTCATTTGAATTTGAAGAACTGCTGTCACTATAGTGTCTTCTTAGGGTAGTTTTTGGTCATTTTACCCATCAGCCAATCTCCCTTATCTCCAACCCTGGAGGTCATCTTCAGATTATTTACTGCACATTCAAGTGTTGGAAGTCCTTTACTTATTCTCTACTTCATTCAAAGTTTTATCAATAAACTTTATAATTTAATGATTCCTTTTTGCATCACAGGAAAGCCTAACATAAGTGTTTTCACTTTTGTGGTTAAGGACAACCTCCGTCCATTGGTATTCCTCTGTAGGGATGATACCTGCCCACCTCAGGGTTGAGGCCTTTAGAGCATGGTTCTTTATCCCACCATGGCTGACTCCAAGGGTAAAAACAACCTTTTAAAGTCATGTTCCACCTGCCTTTTAAAAAATATATATGTTGAAGATCAACTTGAGGAATGTCTGTACTGCCTGTATCCAGAAGACAACATTTATTGGTTTTCCATCTGCCACTCGTTTTTCAACGAAACCCTGAAAGACCAGCACAGAATGGTAGTGGCTTGGCTGGTTGAGGGGACTGTGCCATCAGACTCAAACTCTGAGTCATGCATCACTATGTCACTTCCGCCTTCACTCCCCCTCTCCCCTGCTGATCTGTTCTCTCTTGGCACCGTGCACCTGGCCACCATCTGTCTTTTGGGCCCAGGTACCTGCTCATCCTGCCACCCTCCCGCACTGCCTCCGGGCCACCCCTTGCACTGGGGTCTGTATCTGTACCCATACAGCCTCCCCTTTTTCTTCCTGCACTTATCAGACCTACCCTGTCTGCTGCCTTAAACCTAGCACTTGCACATTTCTGGCTGCATTACCACCGTTTGTTGCCTTTATTATTTATTTATTGTTTATTCATCTGTTTCTCCTCTGCTTCGCACTTTCCACCTCTCCCCCCTTCCATGCACTTTTCCCCTCCCCCCTCTCCCATGCACTTGCGCGTTCTCAATGTCACTAGGCCTAGTAAGATCGCTGTTTTGTTCTCCCCTGTTCCCCTCCCTTGCCTTGTCGCGCTCTGAAACACTTTTGTACGAGCACGATAGAAATAAAATATCAATCAATCAATCACAGCAGATCCCAAGAGCATAGTCCCTCTTCTAAGAGATTGAGATCCCACAATCGGGCTTCCTGTGGGGAAAGGGTGAAGAAGGTACATACAACCCATGATCAGACTGCCCTGTAAAATGCAGCTGTGCCACATAAATCCTCTCATAAACAGCATGTGTCTGTGAAAGCCATGGTAACGACTTTGTCGATAGCTCCTCAGATGACTCCTGCAGAGTCCACAAATCATTTGTCAATGAAAACTGTTGAGCCAGCATTCCAGTACTGCCTTCTTTATTGACGGCTCATAAACGCAGCAAGTCTTCATCCACCTCTTCATCGAAGACATCATCAACAACTCCATTGACAACAGCCCCGTTGATGATCAAGATCACGTCCGCAGCAACAGTACCCTTGTTGTTAATGAAAATCCTATGGATGACTATGATGTTCTCCTCAATGGCTAAATCTTTGGCTGTCGCCACAGCATCTGCTGAAATTGGAGCTCTTTCACAAGTTATGTCAACTATGCTTAGTTCTTCTTCAAAATAAAAACAACCGCTATTTGCATTGGTGCCATATGTACAACCCACCGTTCCATGTCCTTCCCAAGTTCCACCAGAGGACATTTTGGTGCACAACATCGATATAGACTTTGAGAGCCCGGAAGGGGTTTTCTCAGACAACTTAGAAGAGGAACACCTCCTGTCCCTTAACCGGTAGCTGCTCCCAGCCACCCGGAAGCTCATTATCTGTCAATGGATATATTGTCCACACTGCAGGCACTGGTATCAGAGTTGCAATCCAAAGTTCCTGTCATTTTGGCCATTCCTCCTCAACGAGACCTGCCTCCTGCTCCACTTAGACTCCCTACCTACCTGCTCCTCTCAGGCAGCTCCTTCTCCACCAACAGAGCTTTCAGAGTATGAATCAGAGGACGACGCTTCCCAGGATGTGGCACCCACTCACACTGCAACCAAGGATGAGTTTGACAACTTGATCCCAGCAGATTGTGGACCTGACAACCACCCTAACAGGGATTCCCCTCCTGATGAAATTGTGACATTTCATACCATAAGTTCTAGAGCCAACAGGATGTTTGACCTACTCTCTGCCAAACAAAGAAAAGAAGGTTTTCTTTATCAGCACAGGGAACAGGCTCGAAAGACCGTTGTATCCTGGACAGCATCTGGAAGGTTGGTTTCTTGTCCATGAATAATTATCGCCCCTCCAAAGGAGGACAGGTTCAAAAAGAAAATACAGGGTGCCTGATAATGCCCCCAAGTACTTTTGTACCAAACCAAGTCCATATTCTGTGGCAGCCTGCAAAAGATCCCCCAACTACACTTCTATGTGTGCTGTTTTCCTGGACATCGAGTGTGACAATTAGATGACTTGGGTAAACGCGTTGTGTCTACAGCAGCCACCATCATTAAGGCTGCTAACTCCCTCACTGTCCTGATCTGTCACGACCCCGAACTGTGTTATTTAATGAACCCATCCTCCATTTCGTGCTGCTTGACATGAAAGAGGAGGCTTATAAATCCTTCATGAGGGGAAAGCTGTGTCTGATCACGCCATATCAACGGAGAATGACATCGCGGACACCGTTTTTCACCAGATGGGGAATGGCTTTGTTCTGTGCCTCCAGGAATGGCTCAAAGCAACTAGCTCTCAGACAGATATGGCTGCAAAAACTGTAGACATGCCTTTCAATTGCGAGGACCTCAGAAAAAAGGTGGACTATACCCCCCTGGCCATCAAGACAGATTCCAAAACTGCTCAGTCTTTGGGTACCTTACAACAATGACAGCAGCCCTTTTGATCTGGTAAATGCCAGTTTCCCAACATGTCCTGAGACTACCGACCGGTATGTTAATTTCAATCAGATTGGTCTGGCATTGTTAGGCAGAATCATATGCAGTACCCTTTGGGAACACCACATACAATTAAGACTACAAGTGTAAGTACAAATTCACCTTTGGTACAAGCCCGTACTACACAGTAAAGTGGTAGCAATGGCTGAGCAGCCAGACTTATCTCAAGAGTAAAGAGAGCAGCATAAGAAGTTACACAGAGGACAGCAATGCCTATGGTTCAAGCAAACACTGATTCAAGGTTTCTGAGTAAAAGAATATACATTTATTTACACTATCAGTTATAAAACAGTTCACTAATATAAAGCAGCAGAAAATCACAATCTTAATACACTACACCACACCCAATCAATTCTGGACAAGTTAAGCTCAAAATGAAGTGTGAGGAAAATGGCACTCCAGGAATTTAAAAAGGGAGGAAAAGATGACAAGGTTATTCAAAATCAAGCAGCACAACCAAGTAATCTAGAAAAGGCTTACTACAACTACGGCTCAAATCAATAGGCCTGGGGCAATGTTATTGGTTCAGTGTCTTTGCAGAGGATCACACAGTTCAGAGTAGTTTGTGGTTAAGTCTTTGTCAAGAGTTCGAAACAAAGTTGGTTGGAAGAAAAGTTATTTAAAAGAGTAGAGAAGGACAAGCCCTCAGATTAGCGAAAGATTTAAAACACTTTCAGCGCAGGTCGGGCGGAACGAACGACCGGATTTGAACAGTACCTTAATAGAAGAAGAATGCTGTAGCTGAGGCAGAAGTTCCTAGCAGGTCCTTCAGGCTCACGGTTCCTGAAGTGACTGTTGGACTGACAAGGAAGAGGAGGACTGGAGGGTCCTGCACTGCCCAGGGAAGAAACCAGCAGCAGAGCAAAGCAACGGATGAAAGGTGCGCTCCTTAAACAAACAGGGTCCGGTCCTCCTGGGTATCCGGTTCACTGCAGCGATGCACAGCAAATTCAACCAGGGGAGGGAGGCCTTTTTTGGCGAACTGGTTGGTTCCATCAGCTCAAGGGAAGAAGATTCCTTGTAGATCTTCTCTATCGTCGAAGTTCAGGAGTTTCAGACCTGCGGCAGGGCTTCACCGGGAGGTTCAGTAGTTGCAGTAGTCCTCTTCCTTCAGCTTCTCTTTGGTTCTCTCGATCCAGTGGCGACTCTGCCTTCCAAGTCCCAGAGACCTGCTTTTTATGCAGTTTTCCCCCATTCAAACAGCCTGGCTGTCAGTCCCACAGCAGGGTGGCTGTCCTGGCAGGACAGTCACCTAGCCAATCAAACAAGAGTGTGACTTGGGTCTCCAAGGAGACCCTGTGCAGGGGGCCTGAAACCCCTCCCTCACATCCTGTCTACCCAGACACTCAGGTGCATAAGGAGGGCTTCTGTGCAGAAGCCCACCAAATGACGGCGAACAAAGGAACCAAACCTGGTTTGCCACGAAGAGTAAAACACAAGAAAGACCTTTACAAAAAAAAATGGCGAATAAACCCAGCCGGAACGAAATAAAATAAAAAGGGGCCCAGCGGATTAAAGCTCGAGGCTACTAACATAGCCTAAAACAGTACCAAGGCTATTTTGTAGTCCGCAGTAGGGAAAAAAGGGTAGATACCACTGCCACCAGCCAAATCTTAGTGAAAGGGGAACGAAATAATGTTCCATGAGAAACAGACAAAAAGGGATAACTATTAACCCTTTCCAGTACTCTATGGAAGATAGCTTGTACTGGGTCTGTGTTTTTTAAAAAGACTAGTAAAGTCAATGGCAGCTTCCCATGTTCTGGGAGACAGTAGTCAGTCCCAGAAAATGGAGTTTAAAGTGGGAAGTCTAAAAAGACAACCCTGTGTCACTGCACTAAAAGTGCTGTGTGACACACAGTAAAATGATGATGCCTATGGAGTAGGTGGGAGGACATCTTTCGCTTCAGCTTCATCTACAAGTGGCACCAAATCAACACAGATAAGTGGCTGCAAAAACTGCCCAACATTCCTCCCTCCACAAAGGAGGAAAAACATCATATGACGTAAAGTCCACACCCTCTTTTCCAAAGGAGCCATAGAACACGTTCCACGTGCCCGGTGGGGACATGGCATTTATTCATGATACTTTCTTGTAAAGATAAAACAGACGGTTGGAGACTTATTCTGTATCTTTGTATCCTACACAAATGTATTCGATCCCAAACTTTCACAATGTTCACAGTTAACTAATAGGAGAAGATTTCTTGTCATCCCTGGAGCTAGGAGTTAGAGGACACATACTTTCACACCCATATCCATTGCCACCACAGAGAATTTCTAAGATTTACTGTGACAGGACTGCACTATCAATTCAAGAACCTGCCCTTAGGCCTCAAATCTTCTGCAAGGGTATTTGAAAACTGCCTAGCTCGAGCAGCGGCTCACCTCCATCGTTCGGGTGTTACGTGTACCATTACCTTGACGATTGGTTGGTCAGAGTCTCCTCCCTTCCTTAGGCCCACAAGCACATCAGAGCAACGATAGAGTGTCTATCCTCTCTGGTGTTCTCCTTCAATTACAGCAAGTCCTGCTGAACTCGTTCCTGGCAAATGCTGTTCCTGGGAGCCCAGCTAAACACAGTCTCTTGCACTGCTAGCCTGTCAGCAGACAGGGTAAAGGCTACTCTTGCAAAAACCCACTTGCTCTCATGGAAACAGGTCATGTCAGCTGGACCTTTAAAGTTTCTCTTGGGGGTGATGTCCTCCATCATTCCACTGATACAACGCTGTTGACCTCGGATGAGGCCTGTTCAGGGGTTGCTAGACAACTTGCTGGAAGCAAATCACCAGATAGTGGAACAACAAGCTGTTCCTCACAAGTGCCTTCCACAACACGCTTCGCTGGTGGTCATGCAGTGTGGATACAATTTATTTGTGTCTGGCATCAGGTTTGTTAAATCCTGAACTATCAGGTTGCCTAGATCCCTAACCAGCATTTGTGTGTCTCTTTCAGCACATGGATGAATAAAGCTATTATTTCCGGCTCCTTTATTCAGCCCCAGAAAACAAGTGGGGAATCTCTCACATGCTCCAAAAACAAAGTACATGGTTTCTTTAAATAGAAACATGTATGCCAAAGTTAGGTGCTCATTTGCATGAGTTGTGCACATTTGCACTGCTGTCATGTACCTTGAGATTGGATATGTTCATGCTTGGATACATGCTCAGTCTGTTTTTTCTGCTGTTGAATATGAGGTTAAAGATACTACTTGGCAGTTTTTTTTTATTTTGTAAAGCATATGTTATTGGTTTGTGGTCTGCTCGGTGTGTGATAAATCGAGGTGCATCATACCAGGTAGCCCACTCTTTCACACAAGATGGTACACCAGGGCTGACTAAAACATAAGCCCACAGATTACAATGCCGCACAGAAGTCGCCCATGTCGTCTCAAGGTATTTAATTGTGGCAGCCTGTATTGGAAGCTAAATACTTTGAGCGTACGAGGGGTTTCACCTTTCTTAGTGCTATAACAGCATCCAAGACTTGCTTTGATGCTGATGGCTCTTTTCAATTAGAGTCGTACTTCTAATGGTATACAGATAACATAAGAGGAAGTTCATACAAAATAATTACCTTCGTGTTAACCCTTCCTAGTGTTTACCATCTCTCAGCCAGTTGCTAACTAGTCTTAACTACCCAAATTATTCAGCATGAACGCAGGACAGCCAATGTCTAATTCCCACTGACTCCTGATTTATGATATTCTATCTCCCATGCAACTGATCTTCTAAACCTTTTACGCCACCAGTGGCGATGTGCATATCTGCAACAGCTTTGGTAAACGCCTCTCTGTACCCAACGCTGGCTATGACGTCTGGGCCAGAATATATTGAGGTACTTCACTGTGAACATACTTCCTTTTTTCTGCGCACTCTGTTGCCTTCAGGAACACTTACTTTTGCATCATTCCAATCCCTTGAAGGCATCAAGCTTCAAGCCCTGCATGGATTGTGCACAATAGATGTCCATCTCCGACCCCCATAGTATAGGCTTATGAGGTTTGAAACATGTCCCCCAAGATTGGGGATCATGTCGGCCTGTGTACCAAAAGGCTCTCAGAGAGGATCTTGAACTTTTACCACAAGGAAAAGAAAAATAAGAGAACATGATAGAGGGTGTGAAGGGGAAGAAAGATAATTGTTCCCTGGCATGAAAGGAAAAGAAGAAAAAGAAACACTGTAAGAGGTCCTACTCAGCCAGAGGTCCCTCTAGGCACCACTCTTCTTCAAAGAAGAGAGGCAAATGGATAAGGGACTCCTCTCACGAGATGGCTCCGCAGGTACGAGTTCCAACCCTGTCCTCCACTAACTTCAACAAGTCCTAAACAGTTTCTACACTTCTAGCCTTTGCCTTTCTTTGTCTTTTTTTGGCCTCATGGCATACTGCATATGTCTATCTCATGAGACCCGATTACCACTTAGGTCACTGCACTGGCTTCTATATTCCCATTTTTCGGTCAGCCCGATGGACCTTCACCTGGTCGGTGGTGGGCCTGACAAGACGCCCTAACGGCAGGAGAGCCATTTTAGCAACAATAGCCAGAGGCTGCGGTGCTTGCCACATTTCTCTGTGGGGTAGGGTGCCAAACTAGGACATCTCAAAGTGATCCGACTTTGGTCCTCACCAGATTAAATGTTTAACATTAACCTGTTACTGATGTTGGGCAATCAAGCTAGCATAGTTGGCCTTGGAATGAGGTCTGGGAAATGATGCAGAAGCAGATCTAGGTTTTGGGGAGTAATATGTTTCTTTTGGCAGCCCATCCTGTTGGAACAGAGACTGTTGTGGCAGATGCCCTGAGCAGGCGGGGTTTGGCTTCCCATGAGTAGAAGCTGTGCCTGGAGATCCTTCACAAGGTTCTGAACCTCTGGAAAACCTTTCAAGTGTATCTGGTTGCCTCCATTGTAAATAGGAAGTGTGAGCCTTTCTGCCTGCGGGCATTTCCCCCTGAAAGGGGACCATGCATTAATGTTGAGTTGAACGCCATCCAACATTATGCATTCCTGCAGGTTTACACAAACTTTCTGGTTCCGAAGTGATCACAAAGGTTTAAAATTGTGAAGATTTTGGTTGCCTCCAATTAGGCTCAGAGGAGGTGGTATTCAGAACTTCTCGATGTGGCCATCGGTCCTACTCTCTGTCTCTCAATAAGGGGGCATTTTCTCTCCCAGTTAGGAGGACGACTCGTTGACCCAAATCTAAGCGCATGCAACCAACACAGAGACTGGCTGAACAAGACAGGCGGAGGCCTTGGAAACATACACAAGACCTTGTGGCCCTGCTTCAGACTTGACATCGACAACATTGGCTCCCTCAAAGCCATCTCCTGTCACTTCCTGCGTTCCTGACAGACATAGTCACCTTCCATCTCATCTACAGACCACCCAAACCCAACAACGCCTTCATCTGAGAATTCACCGACCTGGTCACCACCATGTCCCTCACTCACACCAACAGCATCCTCATAGGCGACTTCAACCTCCCAGGCATCAAGGCCACCAAACCGAAGAAGAAAGCTCTCCTTAGCCCTCTCGACACCCTCACAAAGCAAACGAAAGAACCAACACACGAGAAAGATAACATCCTCAACCTAATCATCACTGCACTGTCTTCCCTGCACTACAGCTCTCCTCTCCCGCATGACTGGTCTGACCACCCAGCCGTGACTTTCAACATCCAGCACACCTCTCCAGTCAAGCACTCCCAGCATAAGCCCAGTAGACAAAACTTCAGGTCCTTCTAGAACTTCACAGTGGAAGCCCTCGCCAATTTACACCTTTCATGGACCAAACACCCCCAACTGAACTGTGACTCTCTACTGCTAACAATACAGAAACAATAAGTTTTAAAGGGTTACAGTGTCATCAGTGACGATTTCTATACAGTCTACAAATTACAGTTCCATTGGTTAGGGAGGGGGTGTAAAGATAGTTCTGTAAGGGCCAGCTCCACGGGATTGGCTGATGACTTGGCGGGAGGTTGGACATCACGTGGTTCAGCTGAGCCGGTCCACGTGAGGTGAAGGTTGCGTCAGGTCCGGAGAGGCGGCTGATTCTGGCTAAACTGATCTACACACTTCTCCTAGACATGCAGTAAATAATGATCACCACTATACTTTTTAAGTATGTATTAAAGGCCTATAAATTGTACGTGTGTGTTTGCATTCTCCCACTTTCGGTCTCTGGCGAGGTGAAGGGTGTGGGGGTCTTGCCCCTGAGGTAACCTGCGGGGTTCGGGATTGATAGCTGTCAGGTCTGGCACATCAGAGCGTGAAGTGGGTGGAGTGACACATGTTAGTTTAGGACGGAATATACTGTGACAGGGGTCTGGTTTTATTGGGGGCACTCTAGGGTGGTCAGCAAGGAAGGGTCACACTTCCGGTACATCAAAAAGAATAGCTTTGGAGTGGCACAAGGTTGAACAAGCAGTAATTTTCCAACAGGCGGGGGGATAGGTACAGGAGCAGGTTTGCTGAGATGGATGAACTACAAGTCATGGTTCTGCCCGGTCACACACAGGACAGTGATCTCAGAGGAAGAATGAAATTAATACATTGTTTGTTTTCAACATCTTGTCTCAGCGCATCCGTGAGAAAGGGACTTGGGAGGCGCAGGCGCAGGAGGAAGAAAGTGGGGGCTGTCAGTGCTCGCTGTGCGCAGCGCTGCTGAGGGGAGAGGAGACTTCGCACCGTCAGATTGCGGTCTAGTCCAAAGATGGAGTTGAGGGCATACAAAACGGAGTCCAAGTGTGTCTTGCAATAGCCCCACCTCTGTTTATGCCAGGGCCTTGTTCCCCATGGCTGCAAAAGGGCAAGGAAGGCATCCTCCCACTAGTGCAAGAGCAAGCGGCCCCTTTCGTGTAGAATGTATGGGGGGGCTCAACCGTCCCCCTCCTTCCTTACATTGCCCGCTTTCGTTACATCTAAAATAACAAACTATTGTTTAGTATTATTTACATTCCTGTAGTGCTCCAACTGCAACACTGCCTCGTCCCAAGCAGTTGTCCCTTTTATTGCCATCCATGCTCTGCATACACCTCGTAGGCTCTGGCCCCTTCTAGCATGTTCATCAGGGGTGCAAGTCATGTATATTCCCCCATCCCTATCCAGATCCACCCACACTTCCTTATACCATTCTAATTCCTGGGGTTCCTTAATTGTGGTGTGATATAAGTTGTCCACCCTGTTCCCCGGATATTGATACACTGCAATAATGCGATATTTAGAGTTGCCAGATTCCCCGGTCTGCATTTCTGCATAATTCATAGTTTGTACTTTTGTCGGTTTTCCCATTGTCACCATCATCATTGCAGAACTAGGCATTGACTTTGCACAACATCGAACCCCTACCTGGCACACACTAAAAATCATCAACAGAAAAACGATGAGTGGGGCATAAATGTTCATCATTGTTCCGAACCAGGAGGGTATCCAATCAAGAAAATCGTCGAACCAGTTGCTGGGTTCGAGCCATCCTTCTTTCTTCATTCTTTCACCTAGGTTGTGTACTGCAGATATCACGTGTGATAGGGTCCCATTGTCAGCATGGGCAGAAGTTACGAATGTATTGCATGTACTCCCGATTTTTCGGCAAACACTGCCGTCCATTGCTGTGAGTAGGTCCAAGACGTACCGGTTTTGCATGGTCATCAACCGCAGGGCTCGAAGTTCCACTTTGATCAAGTTGAACCCTTCTTCTGTTTCGTTGGCCAGCTGGATCAGTTCCCAGCGCATGACCTACAGCCATTTGGCGTTTGTTCGCGCCTGGATGCCTGGCACTAGAAGGGAGGCGAAGAAGGTTTCTGCGGAATTAAAAAGTTTGTACTGGTCAGTAATCTATGCCAGGAGGTCGGAGGATTTGCTGGATATTTAATTTGACAACCTTCTTTGGCGGGACACTGTTTCCTGTAGTTCATCTTCAGACAGGATGTGGTATGTGGAAGGCTCTTCGTTTGCTGGCTGGGGTGCCGGCGACATTTCAGTTGGCACCCTTCCCCCCTGGACATGGCTTTCTGGATCATCATCAAGGCTGAATGCAATGTGGCCATGGCGCAGGTATCTCTCCATGATGGTGCGAGGTACAAGTATGCTCTTTTGCCACACACCCAGTAAGTGTCCATTAATGCTGCAGTGCTTTTTTTTATATCTGGAAAGATAATGGTCGTATTTCAATGTTTATTTGAGCCCATGGGCGCCCTCCCTTCGCCGTGAAAACAGAGTTCATGCTGAATTTCCCATTGAAAGTTTTCTTTTGTCAGTCCTCGCAGTGCTTCAGCTTTACATGTGATTGCTTCGTGCCATTTGTTTTCCATGAACATTGTCCCTTTGATAATACAAAATGGTTATTTCCCACATATTACTCCTCGTGGTCTGCTTGCGCATGCTTTCTTGTTCTGCAGAATTTGTATTGTAACCGTATGTGCCTGGAAGGTACTCCGAATCTACATATGGCTAGATGGACAAGACACTGGGCATCCGACAAAGGTGTTTCTTGAGGTATGAGGACTATGGGCGTGCCAGAGGCATGGGGTATCAGAGTGCAAATGTAACAATTCTCGGTCGCCTGTTTAGCTGTGGCACTCATATCTGAATACCATTTATTGGATTGGTCAGGGTGGCGTGGGTCTTCTACTTCATCTAATCCCAGGCCATGTTATGCATCATATCCCTTTCTTTCCACCACCCTTTTCCGTCTCTTATTCCCCCCTAGACCATTCGGCATCTTTTTCACCTTTTGTATCATACAGGGAAAATATCTGTCCATGTTTCATCATTTTGATCGCTACCACTCTGCCAAGACTGTGAGATTGGGTACGCTTGTGTGCTTTGGTAATAGGGCTTAAAGTGCATATTATCGCCATCTGAGGTAGGTTCTTCAGCTGTGTGCATATTTACATATGGTAATCCCAGAGCATCAAACATAGGAGAGTCAACATTATAATCGCTGGACACGTTATCAACATCATAATCCATAGCAGCATTTGTAAAATTGGATCTGCGTGATTTTTCCGTCGCGGAAAAGTCTGCGACTGAAAAGTTTACATGACAAATGTGCGAACCACAAAAGGTTTGCACATTTCTCATGCAAACACGCATTCAAAACCCCTACATGCCCACACCCCACCCACACCAACAACATACCCACAACACTCTCCCATGCACACAGCCCCACCCACAACCCCAACATAAACAAACTCTACTTACCGTTTTTACACGCCAACAGGCCGATTCATGGAATTAATGTGCGCCGAAAATTTCGGCGCAAGCGTGTGAAAACGTGCGATTCGCAGTGAAAGAGCGAAAATCGCAGTGCAAGTGCGAATATCGCAGGGAAACCAGCGCACATCTATTCATGGAAGTCCGTGCGCGAGTAAAATCAGGGATGTGCGCTGAAAAAGTGCGCGGCACACGCCGGAGCACAGGTCATCTAACGCGTGCGCTAAGGCCACAGCGAAAGCACACATAGCGCGGCGCACATAACAAAAGTAGGCGGAACATGGGGCGTAACACTCGGAATGGGGAACAACTCGTGAAAATGTGGGCGTCATGGGGGAAGTACAGGAGGCAAGTGCGCGGAACGCCCACACGCTCGCCTACAACATGTATTCATGGAATCGAATAGGGCAAACCAGCGCATGGGCAAAGACGCGCACAGACCCAAACCCGTCCGCCACACGAAGGCAGGCGGTAGCGCCCCTGCGCTGGAAAAAAATGTGTGCTAACAAAAAGCACGAATATACAGCTCTGATGAATGTCCAATACTGTGGCCCCCTAGGACAACTGGCGTGTAAAGGAGTACGCGACAAACAGCGACACCCGCTGTGTGAAAAATTAGCTTGTGCGTGTATTTCGGGTGTGCGCGGGGAGTTTCACACGCGATCAGGCCTGGGGGAGCGGGGTAGGTGTATTTCAGGGGTGCACGTGAAGTTCTACACGCGATCGTGCCTGGGGGAGCGGGATACGTGTATTCCAGGGGTGCGCGGGAAGTTTTTGGCCTTGGGCGAGCGGGGTGCATGTAAATCTGGGGTTCGCAGTAAGTTTCACACGCGATAGGCCCTGTGCGAGTGGGGTGCGTGTATTCCTGGGGTTCGCGTGAAGTTGCACACGCAATTGGCCTGGGTACGTGTAAATCTCGGGTTCGCGGGAAGACTCACACACGATAGGTCCTGTGCGAGTGGGATGCGTGTATTCCTGGGGTTCGTGTGAAGTTTCACACGCGATTGGCCTGGGTACGTGTAAATCTGGGGTGCGCGGGAAGTTTCACACGCGATTGGCCTTGGGCGAGCAGGGTCCGTGTATTTCGGGGGTGCGCGGGAAGTTTTACACCCAACAGGTCCTGTGCGAGTGGGGTACGTGTATATCTGGGGTGCAGGGGAGTCCTACACGTGAATTGGCAGTGTGGGTCCTCCCAGGTGTTCCCTCTACACCCTCCACGGCCCCTGCAGGCAGCCCACACCACAGGGGGCTACCCTGCACCCCTGGTCATGTCCCGCAGGCAGCCCATCCACCATGATATGATATGGCATTTGTAACACGCTTATACACAAGTGTTTCAAGGCGCGACGAGGCAGGGAGGGGGGAACAAGGGGAAGACAGACAACGATCCTACTAGGCCAGGTGTCATTCAAATCGCGCAAGTGCAGGGGTAGGGGGGAAGGGAAAAAGTGCAAGGGGAAGGGGAGGAGGGGAAGTGCTGAACAGGGTAAGTAGAATAAAAATACATAAATAAATAAATAGGGCCAGCTGGTGGCAAGTGCAAGGTAAGTGCAGACAAGTGCTGGGAGAGGGGAACTGTAGGGATGCAGAGACAGTCCCGCAGTGCAGGGGTTGCCAGGGAGGCAGTGCAAGTGGAGAGTGGCTGGGCCAAGGACCGAGGTCGGTGAGAGTGGCCCAGGTGCAGGTTCAGTGCAGTTTCAGTGAAGAATTTAGCAGGGGAGAGGGAGAGAGAAAGCAGAAGCAAAGAGGAAGGTTTTGAGGTGCTTCCGGAACCGAAGATGGTTCTCCTCAAGTTTCAGGGAGGCAGGAAGGCTGTTCCAGAGGGATGCCCCTGCCGCAGAGAGAGATCTACCCCCAGCTCGTAGGTTCGAGAAACGGCTGACCCTGAGGGAGTTGGAGACAGATAAGCGAAGGGCTCAGGAAGGAAGATATTTAGGAAGAGAGAGTTGAAGGTATTTAGGCCCCAGGCCCCAGAAGGCCTTGTAGACAATGCAAAGGGTTTTGAACTTCATCCTCGCAGCCACTGGGAGCCAGTGTAGAGATTTCAGTCCTGGAGAGATATGGTCCCTGGGCTTGAGGCCAAGGACAAGTCTCGCAGTCCTGTTCTGGATGAGTTGCAGAGGGCGGAGAGTTGAGGCAGGCAGATTAAGATAGAGGCTGTTACAGTAGTCCAGCTTCGAGAGAACCAGGGCTCTGGAGACCGTGAGCTTGTGGGGGAAGGAGAGGAAGGGAAGAATACCTCTGAGGAGGTGCAGCTGGTAGTGTGACCTCTTGGAGACATCAGATATATGAGGAGAGAAGGAGAGTGTTGTGTCGAAGATGACCCCGAGGTTTTTTGCCTTGCAAGTAGGAGCAGGAGGCGGGCCAAGAGAGGCTGGCCAGAGCGCTGCAGGGAAGGAGGGAGTGGGTGTGCCGATGAGTAGAATCTCAGTCTTACTGGCATTAAGGCAGAGGTCATTGGTGGCACACCATTCCTGGATAGCAGACAGACAGTCGGAGATGAGGGAAGGAGAGGAGGAGGCCGAGGGTAGCCTGAAAATGAGCTGGGTATCGTCCGCATAGCACTGAAAGTTGGGGCAGAGAGTGGCGATGCG
The DNA here is from genome assembly GCF_040938575.1 of Ambystoma mexicanum. Lineage (NCBI taxonomy): Eukaryota > Metazoa > Chordata > Amphibia > Caudata > Ambystomatidae > Ambystoma > Ambystoma mexicanum. The sequence continues at coordinate 1,182,653,217 of NC_090928.1, read as the reverse complement.
GTGGGCAAGGAGTGCGAGATACTGGTTGAACAGCCAGGGAGAGAGATTAGATCCCTGGGGGACACCACAGGTAGAGAAAAAGATGTCAGAGAGGAAAGACCCCAGTTGGACCTGGGAGGGTCGATTGGAAAGGAAAGAGGTCAGCCACGCCAGAGCCTGACCAGTGATACCCAGGTTATCACGGAGACGGTTGAGCAGGATGGCATGGTTGACAGTGTCAAAGGCAGAAGAGAGATCGAGCAGAATGAGAACACACAGAGTGTTGGAGTCTAGGTTCGAGAGCAGGTCCTCACGGATGTTCAGGAGAGCAGTTTCCATGCTTCTGGCAGCTCTGAAGCCATATTGATGGTCATGAAGACTACCAACAGATTCATCATGGGGGTTAAGCTGGGAGATGGCCAGTTTCTCCAGGAGCTTGCCCAGGAAGGGAGTGATGGAGATTGGGCGATAGTTAGCCGGGCAGGAGGGGTCGGACGAAGGTTTCTTAAGAAGAGGGTGCACAAGGGATTGCTTAAGGGGGGATGGGAAGACTTCAGAGGCGAAGGAGTGGTTGAAAATGCCAGCCAGGGCAGGAGCCAGGGAGTCGATGTGGTCCTTGATAGTTTTGGAGGAGCAGGGGTGAACCTGTTTAGACAAGACTTTCATAGATCGGACTTGTCTGGAAACCTCGTCAGCAGAAAAAAGGGGAAAGGCAGAGAAGGAGGGAGGAGGGGTGGCTGCAGAAGGGCCAGAGGAGGAGCCAGGAAGAGATGGAGGGAGGTGATAGGAGGAGAGTGTGGACAGGATGTCCTCAGTTTTATAGATGAAGTGAGAGGCCAGTGCAGTGCAGAGGGCCTGAGAGGGGACAGGAGAGGTAGAGACTGCAGCTGGGTTGGCAAGCTCCTTGCAGATTTTAAAGAGTTTGGCCAAGTTGTTAGATGCCCCTCAGGCAAGCCACATGTCAGCTTGCACTACTGATCACCAAAGCATGACCCCCTCCACCCCCACCCCCCAGCAGTGCAGGGCACCTGCCAGCAGGTCCCCACTCATGTCCCCTTGCACACCCACGCCCCAGCACTGAGGGGCACCTGCCAGCAGGCCCCCACTCATGTCCCACTCATGTCCCCTTGCACCCCCACCCCCCAGCAGTGCAGGACACCTGCCAGCAGGCCCCCACTCATGTCCCACTCATGTCCCCTTGCACCCTCACCCCCCAGCAGTGCAGGGCACCTGACAGCAGGCCCCCACTCATGTCCCCTTGCACCCCCAACCCCAGCAGTGCAGGGCACCTGCCAGCAGGCCCCCACTCATGTCCCCCAGCACCCCCACCCCCCAGCACTGAGGGGCACCTGCCAGCAGGCCCCCACTCATGTCCCCTTCCCCACCCTGCCCCCAGCACTGAGGGGCACCTGCCAGCAGGCCCCCACTCATGTCCCACTCATGTCCCCTTGCACCCCCACCCCCCAGCAGTGCAGGGCACCTGCCAGCAGGCCCCCACTCGTGTCCCCTTGCACACCCACTCCCCAGCACTGAGGGGCACCTGCCAGCAGGGCCCACTCATGTCCCCTTGCACACCCACCACCCAACACTGAGGGGCACCTGCCAGCAGGCCCCCACTCATGTCCCCTTGCACACCCACCCCCAGCAGTGCAGGGCACCTGCCAGCAGGCCCCCACTCATGTCCCCTTGCACCCCCACCCCCCGGCAGTGCAGGGCGCCTGCCAGCAGGCCCCCACTCATGTCCCCTTGTACCCCCACCCCCCAGCAGTGCAGGGCACCTGCCAGCAGGCCCCCATTCATGTCCCACTCATGTCCCCTTGCACCCCCACCCCCCAGCAGTGCAGGGCACCTGCCAGCAGGCCCCCACTCATGTCCCACTCATGTCCCCTTGCACCCCCACCACCCAGCAGTGCAGGGCACCTGCCAGCAGGCCCCCACTCATGTCCCCTTGCACCCCCACCCCCCAGCAGTGCAGGGCACCTGCCAGCAGGCCCCCATTCATGTCCCACTCATGTCCCCTTGCACCCCCACCCCCCAGCAGTGCAGGGCACCTGCCAGCAGGCCCCAACTCGTGTCCCCTTGCACACTCACCCCCCAGCACTGAGGGCCACCTGCCAGCAGGCCCCCACTCATGTCCCCTTGCACACCCACCCCCATCACTGAGGGGCACCTGCCAGAAGGCCCCCACTCATGTCCCACTCATGTCCCCTTGCACCCCCACCCCCCAGCAGTGCAGGGCACCTGCCAGCAGGTCCCCACTCATGTCCCATTGCACACCCACCCCCCAGCAGTGCAGGGCACCTGCCAGCAGGCCCCCACTCATGTCCCACTCATGTCCCCTTGCACCCCCACCCCCCCAGCAGTGCAGGGCACCTGCCAGCAGGCGCCCATTCATGTCCCCTTGCACACCCGCCCCCCAGCACTGAGGGGCACCTGCCAGCAGGCCCCCACTCATGTCCCACTCATGTCTCCTTGCACCCCCGCCCCCCAGAAGTACAGGGCACTTGCCAGCAGGCCCCCACTCATGTCCCCTTGCACCCCCACCCCCCAGCAGTGAAATGGCGATCCCATGACACAAACCAAAAGTCAACTATGTACATCAACACATGTCCGCCACACAAAGGCAGACGGTAGCGTCCCTGCGCATTAAAAAAATGTGCGCTAACAAAAAGCTGTATATACAGCTCTGATGAGTGTCCCATACTGTGGCCCTCTAGGACACATGACGTGCAAAGGGGTACGTGACAAACACGGACACCCGCTGTGTCAAAAATAGCGTGTATTTCGGGGGTGCGCGGGAAGTTTCACATGCGATTGTGCCTGGGTGAGCGGGGTACGTGTACTTCAGGGGCTCGCGGGAAGTTTTACACGCGATTGTGCCTGGGCGAGCGGGGTACGTGTACTTCAGGGGCTTGCGGGAAGTTTTACACGCGATTGGGCCTGGGCGAGCGGGGTACGTGTACTTCAGGGGCTCGCGGGAAGTTTTACACGCGATTGGGCCTGGGCGAGTGGGGTACGTGTATTACTCTGGTGGGCGTGGAAGTACAGGAGGCAAAGGCGCGGAACGCCCACACGCACACGCCAAAAAAGACGCGCTAATCCGGAAACATGTACGCCAGCAGGAAGCAGGCGTATGTCGACCCGCGCAGCATAAAAGTGCGCGCAAACAACAAACAAGCTCAGACGCCAGGATGAATATACCGTTCCTAGCAGCAGTGGCCGTGGGATACCGCAGGAGGAGGAGGAGGATAGTCAGGGCCAGAATTTTTACACCCAGACCCAGCCTTTTTGGGATGCCTGATGACCACGTGTATGGGAGGTACAGGTTTCCACCTCACATAATATTCGACCTGGTCAGTGAGTAGGAGGATGACCTCACATCACCCACCCTCTGCTCCCAAGCACTCAGCCCCCTGGAGAAGGTCCTTAATGTGCTGCACTTCTTGGCCACTGGATAATTTCAGCGGACAAGTGCCATAGTGGGGGGTGTCACAGGCCACGCAGTCACGCTGCCTACACCAGATCTTGGCCATCATGACTGCACGCCCATCAGTACACAGGCACATGTACCTGCCCAGAACACCTGCAGAAAGGCAGGCTGTCCTCCAGGATTTGTACGTGGTGGCACACTTCCCCAAAGTGCTAAGTGCCATTGACTGCACCCATGTGGCTCTACGTCCCCCCAGGGCATCTGAGCACTTCTATAGAAACCGCAAGCACTGGCATTCCATCAACGTCCAGGTAGTATGTAATGCCAAGGGAATCATCACCTCAGTATATGCCAACTATCCAGGGTCCACCCACGACAGTTGCATTTATAGAATGTCAACCCTAAACCAGGGACCTAGAAGCTGGGCGGCATGGCAATACATGGCTGATCGGTGAGTATAAATGCCACAGCACATGCATGCATGTCAGATGCTGAGCAATGTCACAACCCCACTAATGATACCCATCACCACCTCCACAGGGGACAGTGCCTACCCTATGAGCACCCACATGATGACGCCAATTCGGAACCCCAACACGCCACCCGAGGTAAGATACAACACAGTCCATATTGCAACCCGGGGCTTAGTGGAGCGCACATTCGGAGTGCTCAAGTCACGCTTTCGCTCCCTTGACCGTTCTGACGGGCAGCTGTTATACGCTCCCCCAGTAGTGTGCAGGATCATAGTGGCAGCATGTGTCCTGCACAACTTTGCAACACGCCGGGGCCTGCCCGTGGACATGGTGGTGCCCCCAAATCCCCAACCACATGCACGCCAGCTGCACATGGGAGGGGAAAGGGCACGGGGTGAGGCAGCCAGTACGCAGCTGGTGGCTAATTACTTCACCTAAAATCACACCCCTGTGGAGTGCACACAGCCCTGGCACATACCAGCTGACTATCAATGATGATGAGTCAAGTGACAGTCAACTGTCGCAACCATACCAGCCTGAGATTGTTCACCTGGAAGTGTTCCATTGTGTGCATCCCTACCTACACAAACACCACCAATGCTGTGTCATCAAAAGACACACTTCTATGCTGCTAAAATCATTACCCCCTTGCAAGATACAACATGACAACAGTGCCATGTCCCCCAACACCTCCCCAGCACCGCCACCTAACACACCATGGCATGTCATGCTATGTGAGAGCAAACAAAGGAATCCCCAAAACATGACATAAGTGTCACAAAGTACAGTGTCCCGAATGGAAAATGGCCACACACAATATGCTCCCATTAATGTAGAACTGACAACACACATGACCAAAGACTTACCACAATACAATGCAGCTAGCCAACCCCAAACATAGCATTCACATGACAGTACTAAGTTAAAGGATACGTAGTCTTACAACCTGGTGATGCTAGCACATCGACCACTTCCAACTGTACCGTTTTGGTGCCACGCAAATCTGGAAGTGCACTGCTTACAACATGAACTCCATCTCCAAAGTAGACGGCCTTGTGAAGACATGAGGAATGAACCTGCAAATTAGGAGGGAGACATGGATGCACAAGCACACATCAATACACCATGCAGTGTACAATACTACAACAATATGCACTAAGAATGTATACACAGTATTGACTACAGACTGCCCACACATGTCATGGGAGTCCAACGTCACTGTGTAAGTCACTGTCACTTGGGCACACCCTTTGCAAGCCCATGGAAATGGGAAGCAGGAGGGGTGTGTGCCTCACGAACCCAAGCATCTAACCCAAACTCAGGACTCATTCGCCTAGCCGGAATACAGTGGATGCCCACGGGAGCCACACAAGGCAACACACTGTAACAAAAACTCAAAAATCAAAAACCAAAAATCAAAAATGGCCATGTGGGGGCCAGTGGGGGTGGGGGAGGCCACCCAGGAGGTCCGAGGACAGGATGCACACCAACAGCCACCTGTGTGGATGTTGCGAAAATAAAACACCTCCATGGGCTCATGGCCTGCACTGCTATGCTATCGTGAGAGATTAAGAATCGCTGTGGTCGCTCTCATCACTCTGTGCTGCTGCTGCCACAGGAGGTGGTGGTGCTATGGGAGGCAGCCCACGCAAAGCCCTAGTCTGGTCCTCCATGGCAGCAAGCATGCGGGTGTGGAAGGTCTCGTTCTGGAGGAATATGGTGCGGAGATCCCCATGCACCACCTGATGTGATGCCCGGACCTCCTCCCGAGTTGCCTACATCTCTGCTGAGAGCGTACGTGTGACCAGCTCCAGCAGCTGTTCTGTCCTCGTGACAGTGGAAGCCTCAAGGTTCACAAGAGTCTGCCTGAGGTGATGGACTTCTACCCTCAGGGCTTCCCTCTGGCCCTGGGACTCTAAAGAAATGGCTTCCCACAGAGTGTCCAGGGCCGTCCGTCTGTCCCTGTTGTCCCCATGTCCCCCCCTAAGTGATCGGCAAATGGAGTCTGTTGCCTGCTGTAGTTGCTCCATCTGCCTTTCTGGGGGGACAATGGAAGTGGCCACCCTCTCCATAGCTTGAGCCATCATCTCAGATGCTGCTGCCTGTTGGTTTGCCATACCGTATATGGATTTCTCCCTTGCGGTATTGCCTGGTGGCGTACGGCCACCGCGTTGGCGGGCACCACACCTGTCTGGAGCAAGGCGAACTGTGCCTTGCTGTGTCGGCACTACCTGAGGCTGCAGGACTGCATTCCCCCTCTGATATGCTGGCCCAGGAACAGGATCAGATGTTGCGGAGTGTGGCCCTGCATCCGTAACCACCAAAGGCGGACCTACCAACACTGACATCCCCATAGTGGGCTCTACCCCTGGTGCAGGTGGGTCGGACAGAACAGAATCCCTTCCAGAAACACCTACCTGCGAAGCCACATAGGTCTCATCATCCGAATGAACACCTGAATAGAGGTCTGGGGAGGTGCACCCAGAGACACCCCTGGAGAGAACGGTCTGCAGCAAGAGTGGGCTCTCACCCACCACCACACCCCGTCCCCCACTGGTGCCCGGTCGTGCCTGAGATCCCTCCTGGGTCTGCACCATCTCCTCACCCTCAACAGCATCAAGTGCGTCATTCCGTGCAAAAACATGAAAGACAAAAAATGGAAACAGGCATTAGCACCATTGCACACAATTAGGCCTCACGAACTACAGAACCAGTACTTGATTGACACATGTCCCACATGACTATAACCCTCCCATGCATGCACTGTCACTGAGTTTGAAGGGGAGGAAAATGTCAGACAGTGATGACACCAAGATGGAAGAGCAACACATTAGCTGCATGCTGGCTAGCAGAGCCATCACACATTGGCCTGTGAGTGGCATGCACAATCCACATACATGACACATGCCATCACACAGATGGCATGTACCATATGCATGTCACATATCGTTTGACAATAGGATGAGAAATGCGTAGTGAAAGTGGGGGGATCGAAACAATCAGCCTGAATGAACAATGAGAAATACGGAACAATGTTCTTGCAAGATGCCACTTCAAGGGCAACTGGCGTGATGTTGCACAAAATGTCTACTGTGGGCAGAAGGGATACTGTAATACCCAAATCCAGTGGCGCATAATGTTTTGGATGAAGCACATGGGTGACCCAAACCACTCAGGCACACACACCCTCACCTGGCACTCAATCAGAACCCCTCACACACACAACATACACATGGATCACACACAGATGCATGTGCACTCACCGGACAATGCCTCGTAATCTGGCAGTTCTCCCACACCTTGGATCTGTTCCTCTGTGACATAGGTCCCAGCAACAGACTCATGTACAGTGAGTTCAATGTTCTCTTGTGGAGACCCACCTCCAGTCACCAGAGTAGCGGCATGACTTGAGGCCAGCTTTTTCTTTGCCCTGCGCTTAAAGTCATTCCAGCGCTTGTAGCACTCACCAGCTGTGCGCCTCACTAATCCAAGGGCACTTATGATGTCCGCGACGGTCTGCCAGTGTGCCTGACGTTGAGCAGGTGTGGTCTTGTGCCCTGAAGTGATCAACATTTCGCTGTCATGTGCGGACACATACTGCACAAGTGCATCACGTTCGGCATCATTGAAGCTAGGCTTCCTTTGCATGCCGGACTGTGTAGCCGTGTCTGGGGTATCAGCCTGTAGTGGACAAGCACTCTTCCTCTTTTTTTTGGAAGGTGGTGGGGATCCTGAGTGGCCTACGCCGCTCTGGCCACTAGAGGCAGGAGCACCGGTGGACTGGGTAGTTGGAGTGTGGGAATGCACACTGAGCATGGGACTTGGTGCAGGCATTGGCTGAAGTGTTACGTAGTCAGGGAGAACTTTAGCAAGATGGACTGGGACCAACACTGCCCTGGCTGGGAGAGTCAGAGCTGGGGTGGATGGAGCTGCAGCTGCCTCTGCAGCCTCCCCACCCTGCCTACTCGGGGTAGAAGATGACATAGCTGCCCCTGATCCACGTGGCCTGGTGACACCAACTTTCACCGCCACACGTGGCCTAGACTTGGCGACCTGGAAGTCAGCCTGGGAGTCACCCTCAGCCAGGTCAGGTGCCACAATGGGCCGGTCCAACAAGGGCTGAGCGGAGATGGTGTCAGCCACGTTTCCCTCAACTATGGGGGGGGCATGGGTGTCCCTGACTGGTACTCCACACATGGGGGGCTAGGGGTACCCTGCAAATCCCGGCCACGTCCCCTACCGCGCCCACCACGCCCACCTCTTGAGGCTCAGCCACCTTTGCCACCCTTACCGCTTGGTCGCCTCCAAACCATGGCACTGATGTTGTTGTGCGTATGGGAGTTGCAGTAAACTATTGTCCTGGGCATTTGGGGGTCAAAGGGGTAGGGTACTAGATGGAATTCGTACCCTAGTGCTCTAGCAAGGCTGTATGTGACCCCTGGGGAAAGATGATGGGTCACGCAACGCACAGGCACCCCAAAAACAGAAAATAACATGCATGCAACCCCTCGTAGACCACGTGCGTGGAAAAATGAACCCGCACTACGCTGTGGCACCCAGAAACATAAAAATGAACGTACGCATGTTACACGCAGCCTACAATGACCTCTGAAGGGGTACGCGACACACGGGGCAAGCACAGTTGGTAAATACGTGCGCCACTCACCGTCTACCTGGCAAATGAGCGTGAAAAATACGCGTGTGTGCGCGTTGGCAACACCACCGCCAAAAGAAGAATTGTACACTGTCTGAGGAGACACGACAAAAGAAGAAGTGAACGCTGTTTGAGGAAACAGGCCCAACAGAAAATCAGAAAAAAGCTGTCAGAGGTAACAGGGAGTACGAACTAGAAACGCTGTGAAGTAAATTGCATGTGAACCGACAAGAAGTACAGAATTCACCCACTCGCTCTCCACGAAAAGCACGTACAAGGAAATGACGTCCTACACGTACCTTTTGAACCAGCCCACACGTCCAACGTCACTTCCGCGTATACGCGCTAAGGCCCTATCATCCAATTACACGAGCTGACACTCGGACGTGTAGTTCTTGGACGTGTAACATGCACCCGGGTTCAGGGAAACGCCCGCACCCGCACGTCAAAGACGCGCTTACGCGCTAAGGGCCTTTCATCCAATGAAATCGCGTACGCGTTCTGACGCGCTTACACGCTAAGGGCCTTTCCTCAAATTACACGCTGACATGCTAGATTTTCACGTGCCAAATCACTCTGTATCAAGCTGGCCACGCGTTCGCACACGGAAGACCACGCTCCTGACCAGAAGGCCGAATTACTGCCCCCCAGATCCCTGAGCACACTCCCACCTGCCATCTGCTGCTGCCTGATTGCCTGCTGCCCACGTGCCCTGTCATTTGCTGCCTGCACGTCAGCCCGGGGGTGCTGTTGCTGTGACCACCCCTGCTGGAACCGAAGACTCCCGACTGGGATTCCATCGCTCCATAGCCCAGCCCCAGGACCCAGTTGCCCACCCACACCTGCCTTTGGGGTTGCCATGTCGGGCACTACATCATCTGGCACCACTGGCAACCCCCAGCCAGAGAGGCAGAGGGCCACCAGCTTCACTGCCACCGAAGTTGGTGTCCTGGTGGAGCAAGTCCTGGGGCAGTATGATGCCCTCTTTGGAAGGTCGGTCGCCGACAAGGAAGGGCGGACTCGGATCTGGACGGACATCGTGACTGCCATCAATGCGGGGGGGGGTGGCAGTCCGCGACTTCCAACATATCAAGAAGCGCTGGGAGGACTTCAGGTCCAGGACCCTGAACAAGGCCCGGTGCCTCTTGAAGGCAGCGGATGCTAAGGGGCGCCGTGGCCACCTGTCGGAAACATCAGATGAGGGTCCTGGAGCGCATACGAGCGGTAAGTGTACATGCATACTGATTGGAAGCTGTGCGTGTGGTGGTGTGTCAGTAGTGTGCAGGTTGTACATGTGGTTTTGTAGGGCCATGTATGGATGTGTATGTACAGGGCTGAGAGGCTGACACATGCAAGTCCTTTCATGTGTGAGACACATGGATGGTGTATGTGTGGGTAAGCATGCAGGCCAAATGCAGATGTGTGAGCACACATGTTTTGATTACTGTGTATGTAAGTTGGCATGGTTGTGGTGTCACACATGGATGTTGGTTCCAGCTGCATGTATCTGCACCGTGCACACGTGCATGTGTGTGTATTTGACATGGGTGAAACAGTGATGTAACATGGATGCATGTGAGACTGATATGTAGAAGACTGATTGCCAGATGTGACATGGATGCCAATCTCATCACTGCGACAGTTGGCGGAGGTGTACACATGCATGTAATTGTGGTGGTGTGTGTGCATCTCTAGTGCACTCCCTGTGTTTCATGTGATGTCTGGCTCACCTTTGGCTGCTCATGCTGTTTGTATGTGTATGGATGGTGCTGGCTGTTGCAATATGGCTGTGGAATGCTCATGTGTGTGAGTTGCAATGACGTGTGTTGGGGATTGTGATGCCATGTCTGAAGAACTGTCATGTGTGTATGAGTCCATTGTACAGTGCCCTGATGCCTGTCTCCTATCTCTCCCTGTCTGCAGCGTCAACTGATGAAGAGGGCGGTGAAGGTGCTGTGGAGCACAGCGGCAGGGATCGCACCGCCAGCCGGAGACGCAAGGCTCGGCTACCCTCCCAGGTTGTCATCTCGTCGGGGAGTGAGGAGTTCGGTGCCGCGTCCCAGGTTGCAGCTGCCGAGGGGAGGTCCAAGAGGTAGAGGTTGGAGTTGGACTCCTCAGCAGCCCAAGGGGCAGCTGAGACCCCACAGGGCCCAACGGAGGAAGATGGCACGGAATCATCCAGGTTGGTGGGGGGTTTGGTGGTGGAGGAGGCCGTGCAAGGGACATAGACAGGGTCTGGAGGTGGGGATTCCACTGGTGCTAGTGGTGCAGTGCAGGGGCAGGGACAAGAGGCAGCACAGGCTGCCGCGGAGGTGCCTGTGTGTAATCCTGTCCCCGATCCTGTGACTGCATCATCTTGCACCAGCAGGGAAACCTACGTCCAGACCCGTTCTCAGGGAGGGGATTGGCTTACACCAACTGGTCTTCCTCTCCCTGTGGATGTGGCTATCCGGCACCGGATTGAGCCTGTCCTGGGTGGGGTGGCATTGCGTCAACGTGCCATGCGAGCTGACCTGCAGTCTTTTCATGAGGAGACTGCACGTCTTCTCGCATGGCTCGTTGTCCGCGTTGACCCACTGGGACAGCTCACCATGGCCGGATTCCTCCGTTTTGTGGACCTTGTTCCGACCCCCTCCTCAACTGAACCCCCTATGCGCCAGTTGTCCTCTGTGCCATCTTCCCACCCATGTGTCACCTGGGTGCCCTGTGGAGCTGCCTCTGACACTGCTGCCAGGCTGGTGGAGGACACATCCCTGCCACAGTCGGGAGTCGGACGTCCAGCAGGGGTGGGCACCTCAACAACTGCACCCCAGCTGGTGGAGGAGGATGTGCAGGCAGCAGGAGCCAGGGCACAAGCAGCGGCACAGCAGCAGCAGCAACAAGGTGGGAGCCATGATGGCTTGGGGCCTTCATCATCGGAGGGGCAGGCATGGGCCGGAGGGCAGGAGGAACCTGGACGGGAAGTGTCTTCCGTGTGGCAGCGGTTGGGCCATGCGATAGATGCGCAACGGCAGCGGGCGGAAGAGGCACGGCTCACGATGGTCAGGGCGGAGAACTCCATGCGTAGGGCCCCGAGGCGGGCCGAGTGCCTCGAGGGCATTCGCAGGGACTTGGAGTTCCAGATGTCATCGTCCCTGCGAACCCCCTGGCCACGGAAGAGGACCGCCTCCGGGAGATTGAGCAGGAGTTCGATGATGCCCTGGCCCGGAACATCAACATGTGAGACGTTGGACTTGCTCGCTGCCCTTGTAAATAGTTAGATAGTGTTAGGTTTCCTTTGGTTTTTTCTTTATTTTGGTTGCGCTTGGACAATGCACCAGCTTTCTGTATATAGTTTTTCATTAGGTAGTATTTTTGATAGATTTCATTTCTTCAGTTGGGATCATGGACCCTGGATTTTTCTTCTGTATATAGTTCACTATTGGATTCATCTTTTTTATTATTTTATTTACCCATGGAGCAATGGTTTTCACTTTTGTTTTTCCCTTGGATTTGATTTTTTGAACTGTGACTTTCGACATCTTTCCTTTGGATTATGATTTGTTGTTCTTCATTATTTTACGGACATGCAGCTTTTCGTTTTTAATTCCCATTGTCGTTTGTTTGTTTTTAATTCCATTCATGTTGCTTTTAATACATTTTTTTCTTCATACTTCGATGTGTGGTATTATCTCATTGGTTTCATGCGTGTCATGATATGGGTTTTGACATTCACTTGCACCCATTGTGTGTGTGTGACGGACATGTGTTCATTTACATACTTGCCATTGGGGTTGTATCATGAAATTGGCATTTCTATGTGGGTGGATGCAATACTTGGGTGGGTCTTTGGCATGTGGAGGCTGGCCATAAGGGCCAGGGATCTAGATTGTGATGACCTGTTGGCTGGGGGAGTTGTGTCGGGGCCTGCTGGCAGGTGCCCTGCACTACTGGGGGATGGGGGTGCTGGGGGACATGAGTGGGACATGAGTGGGGGCCTGCTGGCAGGTGCCCCACACTGCTGGGGGGTGGGTGTTAGGCGGAAACCTGTGCAGTTCCCTCTGGGACCACTGCAAAAGATTTAGGACTACAGGCGTTGGCGGTGAACCCACTTGGTAGCAGTCTGTACCACACAGATTCACTTGGTAGCTGTGGCTGAGCAGTCAGACTTCTCTCAAGAAAAGTTGAGCAGTATGTGGAGTATACAACATAGGGCAATTCTTCACAGCAAGACAAGCAAACACGCAACGAGGCTTAGTGTAAAGATAGTAAGGTATTTATTTATAGCAGAACATCTATGAAAAACACTAAAGCAAATCACGGCAAACAAATCAAACACAATTAATCTATGAAGTAGAAAACGATCAATCCCCCTAGCAAAATATCGACAACTCTAGGTTCTACCGGTACCACTTATTTTCAGACAGAGGTGTATACCTCAACCTAGATGACACTCGAATATTAGTAGGAAGGGAGAGAAAAAGATAGGCAGGTTATGAAGTCAATACAGTTCAATCCTACGCGGATAAAATGCAAGGCAGGAAGGCAAGAATCACAATAGATCATAAAGTTCAGAGGCCAGGCCTACTCGGAGAGAGGCAAGGCGCGATGTCCCAAAAAGTCTCTAGTGGAGATGCATTCAAGTCTTTGTAGCAAATTGTTATCGGCAGATTGAACCAGTTCAGAACAAAGAATGAGCAAAGCTTGGAGGCGACCCAGCGGAACAGAGAGGATTAAGACACCTCACTCGAACCGACCGAAAGGGAAGCCAGGCGGACACGGTACCTTGTTGTGGAGGGCAGCTCCGGCGGGGGCAGTTGTTCCTGGTGGTGGATGCACGTCGGGTCTTGGCCAAGAGTAGAGATGATCTCGTCGTCGAAGGAAAGTGAAGTCCGATGCACCACCAGGGAAGAGACCAGCCGCGGAGTGCTCCGTCACAAGGCACCACCTTTTGGTCGCGGTACAGGGGTAGTGGCTATCCGGTTGCCGAGGTGCTCTGCACGGGCAATTCGACCACTGCGTCCTGAGGCGAATAAAAAGTGAAGGGGACTGGATGTTCCCACCAGTCAGGGGAAGAGACTCTCCGGCAGAGAGATCTCCTTTGTCGTCGGGAAGTGGTGAGTCGGCTCAGCAGGGCTCCACCGGAGGTGTCGTCGTTGCAGGTCGGCTCAGCGTTACCCTCGTCGGATTCTTAGGTCCTGTGGCGACTTCTGAAGATCCAGTCCCAAAAGCCCTGCTTTTATGCAGAAGACCCCCATTCATTCAGCCTAGCTGTCAATCAACACATGCTAAGTGGTGAGCGGGAAGGCTCACCACCTGGGCCAATCACTCCAGAGTGCAACCTGAATTGGCAAGGCAACTCGGTCCAGGGTGCCTAAACCCCCTCCCACGCCCTTGAGGTAACCTAGACAGAATGGCACCACTTTGGAGGGTCTCTGTACAGAGGCCCGCCAAAAGTGGAACAAAGGGCTCAACCTTTGGTTTATGAGTCACAGAAACGAACACAGACGCCATTTTAAAACCGAGTTCTGGCAGAAAATACCACTCGATAAACTTATTTAAGATAAGTAGATCGGTGGTAAGTCAGAGATTAATGAGAAAAAGTATCAATCTCCAACAATGGGACGAATCCCATAGGGTTATATTCGGGATCGAACATAACAAGTAGTTTCCACTGCCACCAGCCAAAACTCGACGAGGGGGGACGGGACAGTGCCCCCTCGAGTAACAGATCCAGGAGTAATCAAATTACCCCTACTAGTACATCCACAATAAGATGGTTGGTACTAGTTCTGTTAGTAAATTTAGGTCTAGTAAAGCCAATGGTGACTTTACATGCCCGGGGAGACAGTAGTCAGTCCCCGGGTATGGAGTCTATGGTGGGGGACCCGCTAGGGCGCCCCCGTGTTACGACACGTAGGGTGCGGTGTAACACACATAGAAAAACATATGAGACCCTATGGAGTAAAAGACCCCATAGCCCATCGAACACATTGAGATTTCAAAGGAATTACCCACATACATGTCCAAGAGTGGGAGAAAAGAGTCTCACTCTTGGCAGGATGGAAAACTCCAGAAATCCAGCAAAGCTGCTGGGGGACTCACTAGGTTAGGAAATTCAGCCTAAACAGAGAATTCTCCCTAACACTCGCCCCCCCCCCCCCAGACTAAGGGACAGGAGGATTTAATCCACTCCTGGATGAATCTCATACCTCTAGTCGATGACATACATCCTAGAGAGACCATCAGCATTTTGGTGGTGACACCCTGACCTGTGCTCAATGGTGAAATCAAACCCTTGCAGGCAGATCGACCATCTCAATAGTTTTGGGTTCTCCCCTTTCATTTGCATTAACCATCTCAAGGGTTGGTGGTCAGTCTGAATAACAAAAGTAGAACCATACAAGTACGGCCTAAACTTCTTCAGAGCTCACACAATAGCAAAGTACTCTCTTTCGATTGTTGCCCACCTTGTTTCAGGATCCTTCAGCTTGCGGCTGATGAAGCAAATGGGGTGCTCCCTACCTTTCCCATCCAGTTGACTGAGTACGGCACCTATCCCTACATTGGAAGCGTCTGTCTGCACAATGAAGTGTTGGCGGTAATCAGGAGCTCTGAGTACTGGGGCTTGGCAAAGAGCCTGTTTCAGGTTTTCAAAATCCTGATTGCACTCCTCGTTCCATTTAACCTTTTTAGGAAATTTGGGCGAGGAGATGACATTCAGTTGAGAAGCTATGGTCCCATAGTTCTCTATGAAATTCCTGTAATACCCAGTGAGGCCTAGGAAGGCTCTCACCTGGGTTTGAGTAGTCGGTGTTGTCCAACTTTGCACAGCTTCAATCTTACTGAGCAAAGGCCTTATTTCTCCACCGCCTACCTCATGCCCAAGATAGACTACCTTACTCTGTCCAATTTGGCATTTACTTGCCTTTATGGTCAGATTGGCTCATCCAAGAGCCTGCAAAACATCTCTCAGGTGGATTACATGTTCTTCTCCAGCATTGGATCTTTCATAGATTCAGATGCTTGAATATTCCCCGTCGTCAGACTGGGAATCCTCGGTGATAAATTAAATAATAATAATAATAATATATATATTTTTTTTAAATATATATATATATATATATATATATATATATATATATATATATATATATATATATATATATATATATATATATATATATATATATACACAAATATATATATATACACTGCCACCTAGCAGTGCATGTACATAGCCCATTATAGCCTATGAGCCACTTCATTGTGTAGTCCCTCCACCTCACTTTGGTCCTTTATGGCCCCAGCCAATGAGGTGGCAGGGCTTAAGCTCCGCCCCCGGCAGCCATCTTCAGATTTTTCACCGCAGTCTATCAGACACAGGGAATCCTCAAGCTCTCTGAGCTTTTCCAAATTCTTTCTACATTTGTGTGGAATATATTTGTAAAATATATTCCATCTTGTTCCCCTTCCTAGGGGCTTTCTTTCCAATTAACCTTGGTGGCAAAACTTGTTGTTTTTCTCTCAAAATCGTCGACTGAACTTCTCTTCAGAAATGGAGGCACCTCAGGCTGTCAGGAAGCCTTCCCTGTTCAGGGACTGCACGAGGTGCAAGAAGAAATTGGTTTACTACAAGGACCCCCACGAGCATTGCATTTATTGTCTGTACCCACATGACATTAAAAAATGCGAGATTTGTAAAACTTTTTCCACCAAGACCCTTCATGACAGGCATAGAAGACTCCTTTCATACCTGGAATCCAGGGATCAATCTTCGGACGAAGAGTCTGTCAGAACAGCTCCTGTCCAATCCAGCACTCCATCTGAGAGGCAAACTTCAAAGAGAAGGGCCTCTTCAGTGGAAAGGAGTTCCTCTCCCAAATCCAAAAAGAGGAAGCTGGAATTGATACCCTTTCTGCCTCCAGTTGACCTTTCAAGCCAGAAAAAGTCAGCAAAATCTGCCTCCAGAGGTAAGGAGGAGTTTGCAAAAAACGGGGGGGGGCAGTCGTCGGCAGGTAAACCGCCCACGAATGAAGGGAAAGGTAAAGGCCCGTCATCGGCCATACCGTCGACGAAACCAGCATCGACGACGACGACGCTTAATACATCGTCGACAGTTAGATCATCGTCATCGGACATGTCGACCACGAAGCAATCGTCGACGAGCAAGAAACACCACTCGTCCACGAAGCATTCATCCATGACGCAGTCGTCCACGGAGCACACTCCACATTCGTCAACGAAGCCCTCGTCGACGGGAAAATGTCAGTCGTCGACGACGAATCCCTCGTCGACTGGAAAATGTCAGTCGTCGACGACGAATCCCTCGTCGACTGGAATATCTCAGTCATCGACGGGAAAATCTCAGTCGACAACGAAGCTCTCGTCGACGGGAAAATCTCAGTCGTCGACGGGAAGATCTCAGTCGTCGGCGAAGCCCTCGTCGACGGGAAAATCTCAGTCGTCGACGAGAATAACACCATCCATAACTCCTTCAGAGACACCGCGAATTTCGGCAGTTACAGAGGAGTTACTGCCTCTTACTCTTGAAGCTCCTGTCATTACAAGCAATATCATTGAAAAGAATACTGTAACTGAACCTCTGGTGCAGCAATTTTCACCTTTGGGGCACATGGCAGAACTTCCGGATATAATTCTTCAGGAAGAATTCTCTGATGCTGAAGTGGTGGAAGAGTCTATCGGTCCCTTACCAAAACAATACAGCCCTCCTTATCACCCGTCCACGGGAGAATCCGAATATCCTCATGACCCGGTGCTCATGTTATCCGTGCAGAGGATTGTTGTCAGAATGCACCAAAGTATCAACCGAAAAGGATACAATATTCAAAAGGATACAGGAGGTAGGGTCTTCCGGATCCCTGTTCACCCGACTTGATAGTCGTGAAGTCAACAAAGACCTTCCAAATGATACAACCCTCTGACTGATAAAACAGGCAGAGCGATGGATCACTGGAAAGGGCGTGGGTAAGGTATAGTAATCCAGCCTAGGACAAATTAAAGTATCATGAATAACTGCTCCAACCTGAGTATGATGAGTTAGATAATGACAGGAATGATCACACTGACCTGTATCTCTGGGTAGAACAATCCAGAAGTCTCTTGATGGATTTGAAATGAAGAACAAAACGACAGGGAAGGGAAAATTAGTAAGGGAGACTTATCCCGGACGGAACGAGGCTCACGCTAGATACGGGTTGAATTCACCACAGGATAGCGTCCAAAGTTCAGTTCAAAGTCACTTCCAATAATCCTTGAAAGGCTTCCTTCCCACTTAGGGATCAATCCTTCTGTTAATTCCACAGATGCAGGAGTTAGAAGAAAAATAGTGTTTGAAGACAACGTGAGCGTGTGGATTTACACGCGGGCAGGAATCGCGCAGCCTGGGCCAGCCGCGTGTGAAGACAACGTGCGCGTGTGGATTTACACGCGGGCAGGGTTCGCGCAGCCTTGGCCAGCCGCACTTGAAGACGAAGAGCGCGTGTGGATTTTACACGCGGGCAGGATTCACGCAGCCTGGGCCGGCCGCACTTGAAGACGAAGAGCGCGTGTGGATGTTACACGCGGGCAGGATTTACGCAGCCTTGGCCAGCCGCGTATGAAGACAAAGAGCGCGTGTGGACTTTACACGCGGGCAGGATTCACGCAGCCTGGGCCGGCCGCACTTGAAGACGAAGAGCGCGTGTGGATGTTACACGCGGGCAGGTTTTACGCAGCCTTGGCCAGCCGCGTATGAAGACAAAGAGCGCGTGTGGATTTTACACGCGGGCAGGATTCACGCAGCCTGGGCCGGCCGCACTTGCAGACGAAGAGCGCGTGTGGAAAAGCACGCGAAGGGATAGCTCCAGGAATCAGCGTGTGGCGGAACACACGCTATCGAAGACCCAAAAGTAGCTGTAGGAATATACCAGGATGTAGATCAGAGGTTCAGCTACACGACGCCAATAGAGACGATCAGAAGCAGCGAGTGAAGTTTCTACGCTGCTTAAATACGTGATACCGTAGTACACGTGACGAAGCAAAAGTCACGTGAAGTTAGCGACGTGAAAAGTGTAAACGTCGTTTTCCCGGTAACGTATCGAATAGCCTCCATTTGGAGTAGAACGGTCTAGCTGTTCTACGAGCGTAGCGTCCAGCATGCATGACAGTTGTAGAAGAATTTTACAAACGGCAAAGGGAGAAGCAAGTTCCGATTAATCCCATTCCTAGAGAGTCATCTCCGATTCCAGGCACATCGGGTTGCTCTCCTTACAGGAGTAGACCGCAAAAACGGATGAGATCCCCTGCTCGAAGACCGAGGAGCAGCACCCACAGTGCTTCACCTACAAGAGTCCCGTCACCACAGTCATCGCACAGACCGCGATCTCCGGACGTAGATCCCACCATGGTACCGTCCACCATCTCGGTATCAGACTGGCAGGAGGATCCTTTTGGTGAATTTTCGGAACCAGAAGAAGGAGAAATAACTCAGGAGCCAGACGCACACAGTGATTGGGATGACTACGTCGTCGAGAAGCCCAGGAGGAGAGACTCGCCGGGCAAGGCCTCACCACCGGATGATCTCGTTTCTTTCCACACCATAATAGGTAAAGCCGCAGAACTGTTTAAAATTCAGGTTTCTTCGGAGGAAAGGCAATCAGTGCTCTATGAGCACAGGGACAAACGAAGGAGGACAGTGACCACAATTCCCCTCCTCGATACCATCTGGGATTCCGGATCCAAGATCCTATCTACGCCCTTATCGACTCCGGCGTTGGTGTCCAGGCCAGAAAAGAAATATAAAGCTCCGGATTCGGCACCGCTTTGTTTAAGGGGTCATACGAAACCGGACTCAGTTATTACAGTGGCGGCCAGAAAGAAACTCGCCAACCCCTCTTCACCCTTGTCGGCACCACCGGATAAGGACGGACGCAAATTGGAAGCCATGGGCAGGAAAGTTTCATCTTCTGCATCACTTACAATCAGAGCGGGTAATGCACTGGCCATGACCGCACGATTCGATCGCAAGCTTTGGCTCCGTATGTCTAACTTGGCGAAACAATTACCACCGGAGCTCCAGGAGGAGGCAAAATCCATTATCGCGGATGGTGAAGCAACATCGGATCACATGATCGACGCGGCAGTTGATGTGGCCGAATCAGGCTTCAGGCAGATGGCGCACGGTACAGTGCTCAGAAGGCAGGCCTGGATGAAGGCTACTAACTTTAGACCTGAAGTTCAGGCGCAGATTCTGGACATGCCATTTGACGGTCAAGATCTTTTTGGGAAAAAGATAGACGACCATTTGAAAGCAATCAAGACAGACACTGACACAGCCAGAGCCATCAGTTCTTTAAAGGACAAAAGTAAGGACCATCGGACTTTTCGTCCCTTTAGAGGTTCATCTTCCAAATTCAGGGGATACAGTCGTTCCTCCTCCTATGGTCAGAAAGCACAAGGCGGCACGTACCAAGGCAATAAATATCAGTCATCCAACAGATAAGCCCATAGAGGCAGACGTGGCTCCGCCCAAGGAAAGTCGCAAGCCAAGCAGAACTGACGACCAATCTCCCCCCCCCCTTCGCCACGCCCCGGTGGGGGGAAGGGTGAGCCAGTTTTTCCAGCGCTGGCGGTCCATTACATCGGACAAATGGGTGTTACAGGTGATCCGAAAGGGTCACACCTTAGAATTTCTGGACCAACCTCCTTCCCTGCCTCCAACATCTCACAGAGTGCATATGCTAAAACAGGTCATGTCCGAAGTGCAAAAACTGCTCCAGAAGGCAGCAGTAGAACCAGTTCCTTATTCTCAGAGGGGAAAAGGTTTTTACTCCCGATTCTTCCTCGTCAGAAAGAAAAACGGTCAATGGAGACCCATCTTGGACCTGAGGGCGCTCAACAAGTTCATCAAGCGCATAACTTTCAAGATGGTGGCTCTACAAGGGGTGCTACCTTGGTTAAACAAGCACGACTTCTTGGCCACTTTAGACTTGGAGGATGCTTATTTCCACATCCCGATCCATCCAGCACACAGGCAGTTCCTCAGGTTCACAGTGGGAGGGCTCCACTTTCAGTTTCAAGTGCTTCCGTTCGGCCTAAAATCGGCGCCAAGGGTTTTCACGAAATGTCTGGCACCGGTAGCGGCAAGTCTCAGGAGAGCAGGAACCGACGTTTTTCCATACCTGGACGATTGGCTGATAAAGGCAAGTTCAGCTGCAAAGGCTCGTTCGGCAGTGTCAAGGACAGTCAACCTCCTAAAAGAGTTAGGTTTCTCCATCAACCAGACGAAGTCCTGCCTCGTCCCCAGCAAGGTAGCTGTCTTCCTGGGAGCCGAGCTAGACTCCAGCATTCCCAGAGTGAGACCATCCACAGAGAGAATAGCAGCGATTCTACGCTTAACTTCGAACTTCCTACAGAAAGAGACAACATCTGTGCGCTCTTACAAATCCCTATTGGGCATGATGTCATCATGCATATTCCTCATACCGAACTGCAGGCTTCGCATGAGGCCGGTTCAGGAAGCTCTGGACCACCAATGGAAACAAGCTTTCGGATGCTGGGAAGACATCGTCCAGATTCCATCGACGTTGCACAAGGCCCTTCGATGGTGGGGCGCTCCGAGGAATCTTCTACAGGGAATGCCGTTTCAAGCACCGACATCGACCCTCCTGCTGCGGACGGACGCTTCCTTATCAGGCTGGGGCGCTCATCTTGCGGACCTCCAAACCAAGGGATCTTGGTCGGCACAAGAGTCCCAACTCCACATCAACGTGTTGGAGCTCAGGGCCGTAAGGTTGGCGCTGAAAGCCTTCCTACCGGTTATAGCTGGTCAAGTTCTTACAGTCCAGACAGACAACACGACCTCCATGCACTATACAAACAAGCAGGGAGGCACGAGGTCTCAGATTCTGTCGCAAGAAGCCCAACAGCTATGGGCATGGGCCTTACGCTACGGGATGCAGATCAGGGCAGAGCACCTTCCAGGAGTGGACAATGTCCTAGCGGACAGATTAAGCAGAGAATACACAGCGTCACACGAGTGGGAGCTGGACGAAAAAGAAACCCAACGGATCTTTGCCTTATGGGGCCATCCGCAGATCGACCTTTTCGCCACCAGGAACAACAAAAAATGCAAGAGATTTGCGTCAAGATACCCCGAGCACCAATCGCTGGGAGACGCGTTCTCAGTGGATTGGTCGGGGAAGCTCCTCTACGCCTTCCCACCCATTCCCCTCATGTCGAGGGTACTTCGCAGGGTGAAAGAACAGGATTGTTCCTTGATTCTTATTGCACCCGATTGGGCACGGCAAGTCTGGTACCCGACGCTGAGACATCTATCCTGCAAAACCCCGATTCGTCTCAGATCACATCAATATCTACTGACACAACAGAACCGCAAGGTCCTCCACCACGACCCGAGGAGCCTGTCCCTCAAGGCATGGTTCCTGAGCAGCGTAAACTAATGCACCTAAAGTTACCATCAGAATGCTGGGATATCATCAGGGCCGCTAGAGCCCCGTCCACGCAACTCACCTACACCAGAAAATGGACCAGGTTTTCCAAATGGTGCGAGACCTCTGCGATCGATCCCCTCACGGCCTCGGTTGATCAAATTCTGCCTTACTTGTTGCACCTGGCTAAATTAGGGCTCTCACTGTCCTTTATCAAGGTCCATCTGTCAGCCATAGCGGCCTACACAGTAACCGCGGAGACGCAAGCCTTACTCTCCTTACCAGCGATCAAGATCTTCCTGAAAGGACTGATGCGTACTTATCCGCCTACACCTACACCAGTTCCGGGCTGGAGCCTCAACACCGTCTTAACGGCCCTCATGCAACCTCCCTTCGAGCCCATACATAGATGCGATATGAAGTTCTTGTCCTGGAAGACATCCTTCCTGGTAGCCATCACATCGGCCAGAAGGATCAGTGAGTTGCAAGCTTTGTCTTCGGAACCTCCATTTACCTTGTTCCAGAAGGACCGCGTCATCTTAAGGCCTCACCCGAAGTTCCTCCCCAAGGTACTTTCGGAGATGTCCTTCACTGAGCGCATTGTGTTACCAACCTTCTTCCAGAATCACGCTTCGGAAGCGGAAAGGACATTACACACTCTAGACGTTTCTAGGGTGTTGACGTTTTACTTGCAAAGAACCAAGGAGTTCCGCTCCTCAAACCGGCTATTCATTTCCTTCTCTGGCCGTACCAAGGGCCAACATATATCCAAACAAAGTCTGGCACGCTGGGTATCGTCCTGCATCACCCACTGCCATCAGTTGAATGGCGACCCTTTAACTAGACCGCCGTCTGCTCACTCCACCAGAGGAAGGGCGGCGTCAACAGCATTCCACGCAGGGGTGGCCTTGAAAGACATATGCAGAGCTGCCACGTGGAGCACTCTACATACTTTCGCGAAACACTACTGCCTGACTGAAGATACCAACAAAGAAACTGCAGTTGGACAGGCAGTGCTCCGCCATCTCTTTGTGTAAGGTAGGACCAGCCTCCTTTCCCACCTTTCCCGAAGTATGTAACCGTTGTGTTGCTGCATGGTAAAGGTTTGATCAGAAATATGTTTTTTCTGTAATTATGCATATCTGTTTATTATGGTGGCATGTTTTAACTGCTTGGTATTCTATTCAAGCATCTGAATCTATGAAAGATCCAATGCTGGAGAAGTCTTAGTTACTTACCTGTAACTGTATTTCTCCAGCATTGGTATCTTTCATAGATTCACATGCGCCCGCCCGCCTCCCCTGAGAGGCTGCTCCTATGCTCGGCATCCATCATACTGTAATCTCTACGGTTCAAAATCTGAAGATGGCTGCCGGGGACGGAGCTTAAGCCCTGCCACCTCATTGGCTGGGGCCATAAAGGACCAAAGTGAGGTGGAGGGACTACACAATGAAGTGGCTCATAGGCTATAATGGGCTATGTACATGCACTGCTAGGTGGCAGTGTATATATATATATATATGTTTGCTGTTTGGTGGAAATTGGGCAAGCATGGCTTTATGGAGAGTGCAGCTCGACTTGGCTACCCTAAGGTAGAATTGACAATATATATATTTGTGTATATATATATATATATATATATATATATATATATATATGTATATATATATTTTTTTAAAAATTATTATTATTATTATTATTTAATTTATCACCGAGGATTCCCAGTCTGACGACGGGGAATATTCAAGCATGTGAATCTATGAAAGATACCAATGCTGGAGAAATACAGTTACAGGTAAGTAACTAAGACTTCCCAGGAATTGCTGAACACTGCGATGTCATCCAAGTATGCCATGCAGAAGTCCTCCATCCCATTCAGAACCTGGTTTACCATCCGTTGAAACGTAGCAGGTGCATTCTTCAGTCCGAACGGCATTACCTTAAACTGGTATAAGCCAACGGGGTAGAAAATGCAGTTTTCTCCTTGGCATGGTCTGTCAGGGCTATTTGCCAATAGCCTGACGTCAAGTCAAATGTGCTGAGGAACTTGGCGGCACCAAGCTTATCCACCAACTCATCTGTTCTTGGCAAAGGGTGGGCATCAGTCGTGGTGACTGCATTAAGAGCTCGATAATCCACGCAGAATCTAAGTTCTTTAGATCCGGCCTTTGGTACTAACACAACTGGGCTAGACCATGGACTAGTAGAGGGCTCTATTACCCCGAGATCAAGCATCTTGCTGACCTCACCTTTGATGTGGGTTCGTACGTTTTCTGACATGCGGTATCCTCTGCTTTTGACTGGCAGACAGTCACCAGTGAGTATGTCGTGCTGGCCCCAAGGGGTCAAGCCTGGTGAAAGCGAGAACAGAGAGGCAAACTGATTCAACATAGATTTGCACTCTTCTTGTTGCTCGGGTGTCAGATTGGAGGAGAGATTCACTCCTTCAATTTTTTCATCTAAAGGTAAGCCTCTAAGGAGATCCGGAAGAGCTTCACTCTCTTCTTCTTCCTCGGATGATGCTAGAAGCAACGCTCCTACATCAGGTCATGAGACATACGCTTTAAGTCGGTTGGTGTGAAAGACTGTCGGAGCCTCCTTGGGATTGCCCAAGTGCACCAGATAGTTAACCTCTCCGAGTTTACCCACTACTCGGTAGGGTCCCATCCACTTATCTTGCAAGGCCCTCTGCCTTGTTGGGATCATAACGAGAACGAGCTGGTCTTGAGCGAACTCAACCATGTTAGCCTTTTGATTGTGCCAGTGCTTGACCAATGCTTGTCCAGCTTTCAAGTTATCGCTTGCTTCCGTCATCATGTGCGACATTCTCCTCCGGAGACCTATCACGTAGTTAATCACTCTGACTGGCTTTGGGGAAGGAGCACTCTCCAACCCCTCCTTAATCAGGGCCAATGGACCTCTGACGGGATGACCATAGAGTAGTTCGAAGGGAGAGTAACATACTCCCTCCTGAGGGACTTCTCTATAAGCAAAGAGAAGGCATGGCAATAGAAGGTCCCACTTACGCTTAAGGGGTTCCTCTAGAGCACCTATCATGCTCTTCATGGTTCGGTTGAACCGTTCTACCAACCCATTGGTTTGTGGGTGGTAAGCCGTTGAGAACTTGTAAGTTACTCCGCGGGTTTTCCACATGGCTTTCATGTAGTGGGACATAAAGTTTGACCCCCTGTCAGAGATTACTTCCTTAGGAAACCCGACCCTGGTAAAAATACCAAGGAGGGCCCTAGCCTCAGCCGGAGCTGTAACAGTCCTCATAGGAATTGCCTCAGGATACCTAGTAGCATGCTCTACTACAACAAGTATAAACCTGTTGCCTGAGGAGGTTGGAGGATCAAGGGGACCAACAATGTTAATCCCTACTCTCTCCAATGGGACTCCCACAACCGGGAGAGGCACTAACGGTGCCACGTTCTTGGATCCAACCTTACCAGAGATCTGGCAGGTGTGGCAGCTCCTGCAGTGTTTTTCTACTTCAGCCCCCATCTTTGGCCAATAGAAGTAGAGCGAGAGCCTTTCCTTAGTCTTCTTGAAACTCAAGTGACCAGCCAAAGGAATCTCGTGGGCTAACTGCAAGAACTGTCGTCTGTTCTCTTGGGGTACTACAACGCGTTTGTAGTCTCCAGGTGCAGACTCGGTTGGTTCACTGTAGAAGAGGCCATCTTCCCAGTGCAACCTGTATTTCCCAGGCTCTTGCCCTTCAGCCTGAGCTTCTGCCTGATGGCGAAGACCTTCCAGAGTTGGACATTCTCTCTGTCCCTTACTGAAGTCTGCCCTGCTGGGTCCACCTTCTGCCAGTAAAGACTGCAGCTCAGGATGGTCAACAGGATCCAGATCTCCAATGAGTTCCTGGCCTTCCATTAGCTCTTCCTCAGAGTCTAATTCTACCACCCAGGGTTGTACCTCCCTCTCAGCCTCGGCTGGAGGTGGAGTACGGGTGTGACGTTGGACAACCACGGGGAAGTCCGTGTCGGCTGCACTAGAGTGCTGGCGGCTGGTTTCGGGATAGAAGTCTTAGGTTTCCCCTTTGCTTCTGATTTCTTGGAGACAGCGGCCGACAATTCCAGTGGAGCAGGAATGATTTCTTTCTTCATCATCTCCGGGAGAGTACCGCGCATGGTCCTCTCTCGTGCGGGTCTGGTTAGCTCCTGTAACCGTTTACTAGGAGGTCTGGGAGTATGCGATACAACTCCGAGAGTTTTCAAATCGTTACCCAACAGTACGCGTCCTGGTACCTCACTCTGTATGCTGACAGGTATCTTCACAGTCATGTTGTTACACTGGATGAGAACTGGTAATTGGGGAAGCATCTGCACAGGCCCTCCAGCTAACTTGGTGAGGCGTTTGGGTGCCTTAGCAACATCCTCAGCCTGAAAAAACGATTTATCCACCACAGTTATGCTGGCCCCAGTGTCCCTAATGGCAGGAGTCTCCTGACCATTCACCTGGACACTGTCCTTATAATACTCTTTAGTATTATCGGGGATAGAATTATAGACATCTAAATTCTTTTGTTCCCACAACCCCAGAGATACTAAAGAAACGCTGGCTGAGACTCCAATGGGTTCGTCAGCTAGCAGTAGAAAGTTTCCACTTGCCATTTGGACTTCCTCCTCTGGAGCGAATGCTAAGGAGACAAGCTGGACCCCTGAAGGTTTACCCTTACATCTGGGATCTCCTTTCACGTGGTCAGTCGAGCCACAAACAAAGCATTTACTGAATGCTTTCTGGAATGGTGGCTTGTTCTGACCTCCTTCCGGTTTGGCACCAGAAGACACACTATTCTGCTGTGGTTTTCCCGGTGGCTTACCCTTCTGGTTTTGTTTGGGGCCCTCTTTGGAATGTGAGTTATTCGAATTCTCTTTTGAGTCTTTTTTAGGCTGTTTTCCCTCATCCTTTTTCTGAGTTGCCCCAGAATCCTTATGAGTAGCCCTGTTGGCAACCCACAAGTCAGCAGCCTTAGCTAGTGCCCTGGAATCCAATTCCTTCGAATCAGCCAAGTGCTGTCTGAGCTCAGGAGAACAGGCATCATAAATAGAATTCAACATAAAAAGATTTCTCATACCCTCATAAGTGTTCACTTTGTAACCCTTAATCCATCCCTCTAAGTTTTTCAACCCTTCACTCACCCAGGTAGCCCAAGGGGTACCATCATGCTTTTTGAGGGTTCTAAACCTCTTAAGATACTGGGAAGGGGTCTTCCCGAATCTAGCTATCAAAGCTAGTTTCACACTTTCGTAATCCGTCTTATCCGCCTCCCCCAACTCCATTACTACATCAGTCGCAACAGGAGGGAGCCTAGAGAACATGCAGGGAAGCAACGCATTCCCGGTGATGTCCTGGAGCCCATGATTGTATTCAAACAGTTTCAACCAATCCAACACATCCAATCTCGGTTCATACATACCCACTAATTCCTTCGGCATCCGGAGTCTTTTGGGACTGGAGCTCCTAGAGGAACCAGAGGAGAGAGAAGCATTTTCCATAGACAACTTTTTCATTTCTAACTCGTAATTAAGTTCTATTTCTCTGAGTCTTAACTCAGCTTGCTTCTGCTCAGCCTGGGCATTCATCCGTCTGAACTCGAGCTCTTGGTTTCGTTCAGATTGAGCCAAGAACCGTTTATATTCTAATTCGAGCTTCATTTTTTCAAGTTCAAAATAAGCAGGGTTACTTGTGGGACCTGTATGGGCCCGTAGGCACAGCTGGTAAGGCAGGTAGAGGAGCGGGGGAGACAGTTTCGTTAGCCTCTCCGTCCTCGTAAGCCTCTTCATCGCTATTATCAGAATTACGATTCAGATCAACACCATTACTGTCGTCTACATTCGCTGGGGAGAGTGGTTCCTCTGAACCAGTACCCAGACTTTGGTTTGCCAGCAATCTCTCTATTAGTTCTAACTTCTTGCCTCTTACAGAAAGATTCTCTTGCCTACAGAGAGCTCGCAGACTCTCAGTATTTTCAACTGACAAGGATTCTTGACTGTACGTTTCCATCGTAGACATATTTGTGAAAGTTTGCTTTTTTAGTGCTAGGCTTTGTGGTTAGTTACCCTACAGTGTCGAAAAGCACTCTAAACTGTATACTCGATACAAATCCCACCGCTGTACACCAGTGTTAGGCGGAAACCTGTGCAGTTCCCTCTGGGACCACTGCAAAAGATTTAGGACTACAGGCGTTGGCGGTGAACCCACTTGGTAGCAGTCTGTACCACACAGATTCACTTGGTAGCTGTGGCTGAGCAGTCAGACTTCTCTCAAGAAAAGTTGAGCAGTATGTGGAGTATACAACATAGGGCAATCCGTCACAGCAAGACAAGCAAACACGCAACGAGGCTTAGTGTAAAGATAGTAAGGTATTTATTTATAGCAGAACATCTATGAAAAACACTAAAGCAAATCACGGCAAACAAATCAAACACAATTAATCTATGAAGTAGAAAACGATCAATCCCCCTAGCAAAATATCGACAACTCTAGGTTCTACCGGTACCACTTATTTTCAGACAGAGGTGTATACCTCAGCCTAGATGACACTCGAATATTAGTAGGCAGGGAGAGAAAAAGATAGGCAGGTTATGAAGTCAACACAGTTCAATCCTACGCGGATAAAATTCAAGGCAGGAAGGCAAGAATCACAATAGATCATAAAGTTCAGAGGCCAGGCCTACTCGGAGAGAGGCAAGGCGCGATGTCCCAAAAAGTCTCTAGTGGAGATGCATTCAAGTCTTTGTAGCAAATTGTTATCGGCAGATTGAACCAGTTCAGAACAAAGAATGAGCAAAGCTTGGAGGCGACCCAGCGGAACGGAGAGGATTAAGACACATCACTCGAACCAACCGAAAGGGAAGCCAGGCGGACACGGTACCTTGTTGTGGAGGGCAGCTCCGGCGGGGGCAGTTGTTCCTAGTGGTGGATGAACGTCGGGGCTTGGCCAAGAGTAGAGATGATCTCGTCGTCGAAGGAAAGTGAAGTCCGGTGCACCACCAGGGAAGAGACCAGCTGCGGAGTGCTCCGTCACAAGGCACCACCTTTTGGTCGCGGTACAGGGGTAGTGGCTATCCGGTTGCCGAGGTGCTCTACACGGGCAATTCAACCACTGCGTCCTGAGGCGAATAAAAAGTGAAGGGGACTGGTTGTTCCCACCAGTCAGGGGAATAGACTCTCCAGCAGGGGGATCTCCTCTGTCGTGGGGAAGTGGTGAGTCGGCGCAGCAGGGCTCCACCGGAGGTGTCATCGTTGCAGGTCGGCTCAGCGTTACCCTCGTCGGATTCTTAGGTCCTGTGGCGACTTCTGAAGATCCAGTCCCAAAAGCCCTGCTTTTATGCAGAAGACCCCCATTCATTCAGCCTAGCTGTCAATCAACACATGCTAAGTGGTGAGCGGGAAGGCTCACCACCTGGGCCAATCACTCCAGAGTGCGACTTGAGTTGGCAAGGCAACTCGGTCCAGGGTGCATAAACCCTCTCCCACACCCCTGAGGTAACCCAGACAGAATGGCACCACTTTGGAGGGTCTCTGTACAGAGGCCCGCCAAAAGTGGAACAAAGGGCTCAACCTTTGGTTTAGGAGTCACAGAGACAAACACAGACGCCATTTTAAAACCGAGTTCTGGCAGAAAATACCACTCGATAAACTTATGTAAGATAAGTAGATCGGTGGTACGTCAGAGATTAATGAGGAAAAAGTATCAATCTCCAACAATGGGACGAATCCCATAGGGTTATATTCGGGATCGAACATAACAAGTAGTTTCCACTGCCACCAGCCAAAACTCGACGAGGGGGGATGGGACAGTGCCCCCTCGAGTAACAGATCCAGGAGGGATCGAATTACCCCTACTAGTACGTCCACAATAAGATGGTTGGTACTAGTTCTGTTAGTAAATTTAGGTCTAGTAAAGCCAATGGTGACTTTACATGCCCGGGGAGACAGTAGTCAGTCACCGGGTATGGAGTCTATGGTGGGGGACTGTCTTGATATGGGCAAAATCTTCCTCGGGGCCAGCCCTTTGAGAGCAAAAAATACCCAATTCAGCCCAAAATACAGGTTCTATTGTGCTGAGCAGTGAACTCATGCTAGTGACAAATGACACCTTCAATAAGTTTTAGTATTTATTCTAAACAGTGAATTTCATATACATTTTGGGATTCAAGTTAGAGAAGATTACAAAGCACAAAACTTAGAGAAATGCAAAATATAGAGAAACATAGAACTTAGAAAAACATAGAGAAACACAGTCTTACGCCCCTTCAATCAGCACTGGGAGACCCTGGCCCTCATAAGCTAGCTGTAACAAGCCCCGCTCAGAGGACAGCGCTGCTGGGTGCCGTCAGAGCTCCAATTCCGGGCACTTGATCTTGCTCGAACCAAGTCCACAGGACGATCTCCCACCTGAGTCATGTGAGCATGCATATTTTATAATCTCGTGCTGTCCGTCCATGACGCACAGTTCCAGAACTTTCCCTGTGCAAAATATAGGCTGGCTCATGGAAAAAACCCAACTCTGTTAATTTCCACTGTGCTCCTTCTTCTGAGCCCCTCCCTGGAGCCCATCTGCGCGAAAGCTCAGGAATGTCTTATCAGTGCCTTCCCAGAGAAAGGGAGATTAGTTTACAGGGCTACCGTTAGAGAGGCAGAATATTCTAAGGGAAGCTGAGATGTATTAGCCCTATTAGAGCAAGCTCTAAAAGGCATGCACTCATAGTTTAGTGTTCATAGCGCTTAAGACTGGCTATCTAAGCGCTATATAGGTGCCATAATGTTCCAAACACTCCAATATTGTCTATTAGCTACAGAGCTCGGGGCCCTCGCCCTGCCTGCATAATGTGACCTATCACTCCTACTAGGCCTGCATATTCCTTGTAGCTCACTACTGCATAATGGAAGTGCTACAACAGACTACTGTCAGCATTTTTGGCACATACTTTGAATACACTATTGGCTTTCAGCGGCTAATGCTGTCATCTAAAGCCCTGATTGGCAAAGTTGCAATTTTGTGTATCACTACATTCCACCCCTATTCAAAGTGTGTGCGACAATGCTGACTTATACTCATCAATATAGTATTTAGTGCAGTGATAAAGACCTTGGGGCTTTGCAAGAGGTTTAAGCAAACTATCTTCTAGAGGTTAGTCAGCGTGGCATGCAAGGTAAAACACTACCTAAACAAAAATGTACACAAAGTGAACAGTGACATATACCCTTGCCAAAACCTGGCCTACACAAAAATACCTACACAAAGTGAACATGGACATTTACTCTAGCCAAAACCTGGCCTACACAACAATACCTAAATAATTATTGTATAACTGATTGTCAGTTAAAAAGTAGCATGCAGTTAGAATGTCAAGGCAATCCAGTGTAGTCTAATCTACAATGCACTATTGCATTTATGTATGGTTACCAATTCTAAAACCTGGCAGCCTTTCACTCTAAGGGCCTACCCTCCCCCTGATCCCAGGGCATTCAAACGTGACTATGGGCTGTGTGATTAGACACTTCCCCATATATGTGGAACCCAACCAGAAACCATCTCATTTCGTGAACAAGGTGAACCCATGGGCACCAGGTTATCTAAATAAAAACAATTCTACTAATTTACATCAAGCATGACATGTGTTATTCATGCAATCAAAAGCAAGCAATTTGATCCATATGTATGCTGGTAACTGTAGCTCTGCGTGCCAGTGTGTTGAGGATGGTCGCCCCCACCCAGTAAAAAGCTAACACCTGCTGATTTGACAATGTTTGCCATAAAATGCATCATGTGTATTTCTCCAGCATGGGGTCTGGCATGGATTCACATGCTCATGAATATTCCCCGTCGTCAGGCTGGGAATCCTCGGTAAAGAAAAAAACAGTATCAGTTTCGTTTCTGATCTGACTTTCGTAGTAATAACCAATCACTGGTCTCAGCGTCATACTGACCACAGCCAATGACTGCCCTCTACCTAAGCCCCACCTCTGGCAGCCATCTTCAGATTTTTACCGCACGTTCATGTGTTGGGATCCTCGTGCTATTGCTCTCGAGCGTTAGTGCTATTTTTTCACGTTTTTTCTCAAAAACTTCATTTTTTCGGTCAAAAGAGCCTCAAGCTCCACCGACTCTCTATCCGATCAACGGGGACCCGTGTCGGATTCGTCTGCGCCCCTCAAGGGTGAAGATTTCGTCGAGCTACGCTTTTGGAGGACTCCAGAAGTTTCTCAGGCCCAGGAGAAGGGAAGCTCGACGCCGGAAAGCTGTTCAGGGTCTGCCCTGGATGCCAGCTGCAGAACGTCTTCAAGGAGGACGAACACTCTTTTTGTCTCTACTGCCTACATGAGGACAAGACGCACGTGGAGAAGGACTGTGCGTTTTGCGGCAACATGTCGGAGCGGACCATGAAGGACTGCCATCAACGTCTCGCCAACTGGCTAGAAGGGAAGAGCCCGTCCGGCGAGAAAAAGAAGAAGAAATCTGAGCGGTCTTCTAAGACCTTTGAGGACGCCCCGGCGACGGGGGTCCAACATAAGGCCAAGCACCGCGAGTCCGCTGGCACCGGGAGCGCCGAACGGTCGGGCTCTACGGGCGCCAGGCAGGGCGCACCGTCCCCGGCACCATCAACCACGAGCCAACGCTCTGGGTCGGGTAAGAGGAAGGCCGAGCACCCGGCAAAGCTCCTGGAGAGGCCCCGGTCGAGCTCGAAGGCGGAGGGGGAGCGAGGCGGTGTCCCCCCCTCAAGGATAAGGCGGTGAGCGCACCTAAGGTGGTGAAGGCCTTAATCCATCCGGCCAAGCCCTCTATCGAAACTGTTGCGGCGGCCCTGGCTCAGCCTGTGCAGGCTACACCAGTGGTGGCGACCTCGGGGCTCAGAGTCTCCCTGCCACCTCGGAGGGAGTCCTCTTTTGTGCCCATCGATAGGACCCCTGTGAAATCCCCCGAGGGGAAGAGAAAGGGGGGGCAGGGCGTCATCGTAGATTCGGCTTCAACCTCGGAGGAGGAACTGGTCGAGGTCTTAAGCCACGGCCTCGGCGTGGAAGAAGACCAGCCCGTCGGGATGGATCCCGACGCAGGTGACGACAACATCGTCAAGGGTACCGACGGGGCCCCTGATCGCCCGTCGGATTCCCCTCTGCCAGCACCGCAAGACAACTCGGCGGCCATTTTGTTGGCTATACAGTCCTTATGCTCAGAGATAAGGACGAGACTACCGTTGCCGACGGAGGAACCTCTCCCGTCGGGGGACCCAGAACCGGGACCTTCTGGTGTTCCCCCTACTAAGAAAAGAAGGATCCACCCTCCACCTCCTTTTCAGCCGTCGCGCCCCGTCCAGCCCTCCTCCCCGTCCACCCGAGGGGATGATACGGGGACTGACACGGCAGCGACGGGTACGGACGACGAGGTATACGACGAGAATGTACCGTCGTCGCCTCCCACCAGGGCTTCTCCGTCCGACGTGATTGGATCGTTCCACTCCATGATCACCAGGGCATCCGAGCTTTTTCAACTCTGCCCTGAGGAGAAGAAGAAGGAAGGTTTCCTTTATCAGCGGCGCGAGGCCAAGAGGAAGACGGTCCTCTCAGTCCCTCTATTGGACGACATTTGGGATGAGGGCCTCACCCTCCTCAAGAACCCTTCCACGACGCCAGCTAGAAGAGACCGGTATGAGAAGAAGTACCGGGTCGCGGACACGGCCCCCCTGTGCCTCCGGGCGCAGCCTACCCCGGACTCCGTCGTCTCCGCGGCGGCCAGGAAGAAAGCGGGGGGGGTGCGGCCTCCACATCGACTTCCCCACCGGACGGTGAGGGAAAGAAATTGGACGCTATGGGACGCAGAGTCATCTCGTCGGCAGCGACGACAATTAAAGCGGCCAACGCCTTGGCTATCGTGGCCCGCTACGACAGGGAGCTCTGGTACAAACTGGCTCCCCTGCTGGACTTCCTGCCGGACGACAAGAGGACAGAGGCCCTGGGGATCCTGCAGGAAGGTGAGGTGGCTTCGGACCACGCCATTACCGTTGAGACGAACATCGCCGACACTGGGTTCCGCCAGTTGGGCAACGGCGTTTGCCTTAGGCGGCGTGGATGGCTCAAGGCTACGGACTTCCGTCAAGACGTTCAGACCAGAGTCCTGGACATGCCCTTCGATGGGAACAACCTGTTTGGGAAAACAGTGGATGATTCCCTTCAGGCCATTAAAGCGGACACTGAGACGGCCCGGGCCTTGGGAGTTCTGCAACAACGACGGACGCCCTTTCGGAGCAGCGGAGGCAAGGGCGCCTCCAAAGGTTCCGGCGGCGGTTTCTCCACCTACCGTCAAGCGGCCCGCTCGTCGTCTCAGGAGGCCTACAGAGGACGAGGCAAGTCTGGCGGACTCCGCCGTCGTCGCCAAGGAGGTCAAGGCGGCAAAGCCTCGTCGAAGCAGGATTGAACCGGCCGTGGGGTCGGGCCCCCACCGAAGCACCCCGGTGGGAGGCCGGCTGGCGAGCTTCGTCAGCGTGTGGGAGTCCATCTCCACCGACCGTTGGGTGCTGGACGCCTTGGCCCGGGGCCACGCGCTCGAGTTCCAGAGAAGGTGCCCGCACGTCCCCCCCGTGGCCAGGAAAGAACTTCCCGTCCCTCAACTTCTCCTGGAGGTAAAAGCGATGCTCAGGAAGGGCGCCATCGAACTCGTCCCAAAGAGGCTTCGGGGCTCTGGAGTCTGCTCGAGATACTTCCTCGTGAAGAAGAAGACGGGGGGATGGCACCCCATCCTGGACCTGCGACGTCTGAACAAGTTCATCAAGGCGCAGAAGTTCCGGATGGTCACCCTCCAGCACGTCCTGGGTCAGCTGGAGGAAGGAGACTTCCTGTCGTCGTTGGATTTGGAGGATGCCTACTTCCATATTCCCATCCTAAAGGGGCACAGAAAATTCCTCAGGTTTGTGGTCCAAGGGCGTCATTACCAGTTCAAAGCCCTCCCCTTCGGACTACGGTCGGCACCCAGGGTGTTCACCAAGTGCCTCGCACCGGTGGCGGCGCAGCTGCGCCGCGAGGGGGTCCACGTCTAACCCTACCTGGACGACTGGCTCATCCGAGCCAAGACGAGGGAGCTCGCCGTGGTTCACACGGCAAGGACCGTCCAACTTCTCACGGACCTGGGATTCTCTGTGAACTACGCCAAATCCCACCTGGTACCCGCGCAAGACGCTCTGTTTCTGGGAGCGAGGCTCAACACAGTGTCCCTTCTGGCCTCCCCGTCGGAGGAGAGGACCAGGACCATCCTGGGCAAGGTGCAGCGGATGTTGGTGGCCGACGCGGCCAAGGTGAGGTCCATCAAGTCCCTCCTCGGAATGATGTCTTCCTGCATCTACCTCATTCCCATGTGCAGGCTCCGGATGCGCCCGTTACAGGAGTTCCTGGACGCGCGCTGGATCCAAACGACGGGCAGCTTCGAGGAAAGGATCACACTCGACGAAAGTTTCCGACGAGCGATCCGGTGGTGGGGCACCCGCACGCATCTGACGGCGGGCTTGGACTTCCAGACCCCAGCCCACCAGGAGACAGTGACCACGGATGCCTCCCTGGAAGGGTGGGGAGCGCACACCGAAAATCTGCATGCAAGTGGCCTTTGGCTCCCGACGGAGAAATCCCTACATATCAACGTCCTGGAGCTCCGTGCAGTGTTTTGGGCCCTCAGGTCCTTCCTTATGTCCCTCAAGGGCAAGGTGGTGAGGATCTTCACCGACAACACCACCACCATGTTTTATATCAGGAAACAGGGCGGAACCAGGTCCCCAGCACTGTCCAAGGAGGCGCAGGACCTGTGGCATTGGGCCATCGCCCAAAGGATATTTCTAGTGCCGTTTCATCTGGCAGGCATAAAAAACACCATCGCCGACTCACTCAGCAGGGAGCTGCGCTCGTGCCACGAGTGGGAGCTACGGCAGGATCTAGTGGATCGCCTCTTCCGACGGTGGGGCACACCCCAGATCGACCTGTTCGCGACGGCGACGAACTCCAAGTGCCGGAGGTTCGCCAGCAGGTTTCCCCAGGCGAGGAGCATGGGCGATGCTTTCTCGTTCCCCTGGAAGGGCCTGTTCCTCTACGCGTTCCCTCCTTTGCCACTGCTAATCCGGCTTGTCAACCAGCTCAAGAGGTCACGGTGCAGGATGATCCTCGTCGCACCTGCGTGGCCGAGGCAGATATGGTTCCCGGACCTTCTGGACTTGTCGGTGTCCCCGCCAATCAAGCTGCCGGTGGACGCGGATCTACTCTCCAGAGAAGGAGGCGCCATCCTCCACCACGACCCGAAATCGCTGAACCTGCAGGCCTGGCTCCTGCAGCGCTAGAGTTTGGAGGATACGACATACCGGCCAACTGCAGAGAGGTTCTTGCAAAGGCCAGGGCGTCCTCGACTCTTAAATGCTACGGACACAAATGGAAGAGGTTCTCTGTCTGGTGCCACGCACAGAAGATTAACCCTCTACGGATTATGGCACATGCGTCCATCAAGATTCATCTTGCTGCGATCTCCCGATACACCAGAACCACGGGGCGGACGTCCTTGTGGTCTCATCGTCTGGTGAAAGAGTTCATGAAGGGACTGTTCAGATCGTTCCCGCCGGTGAAGGCTCCGGCCCCGGCGTGGGAGCTCAACGTGGTGCTGACCAAGCTCATGGGACCTCCGTTCGAGCCTCTGCACTCAGCTCCGTTGAAATTTCTGTCGTGGAAAACAGCGTTTCTTGTGGCCATCACCTCCGCACGACGAGTGGGAGAGATCCAGGCCCTTTCCTGCAAGGCCCCGTACTTGACTTTTCACGACACGAGGGTAGTGCTCAGGACGCACCCCTCCTTCATGCCCAAGGTACCGTCGGACTTCCATCTCAATGAACCCTTGGTGTTGCCTGTGTTCTTCCCGTCGCCTTCGTCGCCGGCTGAGAGGACTTTGCACTCGCTGGATGTGGCTAGAGCGCTGAAGTTCTACGTGGACCGCACAAAGTGTTTTCGGAAGACGTCACAACTCTTTGTGAACTTTGGACCTGTCAATCAGGGGAAGGCTCTCTCGAAGGCTTCCATTTCCAGATGGCTCTCCGGCTGTATCATATACTGTCACCGGTTGGCAAACCGACCGCTGCCTGGCCGTCCGAGAGCCCATTCCACCAGAGCGATCGCAGCTACCACGGCGTTCCTATCTGGTGTGCCCCTGCTGGACATATGCAGGGCTGCTACGTGGAGGTCGACGCACACCTTCACGAAATTCTACTGCGTCGACCGGGATTCCAGGGAGGAGTCCAGGGTCGGCCAAGCAGTGCTGCGCAACCTGTTCGCCTGAGGTGAGCCTGGTGAGGAGGTAAGATGCTTAATGTTGAGTTTGATGTGATGCTTAATATTGAGCCTTTGCCACCTCCCGTGGTTGTGCATGTGTGTACTGCTATGTATTCTTTATTCATGAGCATGTGAATCCATGCCAGACCCCATGCTGGAGAAGGAACAAGTTACTTACCTGTAACTGTTGTTCTCCAGCATGGGTCTGACATGGATTCACATGCGAACCCTCCCGCCTACCCCTCTGCGGCTCTTCACTTGGTCATACTGCCACTTCACGTGCTTCCAAATCTGAAGATGGCTGCCAGACGTGGGGCTTAGGTAGAGGGCAGTCATTGGCTGTGGTCAGTATGACGCAGAGACCAGTTATTGGTTATTACTACGAAAGTCAGATCAGAAACGAAACTGATACTGGTTTTTTTTTTACCGAGGATTCCCAGCCTGACGACGGGGAATATTCATGAGCATGTGAATCCATGCCAGACCCATGCTGGAGAACAACAGTTACAGGTAAGTAACTTGTTCCTTAGCAGTCTTGTTGACCTGCCCTATGGCAGAAAAATGTCTTCATACCTATAATTCTGCCATCTCCAGTGGTTGCCAATACTTGTAGCAGTGTTGGGCGTATCAATGGGCCCCACTAGGCCAGAAGTTCTATAGCAGAGCTGGCATCAGAACCCATAGTGGCTAGCTTATTGTGCACAGTTTCTATGTCACAAGCATATAAAGCTCCTGTTACTCCCCGCTGCTCCTGCAATTAATGAATCTAGCTCCCTAGCTACGCGCACTCTAGTGATGGGCCATAGGAATGGACTCCATTTGTAGCAGCTTGGTAGTACTAAGGAAACATTGCCTCATGATAAATCTATGTCTAAGTGTATCACTCTAATAATAGAGGTGTGCATTACCAGCCTACAATTTAAATGTTGCCTTACTACTGGAAAATCTAACATGTTCACAGTGTCTACCTATTGTGACTTGGAGAATACCCTTCTTCAAGTGGGATATCTACCATATACAATATTAGTTTTAGCTACAAACACCATACTACCATCCGGCAGTGGCTGTTCCATCACACCATTGTGTGAAATGCATTTAGTCAAATTATAGTCCATAACATCTTGGCGAGAACACTCGCTGCATTTCTTGGTCAGAAAAAACATCACATTAAACAAATTAAACAAATCGTTGTATCCATTCACTGAAACATTTGGGCCTAGGTTTTCATAGACACCAGTCATATGAGTCAGTGACAAAAGATGCCCGACAATGTGCCAGGCCAGTACGCTAGCAATTCCATGTGGATACTCATTTGTAGCGCTTTTCCAAAGAATTATTCCAAATGTCTACAATCAAAAGGTGACTCTTTGCATTAGTGTGCTGGAGACAGCTGTCCCCACAAAAACATGAAACTGGTTGGTTTAACAAAAACCGTGTCACACACTGTGTCATAAAATCAAACATCAAGTCAGTCACGGTTTCATTTACCTGCCTTAAGGTGGCTGTAAAAGTATCCAGTGTTTCAAAGATTACCATCTCAAATTAGAGCTCACACACTTGGCAGCATTACTTCAAATTAAGGATCTTAACCTACGCACAGGTGACTTTGATGTGCGCACTCATCTTATCCCAAAATAAATTACACTCCTGCTTGCATAATCCTGCTGCCCCAACAATTCATAAATCATTTTCCTGCCTATGTGCAACGTATAAGTTTTTTTTTTTTTCAAAAAGCAAAACATCTCTGGTTAAAGCAATTCAGTTGGAAGAGCAAAACCATTTTGTTTTTTCAGATTCATCTCAAAAATGCATTTAAAAAACATTTTTTCAATGTGTTAGCATTCAAGTGCTGTGTCACACAGCTGTTTATGGTGCATGATGTCACAGTCCACAACTCATTGTCCACAGTCCTTTAAACAAGAAAGGCAAAACATATCAACCAAGTTATTTCCAGCAACTGAATCATTTGAATGTGTAGCATCAAATATTTGATAACTAGCCAAGTCTGCACCGTGCCAGTTCAGCAAAAGTTATTACTCTGTTGGACACCTTTCGCAGGTTGCAGAACAAATGTCCTCATACGTCATGCATGTTAGCAGCATTGAGTGCGATGCAGGACACGTTCAACGTGACTCGCATATTTCATCACGCAGTGACTCGCTTTCTCTGAGAATGCGTCTGCTTGACTGATCAGTGTCACCCGCAAATTGCACACATCTACCTCAATCATGGCACGCAACTGTCTTGGTTTTTTGCCTAGGCAAAATACAAACAGAAAATGTTAGGATTTCATCAAAAGTACAATGTCATTGTTCTTCACATTAGCATGTCATCAAAACTTCAATATCAGCGTTATCCACCCCTTCCCTTAACACCACCCCCACCTTCAGAAGTCTCATCAGGTAACTACACACTTTATCATTGCTACTGCAATTATTTGTCACCCTTCTGCATGTTTCTGGGGGCTTATTTACACTCAACCATACGGGGTGTAACTGCCTAATCACAAACTCATTTGTGCAATGTGATCATAGTTGGTCAATGGTACCTCAGACTGATCTGTGCTTTTACAAAAGCCATATAATAAGTACCCAGGTCGCACTTCTCAATGGATCAATGCTTTCCTTTGTCATCAGAGCGATCACGAATGCCAGGCGCCAACTTGCTTCCAGTGTCTCATGATCTTGATTTAGTTTGCCCTGCTGGCATCACTCCATATTTCAAAGGTAAAGTCTTTCAGTCCAATACCGCCTGCAGTTGTACAAGCAGCTTTGTTTATTTTTCTTCATACAGCTAGTGTCTTTCAAGCCTCTGGTTTTTCACTTATCATTTTTTCTCAAAGGGTGTTTGCTGATTTCTTGGACCACCCCTTTGAGCGCGATAGTCTAAGTCAGTTTCTTTTGTTGCTTCAACAAATCATTCATTCTTGCACTAAGCCGTGAGGCTTCTGGATCATGGCTAATGTGCAGTGTTCATGTTATACTCCAAAGCCCCGCTCTGCATGTTTTCTCTTGCAAAACGGCTAAGCGCTTTTGTCAGTTTTGCTTCCATCTGGAATGCCATAATGTCTTTGTCAGTTACTCCAGCCCTGGCAATGTAGCTTGCATTTTTCCAACTGTGTATTCTCACTTTTCAAAGCGCCTAGAGGTTTCTTCGTCAGTGCACAGCGCTTTACTTCAGTTCACATCACATGGAGCACTGGAATGCAGCTTGCACAGCAATGTCTCTTCACTTCACATCACATCACATGGCGCATGGGAATGCAGCTTGCACGGCAATGTCTCTTGAAATGGGCAGCTGTCTTTTCTTAGCCCATTCACAGATGCACAGGTTCCCCAAATGTTCAGATGTGATGTGCCCATCTGCCATTCTGCATGCAGCGTTTGTTTTCCTTCCAGTGTTGATACTGGGCAAATTCTTAACTTGCATACATCATCATGTGTAAGGTAGATTGCGCTCTTTTTTATTTTCTCACTCACAGCAATTGTTGCCTTCAGTTCTGTTTCAGCATTTCTGTCTTTGCACCTCCTCCCCCTCAGTTTTTTGCTCACACTGACGGTGTCTCTCACAGGGGATGGAATGCAGGAATGTCATTGTTTATCTTTCACGCAGCAAGCTTATCTCTTTGCTCTATAACTCTTAAACTGTGGCGGCTTCAATGGAAGGCACTCGTTTCAGACAGTTCATCCAGATTAACTCTTTCATGCACTGCTTTTCTCCAGCAACTCAGAAAAGCTCTCATATCTGCCAGCTTCTGTAAACACCATTTCACTAAACAGGAGCGCAGTATTCTGCTTTTTTCTGCCTTCCTCCAACAGTTTTTTTTTTCTTCGCGCACCTCGCCCAAGGCAGTGCAAGTTATCTTCAAGGCACAAGCTCTGCACACACAGCAAGACTCTTATTTTCAAAAGAGGCACTTTCTCTTGTCATCAGATTCTACTCCATGTAATTTTGCAAAATGTCAAAGCGTCTTTTAGCCTGTTTTGAACTGATCAATGTCCCATTTAAAAGCATACGTTTTTTTTTCTCTTCTTCCTCGTAACCTTGTAGTTTGGCTTCACAAGCTCACTCCAATGCAATGTGCGATCTTTCAAAAGAACCCGCAACCCACTAAATCTTTGTGCTATCTTATCACACACAGATTTTTCATTCTGTTGTACCATTGCCAGAATATAACCACTTATTTCAGTGCATTTAAAAAATGCCATGTTTAGTGCAGCTCCCTGCACGTTTTTTTTTCTCTGCAAGAGCAACCCACACTCTATATTGCTTGTGGGCTGTTAAATGTGTCAACAACATTTTTCACCATGTACCGCAGTTAACAGGTCACTATTTCCAAAACATGCATCACTTATAAGGCAACAGTACAAATCCATGGCATAGCGTGGGAACAGTCAAAAATACTCCAGGGGCAATTTAGAGGCAATTTAGAAAAATATAAATTGTTTTTTCCCACCAAACCATTACAAACTGATTCTGCAATTTCAAATCAATACACAAAAATCGAAAATCCAAATAACATTCACTCACTTTCTTTTTTAAGTGAGTCTCTCACCCATTATAAACATGGCACAACTAAAATGCAATATAACCATTTTAGTGTGTTTCCTTTAAACAGAATTCGCCACCAGCACATGGAATTTACAGTTGCCAAAAGAAAAACAAACCCTTTAGGCTCTCAGCACAGATGTTACTCTTTCTCCTAAGCACGGCTCATTCCCCACGTTATCTTCAGGAATGTCAATACTTCAAAAGCATACATTAAAAAGCGAACCTTCGCCTCCGTACATTACAGCCCCCCACTCGCTAGCACACTGGGGCTGAGTCAATGGTTGAATTACTATTCACAATTTGCATGGCAAATCCTCGCAACTATTTTCCCTGCCCTCATGACAGAATAGAGTTGAGAACTCCGTCTCACTTTGCATTTCAAATTACAACTTTAAACTAGGGAAACCGCATGATAAAATTATTTCCTAATTGAACATACATCTTTCTTGACCATTCATCGGAGCGCTTTAAACAAAGCCATTTCCCGCTTGTTTATCGCCTTGTACTCCCTGGCTCCATTCCCAAGCAATAAGTCAGTCACGACTGATTTACTGAAGGGAGTCTTAACCACACAAGCTATCGGCCACGGCAAGCCGACACAACGTTGCTGTCTTTTGAAGTCTCAGAGCTGCAGTGAGACCACCAAGGAAATGCGACAGCCTGCTCCTCACTCTGCACTGTGTTCTCTCACACAATTTGTCATTTCACAGCAAGGCACTGC
This sequence comes from Ambystoma mexicanum, assembly GCF_040938575.1. Taxonomy (NCBI): domain Eukaryota; kingdom Metazoa; phylum Chordata; class Amphibia; order Caudata; family Ambystomatidae; genus Ambystoma; species Ambystoma mexicanum. The sequence continues at coordinate 1,182,610,676 of NC_090928.1, read as the reverse complement.
TCTGCACAAATCCCACAAAGCTGCCACCAAATGTCTTGATATGGGCAAAATCTTCCTCGGGGCCAGCCCTTTGAGAGCAAATAATACCCAATTCAGCCCAAAATACAGGTTCTATTGTGCTGAGCAGTGAACTCATGCTAGTGACAAATGACACCTTCAATAAGTTTTAGTATTTATTCTAAACAGTGAATTTCATAAACATTTTGGGATTCAAGTTAGAGAAGATTACAAAGCACAAAACTTAGAGAAATGCAAAATATAGAGAAACATAGAACTTAGAAAAACATAGAGAAACATAGAGAAACACAGTCTTACGCCCCTTCAATCAGCACTGGTAGACCCTGGCCCTCATAAGCTAGCTGTAACAAGCCCCGCTCAGAGGACAGCGCTGCTGGGTGCCGTCAGAGCTCCAATTCCGGGCACTTGATCTTGCTCGAACCAAGTCCACAGGACGATCTCCCACCTGAGTCATGTGAGAATGCATATTTTATAATCTCGTGCTGTCCGTCCATGACGCACAGTTCCAGAACTTTCCCTGTGCAAAATATAGGCTGGCTCATGGAAAAAACCCAACTCTGTTAATTTCCACTGTGCTCCTTCTTCTGAGCCCCTCCCTGGAGCCCATCTGCGTGAAAGCTCAGGAATGTCTTATCAGTGCCTTCCCAGAGAAAGGGAGATTAGTTTACAGGGCTACCGTTAGAGAGGCAGAATATTGTAAGGGAAGCTGAGATGTATTAACCCTATTAGAGAAAGCTCTAAAAGGCATGCACTCATAGTTTAGTGTTCATAGCGCTTAAGACTGGCTATCTAAGCGCTATAGAGGTGCCATAATGTTCCAAACACTCCAATATTGTCTATTAGCTACAGAGCTCGGGGCCCTCGCCCTGCCTGCATAATGTGACCTATCACTCCTACTAGGCCTGCATATTCCTTGTAGCTCACTACTGCATAATGGAAGTGCTACAACAGACTACTGTCAGCATTTTTGGCACATACTTTGAATACACTATTGGCTTTCAGCGGCTAATGCTGTCATCTAAAGCCCTGATTGGCAAAGTTGCAATTTTGTGTATCACTACAGGGACCCGCTAGGGCGCCCCCGTGTTACGACACGTAGGGTGCGGTGTAACACACATAGAAAAACATATGAGACCCTATGGAGTAAAAGACCCCATAGCCCATCGAACACATTGGGGGTCATTACGACCCAGGCGCTAATTGCGCCAACTTTACCACCATGGTGTAAACTACGTTTACACCATGGTGGATGGCGGATTTACTGCCCCATTCCAAGGTGAGTGGGGCGGTAAATCCCCATTTCCCATTTTCCCTTCCCCATTCCCATTTTTGCCCCATAGGGCATAATGGGAGTGGGGAAGGCGCTAATTACGCCACCGTAAATTACGGTGGCGTAATTAGCATCATGGCAGGTTAGCGCCATGGATTTTAACGGCTGCTAAGAGCAGCCGTTAAAATCAGAATAGGCGTTAAGGGTTAACGACGGCGTTAACCCTTAACGCCTGGGTCATAATGAGGCCCATTGACATTTCAAAGGAATTACCCACATACATGTCCAAGAGTGGGAGAAAAAAGTCTCACTCTTGGCAGGATGGAAAAAAACAAACTCCAGAAATCCAGCAAAGCTGCTGGGGGACTCACTAGGTTAGGAAATTCAGCCTAAACAGAGAATTCTCCCTAACAGTGGGGGTGCAAGGGGACATGAGTGGGACATGAGTGGGGGCCTGCTGGCAGGTGCCCCGCACTGCTGGGGGGTGGGGGTGCAAGGGGACAGGAGTGGGACATGAGTGGGGGCCTGCTGGCAGGTGCCCCGCACTGCTGGGGGGTGGGGGTGCAAGGGGACATGAGTGGGACATGAGTGGGGGCCTGCTGGCAGGTGCCCCACACTGCTGGGGAGTGGGGGTGCAAGGGGACATGAGTGGGACATGTGTGGGGGCCTGCTGGCAGGTGCCCCACACTGCTGGGGCGTGGGGGTGCAAGGGGACATGAGTGGGGGCCTGCTGGCAGGTACCCTGCACTGCTGGGGGGTGGGGTTGCAGGGGGACATGAGTTGTTGATCAGTGGTGCAAGCGGACAGGTGGCTTGTCTGGGGTGCATGGCCATGGTGGATGGGCTGCCTGCGGGGCATGACCAGGGGTGCGTGGTAGTCCCCTGTGGTGTGGTCTGCCTGCAGGGGCCGTGAAGGGTGTAGAGGGAACACCTGGGAGGACCCACACTGCCAATTCACGTGTAGGACTCCCCGTGCACCCCCGAAATTCACATACCCCGCTCTGACAGCTAAATCGCGTGTGAAACTTCCCGCAAACCCCTGAAATACATACCCCACTCGCACAGGGCCTATCGCGAGTGAAACTTCCTGCGAACACCAGTAATGCACGTACCCCACTCGCACATGGCCTATCGCGTGTGAAACTTCCCGCGAACCCCTGAAATACACGTACCCCACTCGCACAGGGCCTATCGCGAGTGAAACTTCCCGCGAACACCAGTAATGCACGTACCCCACTCGCACATGGCCTATCGCGTGTGAAACTTCCTGCGAACCCTTGAAATACACGTACCCCACTCGCACAGGGCCTATCGCGGGTGAAACTTCACGCGAACCCCAAGAATATTGGCCATGTGCGAGCGAGCGGGGTACGTGTATTCCTGGGGTTTGCGTGAAGTTTCACCCGCGATTTCAGCAGGGTACGTGTATTCCTGGGGTTCGAGTGAAGTTTCACCCGCGTTTTCAGCAGGGTACGTGTATTACGGGGGTTCGAGTGAAGTTTCACCCTCGATTTCAGCAGGGTACGTGTATTCCTGGGGTTCGAGTGAAGTTTCACCCGCGATTTCAGCAGGGTACGTGTATTCCTGGGGTTCGAGTGAAGTTTCACCCGCGATTTCAGCAGGGTACGTGTATTACGGGGTTCACATGAAGTTTCACACGCGAAAGGGCCCTGGTCGAGGGAGTACGTGAATTTCAGGGGTGCGCGGCAAGTTTTACACGCGAAAGGGCAACACCCGTGCACAATACGTCACAGACGCGCTTACGCGCTAAGGGCCTTTGGTCCAATGATATCGCGTATGTGTGCTGACGCGCTTACGCGCTAAGGGCCTTTGGTCCAATGATATCGTGTACGTGTGCTGACGCGCTTACACGCTAAGGGCCGTTCCTCGAATTACACGCTGACGTGCAAGATTTTCACGTGCCAAATCACTCCGTATCAAGCTGGCCACGCGTACACACACAGAAGACCACGCTCCTGCCCAGAAGGCCATTTTCCTGCCCCCCAGAGCCCCAAGCACGCTCCCACCAGCCATCTGCTGCTGCCTGCTGCCCACGTGCCCTGCTATTTGGTGCCTGCACGTCAGCCATCTGCAGGGGTCCAGTTGCTGTGTCCACCCCTGCTGGAATAGAAGACTCCCGACTGGGATTCCATCGCTCCACAGCCCAGCCCCAGGACCCAGTTGCCCACCCACTCCTGCCTCTGGGGTTGCCATGTCGGGCAGTCCAACATCTGGCACCACTAGCAACCCCCAGCCAGAGAGGCAGAGGGCCACCAGCTTCACTGCCACCGAAGTTGGTGTCCTGGTGGAGCATGTCCTGGGGCATTATGATGCCCTCTTTGGAACATCACGCGCCAACAAGGAAGGACGGGAGACGATCTGGGACGATGTAGTGGTTGCCATCAACGGGGAGGGGGTGGCAACCCGCGACATCAAGCATGTCAAGAAGCGCTGGGAGGACTTCAGGTCCAGGACCCTCCACAAGGCCCGGCGCCTCACGGAGGGGGGCCGGGCACGCCTGAGTGCCATCCAGATGAGGGTCCTGGAACGCGTAGGCCCAGCGCTCCACGCCCAGATCCTTCGGAGGCAGACCCGTCTGGAGTTGAGCGGTAAGTGGCAAAGCATTGCTGTGTGAGACGGGGCATGTTGCAGTGTGCTGGTAGTCTGATGCTTGCCTGTATGTGTGACATAGGCCATGTATGGATATGTGTGTGCAGGGACATCATGGTCATGCATGTGAGACCAGTTATGTGTGATTGACATGGTTGGTGCATGTGTTTTAAAGCAACAATTGGAGCTCTATGTGGAATGCACACATGAATGCATGGCTGTCTCTGTTCCTGGACATGGAGGGGGGGTGAGGAATGGGTGCTGATGTCATGTACATGTATGGTGCACATGTGTGTGTGCCTGAGAAGTGTGTGTGTGACTTTGAAACGCTATGGATGCATGTGACTTTGAAGGCAACATCTTGGTTTACAGGGGCCCTTCTACATGGATGTTGATGTTGATTGCAGGCGCCCGGACTGTTTCTGCATGTGTGTTGTGTGCATTCACCCATGTGTTGTGGAATGACAGGATGGAAGTGACATTTGACAGTGCCACTCATGTGTTATTGCTTCCTGTCTAGGGTTTTTTGTACTGTACCCTGATGCTTGTGTTCTATGTCTCCCTCTACGCAGCGTCAATTGAACAAGAGGGTGGAGACGGCGCTGTGTAGCCAAGCGGCGGGTATGCCTCCACTGGGCGGCGACGCAAGGCCCAACCACCCTCCCAGGAATTACCATCATCCGGGAGCGAGGGGGCTGGTGCTGCGTCTGCCTCAACGGCTGTGGCGGAAGTGCCCGGTGAGCCCCAACAGGGGCTTTCAATGGCGCAGACGGTGTGGAGACATCCAGGTTGGTGGTCTCCACAGAGGAGGAGGAGCCCACTACTGAGCCGCACATGGGGCCTGGTGGGGGTAGTACCACTGGTGCAAGTGGTGCAGTCCAGGGCCAGGGTCAGGAGGCAGCACAGGTCACCACGGAGGGGCCTGTGCATGTCGCTGTCCTTGACCCTATGACTGCACCATCATGCACCAGCAGGGAGGCCCCGTCCCAGGCCCGTCCGCAGGTAGGGGAGAGTGCCATATCACCTGCCTCTCCACTACCTGCGGGTGAGGGGTCCCCCGACCGTATGGGATCCGTCCTGGTGGGTGTCGCGTTGCGCACGCGTGTCATTCGTGATGACGTGCATTCTTCCTGGGCCGAGAACGCACGCCATCACGAAGAGCAGCGTCGTGACGTGGCACTGCTGGGAGGGACCCTGGTCGGAGGGTTCCTACATGTGACGCGCACTCTGGCGGACCTCTCCTCCTCTGTGGAGGCTATGCGCCGGTCGTTCTCCACATCGTCTTCCGGCCCAGATTCCACTAGGGCCCCCTGTGGACCTGGCCTGACCAACACAGCCAGCTTGGTGGAGATCCCATCCCTGCCACAGTTGGGAGTTGGCGGTCCAGCAGGGGTGGACACCACAACTGGAGACCAGCAGATGGAGGATGTGCAGGCACCATCGGACAGGGCACATGGACAGCAGCAGCAGGAGCAGGCTGTAGGTGGGAGCAATGATGGCTCGGGGCCATCAACATCAGAGGGGCAGGCATTGGCCGTAGGGCAGGAGGACCCTGGACGGGAAGTGTCTTCCGTGTGGCAGCGGTTGGGCCATGCGATAGATGCGGAGAGGCAGCGGGCGGAAGAGGCACGGCTCACGATGGTCAGGGTGGAGAACTCCATGCGTAGGGCCCTGAAGCCGGCCGAGTGCCTCGAGGCCATTCGCAGGGACCTGGAGTTTCAGTTGTCATCGTCCCTGCGAACCCTTGGGGTCATGGAAGAGGACAGCCTCCGGGAGATAGAGCAGGAGTTCGACGATGCCCTGGCCCGGAACATCAACATGTGAGCCGTTGGACTTGCCCGCTGCCCTTGTAAATAGTTATTTGGTTAGTATTAGGTTTCCTTTGGTTTTTTCTTTATTTTGGACCTTTTGGACAATGGACCACATTTTTGTATATAGTTTTTTTTTATTAGGTAGTAGTTTTTGATAGGTTTCATTTCTTCAGTTGGGATCATGGACCCTGGATTGTTCATCTGTATATAGTTGACTGGTGGATTCTACTTTTTTTTTGGATTTCCCTATGGAGCAATGGTTTTCACTTTTGTTTTTCCCTTGGATTTCATTTTTGGAACTGTGACTTTGGACCGCTTTCCTTTGGATTATGATTAGTTGTTTTTCATTATTTTACGCACATGCAGCTTTTCTTTTTTAATTTCCATTGTCGTTTGTTTGATTTTAATTCCATTCATGTTGCTTTTAATACATTTTTTTCTTCAAACTTCGATGTGTGGTATTATCTCATTGGTTTCATGCATGTCATGGTATGGGTTTTGAGATTCACTTGCACCCATTGTGTGTGTGTGACGGACATGTGTTCATTTACATACTTGCCGTTGGGGTTGTATCATGTAATTGGCATTTCTATGTGGGTGGATGCAATAATTGGGTGGGTCTTTGGCATGTGGAGGCTGGCCATAAGGGCCCGGGATCTAGATTGTGATGACAGGTTGGCTGGGGGACATGTGTCAGGGCCTGCTGGCAGGTGCCCCGCACTGCTGAGGGATGGGGGTGCAGGGGACATGTGTCGGGGCCTGTTGGCAGGTGCCCCTCAGTGCTGGGGGGTGGGGGTCCAAGGGGACATGAGTGGGACCTGAGTGGGGGCCTGCTGGCAGGTGCCCCTCCGTGCTGGGGGGTGGGTGTGCAAGGGGAAATGAGTGGGGGCCTGCTGGCAGGTGCCCCTCAGTGCTGAGGGGTGGGGGTGCAAGGGGACATGAGTGGGGGCCTGCTGGCAGGTGCCCTGCACTGCTGAGGAGTGGGGGTGCAAGGGGACATGAGTGGGGGCCTGCTGGCCGGTGCCCCACACTGCGGGGGGGGTGGGGGTGGAAGGGGACATGAGTGGGGGCCTGCTGGCAGGTGCCCCTCAGTGCTGAGGGGTGGGGGTGCAAGGGGACATGAGTGAGGGCCTGCTGGCAGGTGCCCTTGACTGCTGGGGGGTGGGGGTGCAAGGGGACATGAGTGGTACATGAGTGGGGGCCTGCTGGCAGGTGCCCTGCACTGCTGGGGGGTGGGGGTGCTGGGGGACATGAGTGTGTGCCTGCTGGCAGGTTCCCTGCATTGCTGTGGGGTGGAGGTGCAAGGGGGTAATGCGTTGGTGATCACTACCCCAGTAATACAGGTACCCTGCTGTGATCGCGTGTTACACTTCCACGCACCCCAGAAATACACGTACCCTGCTGAAATCGCGTGTGGAACTTCCCGCGCACCCCAGTAATACAGGTACCCTGCTGAAATTGAGTGTAAAACTTCCCCGCACCCCAGAAATACACGTACCCTGCTGGTATCGCGTGTGGGATTTCCTGCGCACACTAGTAATACAGGTACCCTGCTGTAATCGCGTGTTGAACTTCCCTGCACCCCAGAAATACACGTACCTTGCTGAAAGTCGCGTGTGTAACTTCCCGCGCACCCCAGTAATACAGGTACCCTGCTGAAATCGCATGTAAAAGTTCCCCGCACCCCAGAAATACACGTACCCTGCTGAAATCGCGTGTGGCACTTCCGGCGCACCCCAGTAATACTGGTACCCTGCTGAAATCGCGTGTAAAACTTCCCTGCACCCCAGAAATACACGTACCCTGCTGAAATTGCATGTCGAACTTCCCGCGCACCCCAGTAATACACGTTCCCCGTTCGCCGTTTGCTGTTTGGCAACCCTGTATACTGGTCCAGGGTTAGCGCAGCTCTTTGCGATGAATCGGGAATTTTGATGGCTTTTCCTTGCGCAAGGGTGTTCTTGGGGGCGTAACTGGTGCAGCTGCAGGGTCGCTGCGCCACGGCTGGTTTTGGAGGCTGAAATCCATGAATACGCTGTGCGCGGATATCGATTTTAGCGCACGCGGCTGGCGCAGACATTCGCACGCGCACACTGTGCGCCAGCCGCGTGCGCCACTTTTGTGCGAAATTCTATGAATTACCCTGCAAGTCTCTGCGGTGGCAGGTCCCTTTTACTTCTGTGATCGGGAATCGGTGCTGCAGGGTCCTTTTCTTTTCTTATTTCGTTTTTTTTCTCAGGAGCTGCAGGGGTGTCCCCCGCAACCCCTGCTCACTATGCCACAGAGTATAGTGAGTGGGGTGTTGCGGGGGACACCCCCGCAGCCCCTGTTTTTTCTTCGGGTGTGCTGCGGGGTATCTCCCGCAACACCCCGCTCACTATACCACACAGTATAGTTAGCGGGGTGTTGCGGGGGACACCCCCGTAGTCTTTTTTTTATACACTTTTCTATAATGCTACCATCAAAGGTTCAAACTTTTGGTGTTAGAACCTTTGGTGGTAGCATTCATACTTTTTGGACGGTCGAACCTTATGAAACCCTAATGAAATTACCCTTACTGCGTACAAACAATCTGTCAAGAAATGTAAGGCTATGATTATCTCTTTTAAAACTATAAACTATAATAAGAGACTCATAAATGCCCGTTCAAATATTGGGGAACTCTTTAAGATCTTAGCTGACTTCCAAGAGTCTCCTTCCACTAATAGTGATCCTGTAAAGGATTCTGCCTGGTGTCAAGAGATTCATAATGATTTCTTGACCAAAATTGCCTCTCACAAAGAAACCATCAACACTATCCAAATTTCATCCCCTGAACCTGATACCCTGTTAAACATCCAACATGGGCCCGTTGGTAATACCAATGATATCCTTTCGTTTGATGAGGGAGCAGTTCCTGCCTCCCTTAAAAAAGCTTGGGTTACACCCCTGCTTAAAAAAGCAAATCTAGATCCTTCTGTGCATAACAATTACAGGTCCATTACAAATGTGCCATTTATCCTAAAGATTTTGGATATATTGGACTATCTTCAGTTTCAAAATATATTGAGGAACATAAGATCTTAGGCCTGCAAGAATCCGGCAACAGAGCACAGCATGGGACTGAAATTGTCATGCTGGACCGTAAATCCACTCTAGTCGGCATGGCAGACAGAGGTCCTCTTGCCCTGCTGATGCTTCTGGACCTCTCAGCAGCCTTCGATCTAGTGGACCACTCTCTACTAGTGACTAGATTCAGGGAGGTCGCCGACTGCTCTGCTCCGGCATCCAGTTGGATATCATCTTTTCTGAGACCCCGGACTGTCCAGGTTTTTGCTGGGGCTGGTCACTCTGTACCTGTCATCCAAACATTCTGGTTCTCCTTCTACGATGTCGGTTCCGGTGGTGTATTGATTTGAGTACCTGGTTTCATTGGTTTGAGAAGTGAAACATGGAATACTGGATGGATTTGCATATTAGGAGGTAGTTCAAATTTCATGGCAGCAGGATTTATCATGGCCTAGATAGAATATGGTCCTAAGTACCTTACACGAAAGGCTTGTGGGCCTTTCAGAGGGATGTTTCTAGATGCTAACCACACCTTGTCTCCGACTTGATAATTCGGGGCTTCGTTTCGGTGTTGATATGCAAATTGTTTCTGCTTTTCTTTCGCTCCGGTTAAATGTTCTGCTGACTCTTTAAGAACTCAAGTGATGGTCCTGTGTAAGGTTGTCACTGCTGGTATGTCCAAGGTGTCAAGCGCATCAAAAACTGATGTTCTTGGATGTCGACCATACACTGTGTAGAATGGAGTTTGTGTGAAGGGAATTGTTATAGGAATATTCGGTCAGCCAAAGTATGTCTTTCCAAGGTTCTTCAGTTTGTTGTAACATACATCTCAAGAATTGCTCTAAAGTTTGATTGGTCCATTCAGTTTGACCATCGGTTTGAGGGTGGTGACTTGATGATAATCGAAGGTCGATTTTGGCTATTCTACAAGATCTTCTCCAGAGTGCCGAGACAAACTGGGTTCCGTGATCAGATATCAATATCGAGGGAAAACCGTGCAATTTGACAATCTGTTCCAAAAATACTGTGGCAAGTGCGGAAGCAGTATGGAGTCCTTTTAACAGAATGAAATGGGCCATTTTAGAAAACAAATCCACGATAACTAAGATGGTGTTATATCCGTTGCAAGGAGGTAGATCTGTGATAAAGTCCATTGACAACGTATGCCAAGGAGCTGGTGGTACCATTAATGGATGCAGTAACCCGGCTGGGTTTTGTTTTTGAGACTTGAGTTGTGCACAGACACCACAGGTTGTGATAAACTGGGCAATGTCCTTTTTCCAAGTTGGCCACCAATAGTTTTTTCATATTTTAGCCTGAGTCTTGATTATTCCTGGATGCCCTTCCACTAAAGAAACATGGTAATTTGCTATTATTTGGTCTTATTGTGTTTTTGTCTGGGATGTATAGCCTCCCTTGAAAGTATGGTAGGTCATTTTCGATGGTGTATTGGTTCCCCTTTGATAACCATTCCTTTTATGTTGTTTGATTCATCTGAGATCGGAGATTGGATTTAAAGTCGTCCAAACAGGTGGTTGCAGCGATTGTGCTCTGGATTCTTTCTTTAGGAATGATGGCCACAGGCTCTAACGCGGTAAAATATTCTTTCTCCTGACTCATGCGTGATAGAGCATCTGCTGTCCAATTGCGCACTCCGGGCATATAGGTGATGATAAAATCGTACTCTGCAAAGAAGAATGCCCAACGAAGTTGACGCAACGATTGTGTTTTGGCGGTCTTTAAGTATTGTAAATTGCGGTGATCTGTGATGACAGTGACTGTATGTCTTTCTCCGAGGAGGTAGTATCTCCAAGCTTTGAATGCTGCTTTGATCGCTAGCAGTTCTTTATCCGTGATCGCATAATTTAACTCCTGAGCTGAGAAATACAGGACCAGAATGCTACGGGATGTAACTGTCCTGTATCAGGATCCCGTTGCGACAATACGGCCCCCATGGCTAGGTTGGAGGCGTCTGTTTCAACCACGTACGGCAGGTCTGGTCGATGATGTCGGAGAACTGGTGCTGTGGTGAATGCTAGTTTCAATTCCTGGAAGGCTTTTTCTGCTTCTGGGGACCAATAGAATTTCTTATTCTTTCTAAGAAGGGAGGTGATAGGATGTACTATCTGGGAGAACCTAGGAATAAACCGCTGATAAAAATTGGCGAATTCGAGCACACTCTGTACTCCTTTTGTGGATGTTGGTGAGGGCCTTTGGAGAATAGCATCCACCTTGCGTGTGTTCATGTGTACACCTTGTGGTGTAAGCCTAAAGTGAAGAAATTCACCCTCTGTCACATGGAAAAAATATTTTCCAACTTAGCGGACAGCCGATGTCAAAGTTTCTCCAGTACTGCTCGAACATGACCAACATGGTCCGCTTTGGAAGTTGAATAAATAAGAATGTCATCAATGTAGACAAGTACACAAACGTCCAATAATTCACAAAGTACGTCGTTCATAAAATACTGGAACGCCGCAGGGGCGTTACATAACCCAAAGGGCATGACCTGATATTCAAAACACCTGTATTTTGTGCGGAAAGCCGTCTTCTATTCGTCCCCCTTTTTAACTCTCACAAGGTGATAGGCTCCCCGTAAATCCAATTTTGTGTAAATGTGGGCATTTTTCACCTCATCTAAGAGCTCAGATAGAAGTAGTAGTGGATATCTATTTTTTACTGTGATCTGGTTAAGTGCTCTAAAATCTATACAGGTTCTTAAGTCGCCCTCCTTTTTAGGTACGAAAAAGAGAGCCGAGGAGGCAGGGGACTTGGACGGGCGTATGAAGCCGTTAGCAAGGTATTGATCCAGATAAGTTTTGAGATGTTGGTTTTCCAGGTAAGTTAAGGGGTAAATCTGACTGCAGGGGATTTGGGCTCCGGGCACTAGGTCGATTTGGCAGTCATAAGGTCTGTGTAGAGGCATGACTTTCACTTGATCTTTCTGAAAAAAATCTTGGTAATCCAGGTATTCAGGTCTTAGGGAACCTGTAAACCCCAGTATGATTCCATTCCTTGGTTTCAGGTTACTGAAATCTTTATGATAACAGGTGTCGGCACAGTGTTGAGGAAAGGTCAGAACTCGTTTACACCAGTCAATCCTAGGGTTGTGCATTTCCAGCCAAGGCATTCCTAATATCATCGTAACTGAGGAGCACTGATGAGATCGAAGGTAATGTCTTCTTGATGGCCATTCTGACACATCAGCTTGACTTTTTAGGTATGTTGTGTTACAGGCCCGGATGATAGCTGAGATCCATCCACTGCGGTGATATTTTCCGATTTCTGCTTTTGTCGAAGGGGAAGGCCTATTCATATAGCCAGATCCTGGTCAATGTAATTTCCCACAGCTTCGCTGTCAATGTATGCCTCCAAGGCATGTGTTTTTGACGGTTGTTTGTGGTTGACCAAGAGTACCGGGAGGACTAGATGCGAGGTCTGCACGGATTCCTTCTTTTCGCTCGACAAGCGGACCCCTACACTTGTTGGGTGTTGCAGTTTCCCAAGTCCTGTTCTTCCTCTTCTTCAGTTTTGTCTGTTGCTCCGACTACTTTCTAAGGCGGTTTCACTGGACATTCTCTGAAAAAAATTCCCAGCCTTTCCACAGTATAAACAGAGCTGTTGTTGTTTCCTTTTCTCCCGATCTGCATTGGTTCAAGTTGTTCGTGTGATTTGGATTGATTTTCACGAGGTCGTAAAAAGACTGGCCGTCCTTCAGTCCTTATTAGATCAATTTTTCGGTTTTGCAACCTGTGATCGAGCTGCACAGTCAAGTTGATGTATTCAGCACATCTTTTGGTGGGATTCACTACTTCAGCTAGGACATCCTTAAGTTCTCCACGTAACCCTCGATAAAAGAGTGTAGTCCTCCTTTCTTCTGGCCAGTTTGTTTGGGCTATGAGATGATTGAAGGTTGTGATGTAGGTTAATAGATCTTGATTACCCTGTCTGAGTGAAAATAATTTGTTGTCCAAGGCTTGTCCTATAGCATGCCTCGCAAACAATTTTTCTATTTTATGTTGGAAACCCCCAAAGTCCCGAAGCAGGGGCTTGTCTTGATTTACCAATGTTATTTACCAATCTGATGGGCAACCTCCCAAGTATGAGAGTACAGAGGCTACTCTGGCTTGATCATTAGGAAAGGCTCCAGGTCTGCATAAAAAATGAAGGCAACATTAATTCATGAATATGGCATACTTATTAGGGTCGCCGTAAAGGCGTTTGGGTGGGGCCAGTGGTACTGCCACAGGGAGAACCACCTAAACTAGTGTGGATGGCTGCAAAGTGGGAGGATGGACAATTCTCCAGCATGGGGTCTGGCATGGATTCACATGCTCATGAATATTCCCCGTCATCAGGCTGGGAATCCTCGGTAAAGAAAAATCAGTATCAGTTTCGTTTCTGATCTGTCTTTCGTAGTAGTAACCAATCACTGATCTCTGCGTCATACTGACCACAGCCAATGACTGCCATATCCCTAAACCCCTCCTCTGGCAGCCATCTTCAGATTTTTACCGCACGTTCAAGTGTTGGGATTCTCGTGCTATTGCTCTCTAGCTTTAGTGCTTTTTTCGCGCTTTTTCTTAGGAAAAATGTTCTTTTTTTCGGTCAAAAGAGCCTCAAGCTCCACCGTTTCTTTATCCGATCAACGGGGATCCGTGTCGGATTCTTCTACGCCCCTCAAGGGTGAAGATTTCGTTGAGCCACGCTTTCGGAGGACTCCAGAAGTTTCTCAGGCCCATCTCGATCATGGCCCAGGAGAAGGGAAGCTTGACGCCCAGAAAGCTGTTCAGGGTCTGCCCTGGATGCCAGCTTCAGAATGTCTTTAAGGAGGACGAACACTCCCTTTGCCTCTACTGCCTGCATGAGGACAAGATGCACGTTGAGAAGGACAATGCGTTTTGCGGCAATATGTCGGAGCGGACCATGAAGGACTGCCATCTGCGCCTCGCCAACTGGCTGGAAGGGAAGAGCCCGTCAGGCGAGAAGAAGAAGAAGAAGTCCGAGCGGTCTTCTAAGACCTTAGAGGGCGCCCCGGAGACGGGGGTCCAACAGAAGGCCAAGCACTGCGAGTCCGCTGGCACCGGGAGCGCTGAGTGGTCGATCTCGACGGGCGCCAGGCAGAGCGCATCCTCCCCGGCGCCATCAACCACAAGCCAACACTCTGGCTCGGGTAAGAGGAAGGCCGAGCACCCGGCGAAGCTTCTGGAGAGACCCCGGTCGAGGTCGAAGGCCCCATCGGAGGGGGAGCGAGGCGGTGACCCTCCCCCCAAGGAGAAGGCGGTGAGCGCACCTAAGGTGGTGAAAGCCTTAATCCACCCGGCCAAGGCCTCTATCGAGACAGTCGCGGCGGCCCTGGCTCAGCCTGTGGAGGCTACACCAGTGGTGGCGACCTCGGGGCCCAGAGTCTCCCTGCCACCACGGAGGGAGTCCTATTTCATGCCCATCGACAGGACCCCTGTGAAACCTCCGACGGAGAAGAAAAGGGGGGGCAGGAGGTCGTCGTGGATTCGGCCTCAACCTCTGAGGAGGAGCTAATCGAAGTCTTAAACCACGGCGTTGGCGTGGAAGAAGACCAGCCCGTCGGGAGGGACCCCGACATAGGAGACGACGAGAACGTCGAGGGTGCCGACAGGGCTTCTGACCGCCCGTCGGACTCCCCTCAACTAGTGCCGCAAGACAACTCGGCGGCCATTTTGTTGGCTATACAGTCCTTATGCTCGGAGATAAGGACGAGATTGCCGTTACCACCAACGGAGGAACCTCTCCCGACGGGGACCCAGAGCCAGGCCCTTCTGTAAGCCCCCTCCTAAGAGAAGAAGGATTCATCCTCCACCTCCTTTTCAACCATCGCGCCCTGCTCAGCCCTCCTCCCCGTCCACGACCCGTGGCAATGATACGGGGACTGACACGGCCGTGACGGGCACAGACGACAAGGTTTACGACGAGGATCTCCCGTCATCACCTCCTCCCCGGGCTTCCCCGCCCGACGAGATTGGATCGTTTCATGCCATGATCGCCAGGGCATCCGAGCTTCTCCAGCTCTGCCCGGAAGAGAAGAAGAAGGAAGGTTTCCTTTATCAACGACGCGAGACCAAGAGGAAGACGGTCCTCGCTGTACTTCTACTGGACGATATCTGGGATGAGGGTCTCGCCCTCCTCAAGAACCCATCCATAACGCCTGCGAGAAGGGATCGGTACGAGAAGAAGTACCGGTTCCTGGACGCGGCCCCCTTGTGCCTTCGGGCACAGCCGACCCCGGACTCGGTCGTCTCCGCGGCGGCCAGGAAGAAAGTGGGGGGGGCCTCGGCCTCTACGTCAACCTCCCCGCCGGACGGCGAGGGAAAGAAATTGGACACGATGGGACGCAGAGTCATCTCATCGGCAGCGACGACGATTAAGGCTGCCAACGCCTTGGCTATCGTAGCCCGCTACGACAGGGAGTTGTGGTACAAAATCGCCCCCCTGCTGGACTTCTTACCAGACGACAAGAGGGCGGAGGCCCTAGAGATCTTGCAGGAAGGAGAAGTGGCGTTGGACCATGCCATTACGATAGCGACGGACATCGCTGACACTGGATTTCGCCAGTTGGGCAACGGCGTGTGCCTTAGACGGCGTGGATGGCTCAAGGCAACTGACTTCCGTCAGGACGTGCAGACCAGAGTCTTGGACATGCCGTTCGACGGGAACAACCTGTTTGGGAAAACAGTGGACGATTCCCCACAAGCCATTGAGACGGACATGGAGACGGCCCGGGCTCTTGGTGTTCTCCAGCAACGACGGCCGCCCTTTTGGAGTGGCGGAGGCAAGCAGGGTGCCTCCAAAGGTTCCGGCGGCGGATTTTCCACCTATCGTCAAGCGGCTCGTTCGTCGTCGCAAGAAGCCTACAGGGGACGAGGAAAGTCGAGCGGACCCCGCCGTCGTCACCAAGGAGGGCAAGGCGGCAAAGCCTCGTCGAAGCAGGACTGAACCGGCCGTGGGGTCGGGCCCCCACCGAAGCACCCCGGTGGGAGGCCGGCTGGCGAACTTCGTCAGCGTGTGGGAGTCCATCTCCACCGACCGTTGGGTGCTGGACGCCCAGGCCTAGGGTCACGCGCTGGAGTTTCTAAAGAAGTGCCCGCGCGTCCCCCCCGTGGCCAGGAAGGAACATCACGTCCCTCAACTTCTCTTGGAGGTAAAGGCGATGCTCAAGAAAGGCGCCATCGAGCTCGTCCCAAAGAGGCTTCGTGGCTCTGGAGTTTACTCAAGATACTTCCTGGTGAAGAAGAAGACTGGAGGATGGCGTCCCATCCTGGACCTGCGACGACTGAACAAATTCATCAAGGCGCAGAAGTTCCGGATGGTCACCCTCCAGCACGTCCTGGGTCAACTGGAGGAGGGCGATTTCCTGTCGTCGTTGGATTTTGGAGGATGCCTACTTCCATATCCCCATCCGGAAGGGACACCGAAAGTTTCTCTTAGTGGTCCAAGGGCGTCACTACCAGTTCAGAGCCCTTCCCTTCGGATTGAGGTCGCCACCCAGGGTGTTCACCAAGTGCCTCGCACCGGTGGCAGCGCGGCTGCGCCTGGAGGGGATCTGCGTCTACCCCTACCTGGACGACTGGCTCATCCGAGCAAAGACAAAGGAGCTTGCCGCGGAGCACACGGCGAGGACCATCCAACTACTCACGGACCTGGGATTCTCCATAAACTACGCCAAGTCCCACTTGGTGCCCCCTCAAGACGCACTGTTTCTGGGAGCAAAGCTCGACACAGTGGCGCGTCTGGCCTCTCCGTCGGAGGAAAGGACGAGGGCCATCTTGGGCAAGGTGCAGCGGATGCTGGCTGCGGACGCGGCCAGGGTGAGGTCCATCAAGTCCCTCCTCGGAATGATGTCTTCTTGCATTTATCTCATCCGCCTGAGCAGGCTTCGGATGCACCCGTTAGAGGAGTTCCTGGACGCTCGCTGGATCCAGACGACGGGCAGCTTCGAGGACAGGATCACACTCGACGAGAGCTTCTGACGAGCGATCCGGTGGTGGGGCACCCGCGCGCATCTGACGGCGGGCATGGACTTCCAGACCCCGGGCCACCAGAAGACAGTGACCACGGATGCCTCCCTGGAAGGGTGGGGAGCGCACACCGAAAATCTGCTCGCGAGGGGCCTTTGGCTGCCGAAGGAGAAGTCCCTCCATATCAACGTCCTGGAACTCCGCGCAGTGTTTTGGGCCCTCAGGTCCTTTCTTCCGTCCCTCAAGTGCAAGGTAGTGAGGATCTTCACCGACAACACCACCACCATGTTCTACATCAGGAAGCAGGGCGGTACCAGATCCCCAGCCCTGTCCAAGGAGGCTCAGGATCTGTGGCATTGGGCCGTCGCCCAAGGGATGTTTCTGGTGCCGTTCCATCTGGCAGGGATAAAAAACACCATCGCCGACTCGCTCAGCAGAGAGCTGCGCTCGTGCCATGAGTGGGAACTACGACAGGATCTAGTGGACCGCCTCTTCCGACGGTGCGGCACACCCCAGATCGATCTGTTCGCGACGGCGACGAACTCCAAGTGCTGAGGTTCGCCAGCAGGTTTCCCCAGCCGAGGAGCATGGGCGATGCTTTCTCGTTCCCCTGGGAGAACCTGTTCCTATATGCGTTCCCTCCATTGCCGCTGGTGATCCGGCTCATCAACCAGCTCAAGAGGTCACGGTGCAGGATGATCCTCGTCGGACCTGCGTGGCCGAGGCAGATATGGTTCCAGGACCTTCTGGACTTGTCAGCGTCCCCGTCAATCAAGCTGCCAGTGGACGCGGATCTTCTCTCCCGTGAAGGAGGCGCCATCCTCCATCACGACCCGAAGTCGCTGAACTTGCAGGCCTGGCTCCTGCAGCGTTAGAGTTTGGAGGTTACGACATACCGGCCGACTGCAGAGAGGTTCTTGCAAAGGCCAGGGCGTCCTCAACTCTTAAATGCTACGGACACAAATGGAAGAGGTTCTCTGTCTGGTGCCACGCACAGAAGATTAACCCTCTACGGATTACGGCTCCTCAAGTTCTGCCGTACCTGCTGACGCTGGCCAAGGCTGGACTGGCGCACGCTTCCATCAAGATTCATCTTGCTGCAATCTCCCGATACACCAGAACCACGGGACGGACGTCTTTGTGGTCTCATCGTCTGGTGAAATAATTCATGAAGGGACTGTTCAGATCGTTCCCGCCGGTGAAGGCCCCGGCCCCGGCATGGGAGCTCAACCTGGTGCTGACCAAGCTCATGGGACCTCCGTTCGAGCCTCTGCACTCAGCTCCGTTGAAGTTCTTGTCGTGGAAAACAGCGTTTCTTGCGGCCATCACCTCCGCACGACAGGTGGGTGAGATCCAGGCCCTTTCCTGCAAGCCCCCGTACTTGACTTTTCACGACACGAGGGTAGTGCTCAGGGCGCACCCCTCCTTCATACCCAAGGTGCCGTCGGACTTCCACCTCAACGAACCCTTGGTGTTGCCTGTTTTCTTCCCGTCGCCTTCGTCGCCGGCTGAAAGGACTTTGCACTCGCTGGATGTGGCTAGAGCGCTGAAGTTCTACGTGGACCGCACAAAGAGTTTTCGGAAGACGTCACAACTTTTTGTGAACTTTGGACCTGTCAATCAGGGGAAGGCTCTCTCGAAGGCTTCCATTTCCAGATGGCTCTCCGGCTGTATCATGTACTGTCATCGGTTGGCAAACCGACCGCTGCCTGGCCGTCCGAGAGCCCATTCCACCAGAGCGATCGCAGCCACCACGGCGTTCCTATCTGGTGTGCCTTTGCTGGACATCTGCAGGGCTGCTACGTGGAGGTCGACGCACACCTTCACGAAATTCTACTGCGTCGATCGGGATTCCAGGGAGGAGTCCAGGGTCGGCCAAGCAGTGCTGCGCAACCTGTTTGCCTAAGGTGAGCCTGGTGAGGAGGTAAGAATTGCTTAATGTTGAGTTTTGGATGTAATGCTTAATGTTGAGCCTTTGCCACCTCCCGTGGTTGTGCATGTGTGTACTGCTATGTATTCTTTTATTCATGAGCATGTGAATCCATGCCAGACACCATGCTGGAGAAGGAACAAGTTACTTACCTGTAAGTTGTTCTCCAGCATGGGTCTGGCATGGATTCACATGCGAACCCTCCCGCCTACCCCTCTGCGGCTCTTTACTTGGTCATACTGCCACTTCACGTGCTACCAAATCTGAAGATGGCTCCCAGAGGCGGGGCTTAGGGAGATGGCAGTCATTGGCTGTGGTCAGTATGACGCAGAGATCAGTGATTGGTTACTACTACGACAGACAGATCAGAAACGAAACTGATTTTTCTTTACCGAGGATTCCCAGCCTGACGACGGGGAATATTCATGAGCATGTGAATCCATGCTAGACCCATGCTGGAGAACAACAGTTACAGGTAAGTAACTTGTTCCTTCCAGGCAAAGGAATATGGCCTGCTTGTGTCTGAAGCATCTGTCTTGTCAAGCCATTAGTTTGCTCCCGGGTCACAATAAGATCCTTCCTTAAAGCATTGGTTTCTTGTCGGGAGGCGTGGACTTCAGCCCATAATTCCCCTAACAGTTCTGTCTGTCAACTGGTCTGTCTCCGAAATGTCCATGATGCCCAGGCAGAGATTTGCAGAGGCTTTGCGTTCTGCTACGCTCACCTGGTCTCTATGGGGGCGTTGGAACACGGTTGCAGCCCTCCCTGGATTTGGATCACCCTGGTCAGGCCTCCCCTTCTGCAGATATGCTGCTGTCTGCGGTGATCGGTGGAACTGCTCCTGTGTGGGTATGAGAGAATGTGAGTCTGCCTGTTTATTGCTATGGTGTCCCTTGGACCCTTCTTTCCACAGCGTGGTTTCCGTGAGCATGCACCATCCCATAGGCTCACCTGTTATTAATGGAAGATGAGCTCTCTGTCCTGCTACTTCCTGCAGAGGCGCGTTGTATATGGGAGCCGAGTTACTTCACTGACCTCTGAAGTGGTAGTCCAGTCCAGCTGCGACCATGGCACTTGGTAATGGTGTCTTTCGTTTTTGTAAAGTCTTTTCTCGCTTTAAAATATTGTAGTATTGTCCTCAACGCATTATGATCAGCGAGTTGTAACAATGTCTCCTCTCTTTTTCTCCACAGGCGAAAGTGCGGGCCAGCAGTGATTTTGGAGCTTGATATGCAGCCAGAATAAAGAAAAAAGTATCTGCGATGTTCCGACACAAGGTGAGAGCAGGTTTAAGGGTAAGTGCAAGGTTTACAATAAACGCGGCCATAAACTGAAGGTTTTCGGTAAAGTCTAAACTTTGTCTGTTGTTTTTCCTTGCAGGTGCCATCCACGGATGAGCTAAGCGGCGAGCTGCAGTGTCGTTGGACAGGATTCGCTTTCCGGGAGGTCCGGAGATGGAAGGTGAGTGCCTGGTACTGAGGAGGTATTTACAGGCGAGAACTGGTCCCAAGGTGAGCAGAGGAGCTGCTGATGAAACATGTTCCCAGGTAGGTAGCGAGGTAGCAAACAGATTCCAGGTTAGTTGTATCACTGGAGCTGGATTCCAAGGTGAATCTGCACCCAAGGGGCAGTGAGAGTTATGCTACCTTCAAGCAGAATAATGTGAAGCACTTGCATGAAGGCTGGGCGGGCTTATAAAGCCTAGCCTCGGCCACGCCCCCTTCGCATTGGCTTACCTGCCACACCCCGCCACTCCCAAATGATGCTGCACATGTTACTCAGTTCTTCAGCAGCCAGGCCCGGACTGAATGCATGTGAATAGTTCCTGTGAATGTAATAAAGTACTTTACACCAAAATAATGTCTGAGTCCAGTTGGGTCCCCTGTGCTTGATTGTCCCAAAGGGCCAATTAAGTATGGTATTTCTCCTTGCCTCCGTCACCTGGGGGTAGAGGATTTGTGTGTTTGGGCCAGTGATCATGACAGTGGTTCTGTGGATGTGCTGGCGAATCTTGCTGATTTTGTTGATGAAGAAGGTGTTGATGGAAGTGGATTTTTAATGAAGTGTGGTATGGCAGGGTGGGGTAGTAGGTTGACATACTGCTTGACCGCTTTGAAGAGGGCTTTGCTTTTGTTGTCAGCTTCTGATATGGTAGTTGATAGTAGGAGGCCTTGGCTGTGTTAATTAGTTTTCGGCGGGTTGCTCGGAGTTTCTTGAGGAGTGTAAGGAAGGAGGGGGATGGTTGAGCCCCCCCATACATTCTACGCGACAGGGACCACTTGCTCTTGCACTATTGAGGGGACGCCTTCCTTGCCCTTCTGCAGCCATGAGGAACAAGGCCCTGGCATAAGCAGAGGTGGGGCTATTGCAAGACATACTTGGACTCCATTTTGTGTGCCCTCGACTCCATCTTTGGACTAGGCCGCATTTTGGCAGTGCGAAGTCTCCTCTCTCCTCAGCAGCACCGCGCACAGTGAGCACTGACAGCCCCCACCTTTTTCCTCCTGCGCCTGTGCCTCCCAAGTCCCTTTCTCACGGATGCGCTGAGACAAGATGTTGTCTTGGGGAAAGCAACTTCAAAATAGGCGCAAAGTATTAGATCTCTGAAGGATGTTTGAGGAAGCATCCCATACTAATAGTTGTAACGCTCACCTGGTTCCCACGGGGGCGCTGGTCTAGTCTGGATTGCTGTGGCCTCTTCTAGCGTGATGCGCAGGACCGGAACACCGATTGGACAGGACCTCCAAATCGTGCTTGCCTGGCCCATAGAAATATCCTTCTGCAGATGAGAAAGGGGATTTAACAGTCTGCAGAATAGTGTGCTAGCTCCCCCCTTTCCCCCTTCGTTCCTCTCTAACTTCCTCCAAACCCCGGTTTAAGCTCACCTTATGGTTTGGAAGGATGAACTCTCCATCCTGCTTCTGGTGCAGGGGCGAGCGTTCGTCCAGTTACTTCACTGGTTTTCAGAATGGCGCTGGCAAAATCCACTTGACTTTCCTGAGCGATGCGCCGTAAGTATGAAAGTTCAAAGTTCAAGTGAGGCCCCCTTTATGTTGTCTTTCTAACCTGTGATCTGTCCTTTATTTCAGGTGCAGAATGAAGGCGATGCGTTGAGGGGTTAAACTGCCGAGGTGAGTAGTGATGAGGGCGAGCCCTCTAAATGTCCTTATCATTCCCCAGAAATGTCTCTTGTCCTTTCCCCATAGGGGCCGGGGTATGGTACCTGCCAACGGGGCGGCGCCGACCCGAAATGTGGAAGAAAAGCCGGTAAGTATTATGGCTGTTAATCAGGCTTTCCTTCTGTGTTCCTTCTGCTCACCTTTTGTTTCTTCCTCTCTCCCCTAGGTGCAGAGATATGGTGTCCGATGCTGACAGCCGCGATGGAGCCGGGAGATGTCTCGAGGACAGGTGAGTGAAGCGTGGCGCTGCAGCGAGCAACGCGATGCTTTTAAATGGAAGTCTTTCTTCAGGGATGCTGGCGAGAAGATTCCGGATGCAGGTAAGAAGTTTGAAATAGTCCTTGGTTTTCACCTTTCTCTTCTCTTCCTTCCTTGCAGGTCTTCCAGGTTCGAGGCGGGCGTGGCTGGAGTCCAGGAGCAGGAGCAGACACGGTGAGCGTTAAGCTTCAGGAAGCAGAACAACGCGAAGCATGAGCTGCTGTCTGGGCGTGGCTTAAATAGCCTCCAAAGAAGTCCCAGGTATGTATCCTTCCCCAACTAGGTATGTATCCTTCCCTGGCCACGCCCGAGTGAAAAAATAGTCCCTATGAAAAAATAGTCTCTTTCAGGTCTCAGGGAGGCCTGAAGCGTGCAGCATGGTCTGCATCAGGTAAGTGCACAAAACACCTCCCTTTATGAGCCTGGCGCCTATGGCGCCAGGACTGATGTCCAACGTGAGCCTGGCGCCAAAGGCGCCAGGACTGAGTCCAAAGAGCCCCTATAAGGGGCCGCTGGGCTTTTACCCGAGGGCATGATGCCAGCTTCCGGGGGTGCTGGGCCTGGCCTGGTGCTCCGGGGGTAGGCATCATGACATAGTACAGACATGGAAAATCATCTGAGACGGCACCAGCCCCAGCAGGGCAGGGGGGCGAGATAGCGGAAGGGAAAATTGTAAAATGAGGGGACGAAGAACTCACTAGGCTTTATTCACTATTAACTAGGCCCGCTGCGGAATTGCAGTGACCCCTCTTATTTGCCTGTACCAAGCGCACCTTCCACTCCCGCAGCAACAGCCCCGCCTCCCTATGATCCAAGGGGATTGTACGGGCCCACGAGCGGCCCCCCAGTAAATATTGCACGCCTCACTGGTGATTTAGAAAGGCAACTTGCCTCCACACAGATGGAGTTGACACGATTGAGAGCATTATGTGAGAGAGGCCAAATGTTGCCTGGGGTAGGGGTGGCACCATCACTTTAAGCAGGTGGGCCAACACCGTCTCCATTCCCGCCCGGGAACACATGTAGCAGGCCGGAAGATGAGTGGAAATCTGGGGAGTTTTTCTTCCACCTTAACAATTCCCCCATAAGGATAGTACGAATAGAACAATAAGGTAGCCAAGCAGGGGGAGGAACAAAGAAGTGGAGAATCGGACAGGGAAATAGAGGAGGTGTGGAGCAACCTAGAAGAGTATGAGGAAGGAGCAGCAGCAGCAGGAATGCCCCTGCCACTACGAGAAAAGCCCGAAGAGGGGGTGGTACGACGAAGGTGGCAGGGAAGGTAAGGAGTAGGTTGAGAAACATGTCACTGAGTAAAGAGAAAGGAGTAAAAGTAAGTAAGAAAGGAAGTAAAGCGAAACTGCAAATGCCTCTCATCTACAAGGGAGCAGGGAGACCCCATTACATACTATGGGCACAGATGGACAAGAATAACCCGTTGAAAGTATTGCCCCCACTTTCGGGAGGGACGGGAAAAAGGATACACACATTTAAAAAAAAACACTGCAGGGGTCCCGCTGGCTATCGGTGACATAAAGAGCTTTTTAGTATCCGCCGTGGGAGACCAAGCAGACTGGGTGTGGGTGAAAGCGGGTTTCCCGGGAGTAACAACAAATTGTGATCGTCATGATGGGTCGGCATTAAAAAATGTAAGGGCCCAGGTGTGGGATGCACTGTGGAGAACCTTCCCGATACCCCAGATTTACATTTGGTGATGCAATGCACCATGGGGGAGGAGGAAGAGTCTGCACAGTACATTCTCTGGGTGCAGGACCTGTGGAGATCGGAAACGGGCACGGTCTGGGACCAATCAACCTCCATTTTCTACTTTATTATCAAAAGAGGCCTCCCAAAGGAGATACAAAAAGCCTTGGATAAATGTGCTGGGATGGAAGCCAAAGGCTGGGCTGAAATTCAGAGCACTATAGTACACCACTGTAGGAGAATCAAAGAAATAGAAAAAGAAATTGCACAGAGGAGGTTGGCAGACGAGGCCGAGCTTATACAAATAAACTGGTGAAGGTCGCAGCGGTTACAGCAGCCCTGCCCACTGAGAGACAGGTAGACGGGGAGGAGGGGTCAGGAGTTTCACTGACAAAGATGACAGAAACCTGGTCCGCAAGCGGACAGAAGCAATGGGCTGACGAGGGGCAATACGAGGGTCCCCAATGGCAGGGAAGGCCTACAAGAGGATGAGGTGCGTACAGGGGGCATAGAGGGGGGTTCGGAGGTCAGGGAGGTAGGGGATTTGGAGGACAAGGGGCTCGGGGAGGGGGCCAAGGGTCATGCTGGAGTTATGGAAGGTGATGTCAGGACTCGAGATCTGCGCAGACAATGAATACCTCCTTCCCCAAGCACTAGTCAGAAAGGTAGTAAGGAACTTGCTGACTGCTTATTGGGGCCACAGGTGACTGGAACAGGGACACGAGGGTTCCATGTGGCTGTAAAGAGAACAGGTAATGCACTGGGTTAGACAGATAACAAAATGATAGCTGGATATGCAGTATGATGGAACAAGGAAAATGACACCTACCAGTGGGCTTTTAGGAACGTGTATACCTGAGGGAGTAGATTGTGTGATACCCTCTATGTGGTGCCAACCTAGTTCCCCCTGTGTGAGTGTGTGGATGTAGAAAGGAGCCGGAGGTCACCTACTCCCAAAACACTCTCAGGGTGTCACCGCTTGAACTTGATTCTGTGGATGATGCTGAAGTGGCTGTGAGTATCCAGAGAGAAAGCAAGGGATACCAGAAGTCCACGTAACAGATAGCAAGAGCTGCAGACAATCCAAGGTTACACGTGGTTGTGGGAGGAACAGATATCAGTCCATGAAGCAATGCCGAGGTCTGACTTCCATGTGAGCAAGTACCATAATACTGTGGCCAAAAAGAGCAAAAAAAAAGCAGCCTGTGATGGTAAGCCGAGGTCAGATGATCTGTGATAACTTGATACGCCGTAGCCAAGGGTTCAGTCAAAAGCAGTCCAGGTAACGTGAGCAAAAACGTCCATAGATCCAGGAAGAACACAACAACCGAAACGCCACTCGCCAGGAAACAACACAGGTGAAAAGCAATGAACGCCCAACAGGATGTTTGTTTTAAGCAATTGCCAGGGAAACATGCTGTGTGGGCGAGGTCACGTTAGCACGGCAGAGAGCCCGTGGGCGGGACCGTGTCATGTGACCCCGGAATCGCCATGGCAAACGCCAGCCCGCCACAGTTGCCAAGAGTTCTGCCCATGAGTATGGATCGTACTGGTCGTCCGGCGTGATTGGTGCATATTACGTGTACATCGCCTAGTGTGTAGATGACCGGAATAAGGTGTGTGCACAGAATTGGGATGGCTTGGAGAGGACATGACAGGAGGCATGGGAGAGGACATGACAGGGGCGTGACAGGTGGGGATATTTTTCAAGGGAATGCCACGCCCAACCCATGGGTTACTATCAAGGGCCCCCAGCCCCTGGAAATGAACAACAATTTCATCATCCTCATCCGGGCAGCCCTTATGGATTACCAGTGGGTGGTCATGGGCAACAAGAGCAATATATATATATATAATGATCACCAGCAAGGGAAACAACAAATTCAACAAAGACAACAGGTGCCGCAGCAGGGCATGCAGCCCCAAGTAGCTTGTCAAAACACCATGGGGAACGCCCACCCAAATATTTTCACTACGACCGCCAATGGCACTCCTGCGCCATTCCGCAGAACAGCAGTGATCGCAGAGAGTGTTTTTTCTGTCCCAGGAACAAAAACATACCCAGATTAGGACAGCCCACAGAGAGTACTTGCGTGTCCAGTACTATCGACTACACTACATCCAGAAGAGGAACCACTGGTGTGGGCGGGGATAGGAAACAAGCAGTTTATCTTCATGGTGGACTCAGGAGTGGAAAAATCGTGCCTTATGGAAGGCCGGTTTCCTCTCTTGGGCCGAAATTTGGAAATGCAGGGATTTTCTGGGGCAATTTTGAAGGTTCCCTACACAAAAAATGTCGATATAACGGTGGGAGGAAAAACAGTGCAGGCACCCCTGTTATACCACGAAGATTCGGCCATAAATTTGCTGGGGAGGGACCTCCTTGGCAAGCTTAACATGACCATCTCCTTTACAGAACGAGGAATAGGGTGCTCCACCCCAGGGATATGTCCAATAAGAGCAATGTTAATGATCAGTAACATGACAAATGAAGTTGCAATGAGAGGAGTGCCCACGGATGTTGACATGTTCATCTATGGGATACTGGTTCTAGCTAGAGGGGTGTCTGAAATAACGCGGAAAGAATGGAGAGTGCCATCCGATTTTGTTTTTCGACCCGTGGTTAACCCAGAAATTGTGCCCGGCA
Organism: Ambystoma mexicanum; assembly: GCF_040938575.1. Taxonomy (NCBI): domain Eukaryota; kingdom Metazoa; phylum Chordata; class Amphibia; order Caudata; family Ambystomatidae; genus Ambystoma; species Ambystoma mexicanum. The sequence goes on along the minus strand of NC_090928.1, from coordinate 1,182,584,214 downwards.
CTATCCTCTCAATTGACCTACAGGGGGTGCAGGTATCAGCCAAATGTATTGTGGCAATAGGACTGGACACGCATGGATGTGAGTGGAGAACAGTGCTGCGAGACCTTACTGATGAAGAGCTGTTCACTGACAGGGAGATAATAATGGACATTTGTGTGCCCTGTGACATAATGATTCAACACAGAGAGATAAATAACCCCCTCATGGCCAGTGTCAGTGCACCACCTTCAATTTTTGATGACGATATGAAACAAGTACCACCAGATTTATGGACACAGGGCCCCATGACCTAGGTCTTTTACAGGGGGTAACGCCCATAACAATAAAACTGAAACCAGGCGCAGTGCCACCCACAGTAAAACAGTACCCGCTATCCAGAAAGGCAGAAAAAGGAATAGAGGAAGCAATAAAGCATTACTACGGGAGAGATGGCAAATGAATATAAGTTGACGAAAACCTTCCCAACCACCCACATGAAAAGAAATGAAGAAGCTACTTCATTTCCGGACAAGAATCTAAGTAGGTCTTTTATGCGTTTCGCTTGAACGATTTAAATACAAATGAGATACATGTGTTCTAATCATCCAGCATCTTTACTCCTTAAGCGATAGCACCTTAACAATAGCCACTCTCACTTACCCACGCATGGCTGTATCTGCAGTCATCTACTGCATTTCTCTTACCATTTAAAATGCACTGTTGGTAACAGACATGTTAACAACATATTAGACAGATGCTGTGCCATCCTCTTTTTTTGTGCTTGAAATGCACAGGCAGGCAGGAACAGTGCTCATAGGTTAGTCTCAGAGCGTTGGTGCAGAACAGCTGATCCTGTGCCCTCAAAGTACCTGTTCCCGTGCAGCCACCCACTTGTCACAACCAACCTTTGGAGATTTGTTAGTGTTTCTTCAAACTAGACTTTCTGAATTGGAATTCTGCCAATGGGCCTCATTCCGGGTTTGGAGCTAACCATGGAGTAATTAGCTCCATGGTTGCCTCCGAAACCGTCCCAAATCCGGCATGGTGAATGGAGTAATTACCGGTCCATTTCACGGTTGGAGGGACCGGTAATTCCCCATTCACCTTTTGCCCTTCCCCATTCCCATTTCCACCCCATAGGGCTCAATGGGAATGGGGAAGGAGGTAATTACGGCACCGTAAATTACAGCACCGTAATTACCTCCGAGGTACCTTTGCGGGACCCGTACTTAACTCCTGCTAAAAGCAGGAGGTAAGGAAGGACCCGCAAAGGGAACTCGGAATACAGAGGTAAGGGATCCCTTACCTCCAACCTCGTAATGACCCCCATTGTTCTTTCACGTTTCCAACGACATCATTCGGACAGATTTAGATCCATCTACAGCACAGATTTGGCTTCAGAGTTGGCCATTTTTCCTGTGCTATTGTTTCTAACAAAAAGAAACAGGTTACTTTTCATATCAAACTTTTATCATGTTATTTTACAACATATTATTTTATTGTGTCAGTAAAATGAAGATGTATTTAAATGGTTACCTAAAGAATGGTGATGGGAAATATAACCAAGTGAATTCATATGAACATAGGAAGAATGTTTTTTCGAGAGTGACATGGCCTAGAGTAGCTTAGAGAACTCCATTTCCAATTATAAGCATGCAGTCAGGATGGAAAAACTGAATTTGACCCACCATTGCAGTATGTACTTGCAGGCTTGCTTTCTGCTGCCTTAGTACAGTTATTCATAGCCCCGCTTACAGCACCAAATTTATAAGCTGTTTCAAACAAATGAAAGCAAGAAAGTGTGAGTCTTAATTGAGGTGTTTCTTGAAGGTGATAGGATTTACTCTTAGAGTCTGGGGTTTCCTGTCTGCCCATATGAGACCATTCTGCTCGGTGGAAGGAAGTTGATAGTCATAGAATCTTCCAGTAGTTGTATAAGAAGAATGGCAGTAAAGATTGTGGTAAAGTAGTGGTCATTCTGTTACCACCACTTTACTACCGGATTACTGCACCAGGGTAATAATGTGTTTTGTGACCAGGAGGGGGATTTACCTTCATCAGAAAGCTGGAGGTACATTTTCCTTCTTACCATCAAGAATCAACAGATTTACTGTGCGGTAAATCCACAGGTGTTAAACCCACCAAAAATTACCATGGAGTCCTGTGGACTCCAGAAATGGGTAATTTCCACCAATTGTAATCCCATTGCACACCCATGGGACCAAGCGGAGGTAATGGTAATCGAGTTTGGTGGTAGGGAAATGTACAGCTGAATGACCACCAAAATCATAATGAGGCCAAATGTGTTGAAAACCTATGTACATTGCTTTATAAGTGGCGGGGTAAACAGTGATAGGATTGGTTGGGGGATTGTGTGCTCTTTGTTACTGTGTTCACCCTGCAGTGCTGCTATTAAAGATTTATTGAACTAAACTCAGCCAAGATTAGAGTCCTGCATCTAATGTGCCTCAACAGCAGTATTGTATATATTGCTCACTCTTGCCTCTGATTGTTTCAGTCAGTACATGATCGTAAAACAGAAGTATATTGCCATTCAATAATATCCTAATTCAGCTTCAACATTTTCTTTATAATTATAAACATGTCTCATTTTATCTCTGTTTTTAGGTCTTGGTGTCCAGATCGTACCCTTTCTCAAGCAAGGAAATATATTGGTGATTCATTGGCTGTAAAATTCACAGAGCCTGTGATTTTGGATCTAGAGGACACATGGGCAGAAAGTGATACTCACACGCCCCTGATCTGCTTTTTGTCCATGGGATCAGATCCAACTAATCAAATTGATGCTTTAGCAAAAAGACTAAAACTAGGTATATATAAACATCTCTTCTCGTCCTCGTGTAATTGTGATGTGTGTAACATGATTATTTTGCTTCCGTATCTTTAGAACTGTGAGACCTTTTGCAGTGTGTTCACTGTTTCTGTGCTGTATGTTTACAGATAATTTTAGCCATATTACACTTACAGTATCATCAGGAATTCTGTGTAAACTGTAAAAACAGGAAGGGCCTCATTACGAGGAGGGCGGTAAGGGGTTAACGGCTCCGGCAAAGGTGGCGGAGCTGTTAACCCCGTACCGCCCTATTACGAGGTCCCCTCGTGGGACCTGCTCTGGACGTCTGGTTTTACAAGACGTCCCTTGCGGGTCCTGTGAGGGGACAAGCATGCTAACAACGTGCCTGTTAGTTAACAGGCCCTTTGTTAGCATGCCCCCATTCCCATTGAGCCCTATGGGGGCTCAAATGGGAATGGGGATGGTTAGGGTCCGTGCTCCCTGAATGGGGAAATACCGGGCCCTCCAAAGTCGGAATGGGCCGTTATTTTCCCATTCAGGGACCACGGACCCGGATCATCCCCATTCCCATTTGAGCCCCCATAGGGAATGGGGAGCATGCTAACAATGGGCCCGTTAATGGCGGTCATGGCTACCTCCAAACTTGTAATGAGGCCCGAAGTGTTTAAAACACAGCCAGTTTTTCCAACCCCAAAAATATGAGTAGGTATGCCATGTGAGATTTTAGGAATGCTGTTGTGGCAGATTCATAGTGTGCCAGGATTGGGTGAGTAGTAGGGGCGGGGCTTATGGTGGGTGGATTTTAGACTGATCTTGCATGCACCAATATTTATCTATGTTGCTGCTCATTGTACGTATTGTACATGTTTGCCTTGGGTTGTATACATCGATATCTCTTACAGAGTTGCAGTTTCAACTGAGTAGTTATTGATAAGTTGGTGTTTCGATAGGAAGAGACAATTTTTTAGATGCCTATAACTGCTAATAAATACATTCCTCCCACAGATTCCTAATCTTTTTTTTTTTTTTAGTATCCTCTTGGCACAGTCAGCTGAGGATGATTGTTAGAAAGATTCCAAGTGGCGTTCGGTAGATCTGAGGTCCATCTCCTTAGCGCCATTTCATGCTGGAAGGCATACCATCTCCATATATACCTGGTCCATCAGTGCCATTTTATTTTTTTTCCATGGCAACCCTAAACAAATTACTTTAGTCAATGTAGTCACTCAATGATTTTCAACTTTCTTGACTATGCGCCCACACCCAAGTCAGGCTTCAAATCCTGCCGTGCATATCACCAATCCATGTCTATGACCGATCTGTTCGCATTGTGTTATTTTTATTTTGGAAAAGACTATGGGGTCATTATAAGGTTGGCGGTAGGGGTTTAACGGGACCGGTTGAGCTGCACAGCTTTACAATGGCTGCTGCCAGCTGAGACGCTCTGGCTGATAACATTATGAATGATGATGTATCCTCGTCCCTGGCATCGTCAACTGGAACCTTAGTACCTGACACAGTAACACAATCCAAACAGACACAACAATCCAAGACTCTGCGACAGGACGTAAAATCTGCCCTCCAAAAATGATATTTAAACCCCCGCCCACAATGAAAACTAGAACGATGACAAACTTTTTCTCTAAAGTTAGTGCACTCACTGGCATTAACGAGGACAATGTGGCCAAAGTCGTTGAGGCAGATTTGAATAGATCACTGTGCTGCCTAGCGTCTAAGTTAAATGAACATGTCGTAAGGCCTGTAACCGACACAAACCTGGAACGCCCTAATATTAGATTGCAACGTCATGAACGAGATTGTGTGGTCGTAAGAAGTGACCCCACGAGAAGCAGTAACGAAACCAGAGATGCAGTAGTGAACAACAATGTGAGGCTAGAAACTGACATGCGAGTAATTATAGTAACGCAAAACCGAGTCAGGAAGTTGCCAGAGATGACGACTGCAACACAGGTGATGGCTAACTGCCATCTTTAAAACGCATTTTTCATCGATTTCTTGATGACAGCACAATCATATGCTCTTGGAATACTAGAGGGTTCTCACATTTTACGGCCGAAGATGGTCTTTTAAAATCGATGGATCTCTTCAGTATTATAGTTTTGTAAGAAACATGGAAGACCGAGACATGTCACATTGACGGTAGGAGCACCTTATAAGTCCCAGCTACTAGGGTAACCATTGGTCGTCCCAAGGGGGGTTATTGATCATGACCCGTAACCCATTGGTTTTGAGTGAAGTTATATGGTCATCTACAATGGTACAAGTGGTCAAAATTGCTATTTATTAGACTGAGATGGGCCTGGTGAATGTAGTAAGTACCACCCAATGGTATAGCAACAAATCACAATGTTGCTACAGTGAAGAAGATTCTTGAGAAGATTAACTGCCTTAAACCAGTATGGATAGTTGGTGATTTTAATGCCAACACAGAGGCAAATAATATAGACCGAGCTAATGAAGCAGCTTCAGTCCTGGTAGAAGACATGGCATTCGCCACACGAGATGAAAGTGACCACATGCCACTATGTGTATTATTAAAATCCACATTGAAAAATGGTGTGTGGCACTCATGTGCGCAGAATGAGGATATATACATTAATAATGGCCAAAACTGCATCCAGTGGAATACGGCCAGTCTAAAACAGGCTCAGAAGGTTATAGCTGAGCTATTTATTACCTGTATTTATAGATCAGTATGACGATAACGGTCAGAACAGAGGACCAGACATAATGGCATACTTTCTGAAGCTCACAACGTGTGTCCAGGATGCTATAAAAAAGAAAAGACACTATAAGAGCGTACAAGAGAGGCGGACTAAGGATCTTAAAAAGGGACAACATTACAATAATCAAATAACAGCTGGAGAAAAATAACTGCGCAAAACCATGGTTACAGTTCTCTGCCGGGTTAAGGACCTTTATACTCCAGTACAAACCACAGCAGAGACCAGGCCGGTGAAAGTTGAGTATCGCAAGTGGCTGAGAAACCACCACAGACGTTGCAAGATGGAAATATGGCAACAGATACCACACTTTGCTAACACTGGAAACCACATTGGTATATGGACAGTGCTAAGGGGGACAGGTAAGAGAGATTTGCCTATCAATAGTGTTTTAGAGGAAGCTTGGTGTACCCGCATAGAGTCAACATTTGGCACACATACACCGATAGATGAGGAGCTAGCCCTGCCACCAGTGAAATGGGTATGCATAGTATTAGTGAGCGAAATATCTAAGATTATAGAGAGCCTCCACAATTCTCGAACCGCTGGCCCAGTCGGCACCTTCAATACTCTGTTAAAGACTTCCCCAGACTAGTGGACCTGAGCGTTGCATACTCTCTTTGCGCATATTGGTGAATGTGGTACACTACCGGAATCCTGGAGGGAGAGCCATATTCTCCCAGTGCATAAGAAGGGCTCATGGTCAGAAACTTCTAATTATAAAATGTTGGTAATGTTAGATATTCCTGGGAAGATATTCACAAAATAGTACTGCACCAGTGGATTTAGCACAATAGTATTCTCCCGCCATATGTGGTGAAGGTGTCCAGGTGTGTCTCTGTATGACTGATGCACCACCCATAGCACCACCCCACCCCACACAATCCGTAGAATCAGGGCATGTTTCTGAAATGTTCCCAGCAGTGCTGATTCATCTTACAGAAGCTGCTTGAGTGTTTTAGACTCCCTATCTGGAGAAACCAAAAGAAAGGCAGTTGCTGGTGTGCCTGCAGTTGCTGCCCATATTATTAAACGGTTGGGGGAAGGGTGAGGTGTCAAAAAAGAACATCTCCCTTGAACCTGATCTATGTTTTTGAGCAAAGTAATGGTCAACTATCGGAGTTGTAGCAGGCATGAGCCAATCTTATATGGGTAGATACTTCCTCACAGGTTATTACCAATTCTAAAGTGGCAATACCTTGTGGTACCACAGCTCTAAAAGAAATAAATGAAGAATAGGCTCCTCGGACTAGTCGTTGAGAAACTCATTAGAACACGGCACCTTAGGCACACTCATTGCGTGTTCCAAGCCACATGAAATGTCATCATTCTCTTCTTCAAAAATATCCTGGAATCTTTTAAATTTAGTGTCCCTATGGTGGGTCCGATTGTGGGCCACATGAGACGATAGTCTCACCACCAACAGTGTAGGTATGTATGAGCGGAGCCAAAGGCATCGGCTCCAATGCCACCTGCGCCAAGTCTGATCACACCAACGATCCCATATGTGAAAAGAACAGCTCCTTACACTGTGTGGAGTAGGACAGCTCTGAGCATCATGGAGCCGAGGCCGAAGATGCCAACATTTCTGACACTCACAGCTTCTTGACTGGGCCCAAGCTCAGAGATGTGCAGGAGTGGTGTAAACTCTTCCCTGAACTGGCCTTTCGGAGAGCAGAAGGGCTAGGTAATTTTACATTTTCAAACGCATGTTTAAACATTTTAGGCATGGCTTCTCTAAAACATTGCCTTTCATCCGGAATAGAGATGCCTTTCATGGGTTTAGACATTTTCCACAGTTGTCCAATTGCAAATGCTGTGTCTGGTGCCATGCCTGTTAAGAAGAGTGGCTCTTTAAATAGGGTGCCTCGTCGTCTTTTTATTTTTCCTCTATTTTTCAACAGAATCGAACAGAAGCTCCAAAGAGCTTACTTCCGATTCAGATAAGTGGTCCCTTAAGACTATTCTCACGGGTTGACTTTGCCAAGGCCGACAAGTTGGATCAGGGACTGACATGATTCACACTCCTATGTGTCATAGGGGGTCATTACGAGTTAGGAGGTAGCCATGCCGCTATCAGCGGCATGGCTACCTCCTTACCGGCTACCGGGTCCGGGTTCCTCGAATGAGGAATTACCGGGCCATTCCAACCTTGGAGGACCCGGTAATTCCTCATTCAAGGAACATGGACCCGGTACATCCTCATTCCCATTCGAGCCCCCATAGGGCTTAATGGGAATGGGGAGGATGCTAACAACAGGCCCGTTAATTACGGGCCCGTTGTTAGCATCCTGGTCTGCTGGCGGGACCCGCTAAGGGCACCTGGTAAAACCAGGCGTTCTTACCGGGTCCCACAAGCAAACCACGTAATGCAGCTTCTTAGTCCAAATGTTCACAGTTAAAGGAAATCGTGCACAGAACATGCGTCACAAGAGAGGGGGTTAGCAGGTCTCAATAGACACTATACAGAGAACATACAAACTTTACAGCTGCATCAAATAGATAATAGATAATGTGACACGTTGTAACTCACGATTGCGGTTGCTATTCAACAGTTATAATATCCCCCAGGACCCTGAGCCCGGCAGCCCAGCAAACAGCCAACAGCACTTGCTACGCACTTCAGAAATGCCCGCAACCTCTATTAATAATCCGGGTCTGGGGGCGCAGCCTTTTCAGTTTGTGCAATCAAATGCCTAAACAATGCCTAAAAAAACAATAAAAAAGGTGCAAATAGGCTACCATTGAAATGTAAAAGCCATAACGCCCATATATTGTTGACAGGGTTCCTTTACCAATTTCAATTTCAGCACCAGCACAACAGCCAAGTACAGCCAAGAGCACTTGCTATGCACTTCTGAAATGCGCGCAACCTCTATTAATATAGCACTTCTGGGTTCAGGGGAGAGGTCGCTCTTCAGTTTGTGCAATTAAATGGCTAGACCATGCCTTAAAAACCAATTAAAAAGGTGCAATTAGGCTACCATTGAGATGTAAAAGCCATAAAGTCCATATGTTCTTGACAGCGTTGCTTTATCAATTTCAATTTCAGCAGCATCACCTCGCTATCTCTCTAACCAAATAACCAAAGCACAACCTGCTAGACCTACAAGATCAGCCTATCTAGGTCAGCTGACCACACAGAAATACAAAAGACAAAAGGCAGGAAGCATCAGTTTCCCAGTTATCGCAGCCAATTATTGGAACGTCATGCCCCCAGAGCTCTGGATCGACCCTTCACTTCTGGTAATTCCGCAAAAACTCAAAACCTGGCTCTTCAACCAAGATATCAATAACAACCACTAGTCCATTCTCTATCCAATCACAGCTCCTCAGTTGAGGCAACCCTAAGGCTCTTAAAGACCAAGATGAACACGCTTCTGAATTTAACCCTATGTATTCACACTCTGTATTTGAATAAGCTTGAAAGTAACAGGACGTAACCAAATTCCTTATGCACAAGATTAAGACTAAGCTTGAAAGTACCAGAATGTAACCAATTCCTTATGCACAAGATTAACACTAAGCTTGAAAGTAACTGGATGTAACCAATTTCTTTTGCACATGATTATTACTAAGCTTGAAAGTAACAGTATGTAACCAATTTCTTATGAACATGATTATGACTAGGCATGAAAACAATGCCAATTTCAATTTCAACAGCAGCATGACCGCCAAGTAAAGCCAACAGCACTAGCTATGCACTTCTGAAAAGCGTATTATAAAATAATCAAAATCCTACTTAAACAGAGTATTAAATGGATGTTAAGATTATGTTACTTCTGTAAAAAGAGCAAGTGTTGGCATCTTTCATGGATTCACATGCAATCCATCAGCCTCTGCTAAGAGACTGGGGGGCGTCATTACAAGTTAGGAGGTAGCCATGCCGCTCTTAGCGGCATGGCTACCCCCTTAGCGGGTACCGGGTCCAGGTCCCTTGAATGAGGAATTACCGGGCCATTCCAACCTTGGAGGGCCTGGTAATTCCTCATTCAAGGAACCCATCATCATTCCTGTTCGAGCCCCCATAGGACTCAATGGGAATAGGGAGGGTGCTAACAACGGCCCGTTAATAAAGGGCCCGTTGTTAGCACCCTAGTCTGCTCGCGGGACCTGCTAAGGGCGCCTGGTAAAACCAGGCGTCCTTAGCGGTATCCCGCGAGCGGACTCGTAATGAGACGGTCAGGGGTTGACGGCTCCGGCACCTTTACTGGCGCCGTTAACCCCTTACCGCCTCACTCGTAATGACCCCCTGGGTCGCAAGGTGGGATAGAAATGTAGTTTTTAATATTAAATGCAACATGGCATGTATTACATACAGTATTTCTCAAATACTGCTATTTTATGAGTTTACAACTCCTGCAACAGTAAACTGCAGATCTTGTGGGAATTCTCCGATTGTGGCATGCAGTAACATTAATTACAACAAGAGGAAATCTGTGGTGGAATACCACCACTCCCATAACATGTTCATATCCCAAATATATATGATAACTGTAAATTGTGGTTGAATGAAAAAACCTTTTTTTAACAAATGCAGTAAGAATAATCTTTATTGTATTTTGAAGTTTTGTATTGTCCCAAATTTCAACCAAACAGCTTCAATGCACCATTTGTTCTTTGTTATTTAATACATGTTTAATACTTTGTTTTTTTTCATAGAGTGCCGAGCAATTTCCATGGGACAAGGACAAGGGGTTCATGCACGCCGACTTTTACAGGTGTCAGCGCAACAGGTAAGCCAAGTATATATAATTGTAATTGTTTATTTGTAAAGTGCTTATACACAAGTGAAGTTCTTCAAAGCGCTTCAAGGCGGGAAGGGTACAAGGGGATATCATGGCCATTCCTAAGCCTTGAAGATTCCAAATTATGTAAACAGAAGTAACTAGCATACTAGTCCGGGGCATTTCTACTAGCATAGGTGTGCGACAAAGCATGGGGGGGGGAAAAGGAGGTGGGGCAAGAGAGGAACATACAAGACAATAAAGGTTGGTCATCAATGCGCCTATGCATGCAGGCATAACCAGCTAGGGAGGGGAGGGAGTGGGGGCCAGGACAGACAAACATGCTAAGCCTAGAACATTAAAGGTTGTACAGAAGTGCAAGGGAGGGGAAGGGGGACAAATGCGCCCAGAGCAGCAGGGGCCAGGGTTAAGTGCAGAGTGGGTGTCAGGCTCAAGAAACATATTCCGAGTGCAGTAATGCAAGGCAGAGTGTGGAGGCACGCAGGCAAGTGCAGGATTTGCGGGGGAGTCTGTGACCTGTGAGGCTCTGAGGGGGCACTAGCGATCATTCAGCTGACTGAGCAGATTGGGAAAGGGAACCAGGGAGGAAAGTAGGAGAGAAGGGAAGAAGGTTAGCAAGGGAGAGGGAGAGAGAAAGAGGAAGAGAAGAGGAATGTATTGAGGAGTTGCCAGAACTTAAGGAGGTCTGGGTTAAGATGGAGAGAGGCAGGCAGGCTGTTCCGGAGGGAGGCACCTGCAGAGGATAAGGATCTACCCCCAAAATCTCTGGTTGCAACAGTTACATGTGTATACAATTTGGGTATACTTATGTATACACAAATGAGCCATTTTCAAAATCTTGTCTCTTTTGGGGCTTTAATTTGAGTCAGTTAGCCTCTGAGATAGATACCTTTGAAAGTTTGAAAACCACCTAGAGCACAATTGCATAAATAGGAAGATTGCAAAAGAGGGTATATATTTAATGCACTCATCAGCTATTCCTAACCTGATCAAACTGGCGTTTTTGATATTACTCATGAGCATTAAAATATCAGTTAATACCAAGAAAGTCATTAAGGAATTATATTATATTTACATAAAATAGTTGTCCTTTCCTCGGCACCCTCAGCATTTGTCTCCACTCTGAAGTTGGTTGCCTCTTGTTGGGCAATAGCTGGTAGGGCCACGACCCTAGCAAGTTTAAACTCCATCCTTGAGGAGAAGGAGTCTGAGTGCCAATTTTTGGGCTTGGAATACAGGAGAGATTTGGGTGTTTCTGACACCCCTGTGGTTTTTGGCTCCGATTCCCCCATGGATCTGGGGTTGTTCTATTTGGCACAAGGCATACATGAGACTAGTGTTCTTGTTACCTCTCAGGATTCCTGACTGCTGACTTTTGGTCATTTAGAAATGTGAGCCTTGGGCATTAAGGACTGAACCGGGACAGCCGACGCAGCCCTTGAAGACGAGGTAGCAATACTTTGAGATGAATGGGGATGCAGAAGATACTCAAACATCAATAATCAAAACAACTCAGGAAGTTGGCAAAGTTGACTGTTTTAATATCAATTATCTAAAACAGGGAGTACAACGGACATCTCATAGCATGGACTCTCAGTGCATTTCATAAAAAACATTTCTTTTATAACAAAAACTCACCATCACTGAAGTCAACCTATGTATTTGTTAACGTCATCCGACGTGGCAAACTACAAATACCTAGTGGCAAATGTGATAGGCTTAAAGGGAACATCTAGGTATACGTTCCATACTAGACTAAGAAAGTGATAGGCTCTTCAGCGTCAGGTGGGACAACTAAGCCCACCCTTCAACAGGTCACTATGAACGTCACTGAATACACAACATCCCATTGGTTATACAAGCTATATGGCTCTTAACTACGTGGCCCTCTGTAATTGGTTGGCATTCTAACATCCTTTAGTACCTTTCCACTCATGCCAGCAGCACGCAGGCTGGACTACCAGGTGCTGGTAAGCTGGTCATAACCATAGGTTCCCACCAATTAGCATATCATCTATCATCACCTCAGTCGTCTGCACGCCAATTAAGGCTTTGAACTTGGCCTTGAAAATTTTCCTTGCTCTGAAGAATTCAGGGAAGTAGAGGCACGCCCTGCCTCCCTGAGTAGTTGTGGTTCGTCATGTTTGTCCAGTTCCATCCCTCCACGTGGCTGAAAATCACAAATTTGAGCTCTGATGCATTTAAAATACTATTAGTTAATGAACCTCTGATGTCTTCCTTGTTTTTGCTCACGTCTTCTGAACAGGAGTTTCATTCTTTCACATGATTGTAACTAATGTCTGCTCATCCCAGTCTGATACAACCATGGCTTCTTGGGGCTGCTACAGTCTTGCCCTTCTGAGGTTCACTTCTGTAATTCAATTGCTTTTCAACTGGGACACTGGAAAAGAGGCCTTCCTTCTCTTTTCCAGCTCTGCTATAATGCGTAGTGGAAGCATCCACACTTTTTACATACTCATATATATACACGTTGTGTTCCTTATCATAACTGTCGAATTTCTGCGATTTTTCTGTTTTACCTGTAACCATAACGTCCCTGTAACAACGTTTTTCCATTGAATTGCATAGATTTTTTAGCAGTGGAACTTAGCCATAACGTCCCTTTAACAACATTTTTGTTAGTGAAGTTCATAGGTTTTTAGTTGGGCACTTTAACCATAACGTTGCTTTATCATAGATTTTTCAGTAAACGTGATAGGGTTTTAGTAGCGCAACTGAACCATAACGTCCCTTTAATAATGTTTCTTTCACTGAATTTCATTCGTTTTTAACAGGGTACGTTTAGTTTGAATAGATGTATTGTACAGCATACTGAAGCCGATGGCTCTATGCTAATACCCACAATGGTTGGGAACAGTGCGTCTGTTCGCAGACATCGGTTGGAGTCCAGCGTGCCAAGAAAGGGAGGAGTGGACATAAAAAGTGGTAACATGCAGCAAAGACAAAAAATATATAGAAAGAGCAGCAACTGCGTGAATGGGAAAGGGAAAAGCAGTAGCTGTACAAAGTCTGTACTTTCGCAAACAAAGAGTGCAAAGGTATAGGTTATGCAGCATAATGGAAAGCACCAACAAGAGAAGTGAAGTTTGCCTTCATCAATCTTACCACACACCTGCTTCACAATCCAACGAAGGACGAAAAAGCAGTGTTAGGGACGCCAACAACTGAGAGCAGAACGTCACAGCAACGTGATCAGTACACTAAAGTTTGTGTTATAATTGTACAGGTCCGGTAGAGTACAATAGTAGGAAAGCATGATGATTTCTGTTTCTGCGCCGCAATGGCTACCTCATGAAAAAAAACCTACCGGTGCATAATCAGAGATGGAAAGAAACAATATGGCATCAGGCTCTCATGCGTCATCGAGTTCGGTATCAAAAACGCCCTTGAAGCCATCTACTAGAAATGCTGCATACCCCACAATTCCCCCGGATAGGGATGATAAAAAGGTTGATGTATGGTCCAGGAAGATTTTTACGTCAGGGAGCATGGCTTTAAAATCCACTAATGTAACTTGCACCCTGTCAAGGTTTACATATACTCTGTGGGACTGCATGTCAGCAGCAGCTGAACTCATCCCGGAAGGTGAGGAACGTGATAGGTTTCTAGCCATAATAAGGGATGGAAAGGAGGCTTCAGGAGAATGCCTTCAATCATGCTTGAACACAGCTGACAGTATCAGTAGGTCCATGGCGTCTAGCACAGTGCTACGTAGATTTGCGTGGCTAAGGAAGTCGGGTTTTGCACCGGATGTGCAATCCAGGCTTCTTAATATGCCATTTGATGGCTCGAGGTTGTTTGGCAGCAAGGCGGATGAAAGTTTGGAGAAGCGGCAGACCTCCAAAGCGGTGGCAAAATCTCTGTGCCACTATAGGACAACCTCAACAACGCCCCTACACGGGCTCATCTTCCTGGAGGGGTCGTCCCTTTTGTTTTTATTCCTCAATTGGAAGAGGAAGAGGACAGGCCACGCAGAGTGGCCAAAGAAAAGTTTCTTGGGGCGAGGAAAAGGTACTAGACCTACCCCAGCAGTGGCATCTGTCCCTTCAGTCGCTGCTGCAGCTGCTGCAAAACCACTCTGAGGTTTTGACCCACAAGAATGGCATTACTTCAGATGCTTGGGCACTGGAAACAGTATCCCTAGGTTACTGCCTTCCTTTTCAAAAGAACCCTCACAATCACCCACCGGGATACAACTCTGTCATACATCCAGATCTGCTTCTGTTGCAGAAAGTCTTAACCCTGCTACAGAAAGGAGCAATAGAACATGTACCTGTAGCGGAGAGGAACAAGGGTTGATATTCCCCATATTTCCTCATTCCAAAGAAAGACGGAGGACTGAGAACCATCTTGGACTTGAGAAACTTGAACAAATTCCTAAGGAAGGACAAGTTCAAGATGGTCACACTTTCTCAGATCCTTCAGGCTCTCTAACTCCAGGATTGGTTGGTATCATTGGACCTTCAGGATGCTTAAATTCATGTGCCAATCCATCTCAAGCACAGAAAGTACCCGAGGTTTGCGATTGGCAATTCTCACTATTAGTTTTGAGTTCTGCCATTCGGGTTAACCTCCGCCCCAAGAGTTTTCACCAAGTTGATGGCGGTGGTGGCAGTGAATCTCAGGAGAGGGGGATTCATGTCTACCCCTATCTGGACGATTGGATGATCAGGGCACGTTCTAAAGAACAAGCCCAGGATCATCTGTCCAAGACTTGTCACTTCCTTCACAAACTAGGGTTTTCTCTGAATTTAAAGAAGTCAAACATAATACCATCACAGAAACTCCAGTTTATTGGAGCAGTCTTGGATACTTACTCGGGCAAAGCCTCGCCTCCCGAAGAGAGAGCTCACCACATTCTGCAGATGGTAACAAAATTCCAGAATGCCCAGTATCGACCGGCCTTCGATTTTCTCAGGTTGCTCGGCCTGATGGCATCCTGCATTTTTCTGGTGCCTGAAGCCAGAGTGAGAATGAGATCCCTTCAATGGGTTCTCAGAACTCAATGGTCCCAATTCTCAGGGGAAATGTCAGATCTATTGCAGGTTCCAGCCAAAGTAGCACAGGATCTACAATGGTGGCTTGCAGACATCATATCCTCAGAGGAGAATCTTTTTGGCAACCATTGCCGGCGATAACAGTAGTAACGAACGCCCCACCCACGGGGTGGGGAGCTCACACCAGCAAGTTGACAATCAGCGGTCGTTGGTCTCCATCGGAGTCCAAACTTCACATCAACCTTTTGGAGCTAAGGGCGATCAGACTAGCGCTGAAGGCCTTCTTGCCGTCTGTACAGGTAAAGAATGTCCTGATAATGACGGACAACACGGTGGCCATGTACTACCTCAACAAGAGAGGAGGAGTAGGGTCACTGCCACTGTGCAGAAAGGCAATGCAGCTCTGGTTTTGGGCAATACAAGAAGGGATCTCTCTATAGGCAGTTTATCTAGCCAGAGAGCAAAGCACAGCAGCGGACACTCTGAGCAGGCAGAGCACAGTCTCCCACGAGTGGGAGCTACCTCAGGAACTCATTCAAGAGATCTTCGCCCTTTGGGGAACCCCCCAAGTAGATCTGTTCGCGACCGGTACCAACCGGAAGTGTGAACTGTACTGCTCAAGGAAATTTCCCCCGAGAGGAGATCTAGGGGACGCGTTTGTGGTGGATTGGGAGTTTACACTTCTGTACGCATTCCCTCCAGTGCTTGTGATCCCTCAAGCAATAAAGAGGTTGAGAAAGTTCAGGAAAACCATGATCCTAATTGCCCTGGATTGGTCCAGGAGAACGTGATACCCGGACCTTCTGGGCATGTCCATCTGCCCTCCAATACGTCTTCCAAAAAGAGAGGATCTTCTCTCTCGAAAGAGGGAGGTCATGTTCTCCATCCGGAGGTCAACACACTCAACCTTCATGCATGGCTTCTGAGAGGTTCAGATATAAGGATTGGGACCTTCCGGATGACGTGCTGGAGATTTTGCTTTTGGCCAGAAGGCCAGTAACCAAATCTCTGTATCGGTGTCGTTGGGACAAGTTCAGTAACTGGTGCAGGGAAAAGAATATGGACCTGTTTCAATGTAATATTGCCACAATATTATCTTTTCTATTACACTTAGCTAATCTGGGGCTCCAGATTGGTACGATAAAGGGATACTTAGCAGCGCTGTCCATTTTCAAGCGCTCCTCAGAGGAAGAAACTTATTGTATGACACCTTTAATAATTTAATTTGTGAAAGGTCTAAATAATGTGTTTCCACCAATGCCTTTTCAAGTTCCTGTGTGGGATTTAAACTTAGTTCTGAAATTCTTCACATGCATTCCATTTGACCCTTTACGTTCTTGTCCACTAAGGCTCTTTACTTTGAAAACAATACTTCTTGTAGCATTGATATCAGCCTGCAGGGTAAGTGAGTTACAGGCGTTTTCTAGCGGTCCTCCTCACACCATCTTTTATAAAGACAAAGTAGTCCTTAGAGTGAAAACCATCTTTATTTCCAAAAATTGTTTCAGATTTTTTCACCTATCACAAAAAATAACATTGTCTACTTTCTACCCTCCTCCTCACGCAAGTAAGAAAGAGGAACGGCTACATAGACTAGATCCCAGAAGAGCCCTTAGCTTCTATATTTCAAGATTGGCAAAAATATGTCAGTGTGATCAACTTTTTGTGGGGTACACTGGCCGCAAATTAGGACTTGCTGTAACTAAACAAACATTATCTAGATGGATAATTTTAGCTATAACATAATGTTATAGATTGGCTGGGAATGAACCACCAGATGGGCTGAGGGCTCATTCGACCAGGGGCATAGCAACTTCGAAAGCACTAAAAAGGGGTGTCCCTTTACAAGATATTTGTGCAGCAGCCACATGGTCATCCATGCATAAGTTTATAAAACATTATGCGACTTCCCAAGGAGGTCTGTTTGCTAAATCTGTACTCCATTCTGTACATGACTAGAACAATTCTGTACTCCCACCTCCAATACAAAACTGCTTTGGGAGTCTATCTAAGATGAGGAACACGTGGGAGGACACAATCCATTTGAATAACAAGTTACTTAGCAACTGTAACGTTCTTTCGATTGGATGTTCCTCCCACGTATTCCTCATCGACCCTCCGAGCCAACCCCACAGTACAGTTTACGTGATTTACACTCTAAATTCTTTTAAGGCTTGGGTCATAAGAGGCGCACCCTTTAACTATAAGCTATGGGCTATAATACACGAAAAAACAGAACTGAGGCAAATGGGCGCACTCGAGGCATTTATACAGTGGATGACGTCGGTGCTCGACGGATGCCGCCGAGGGACACCGACGCCACGGCCTCAAAGGGAACGCCCTCTGGTGGAGAGAGAGAAACATTTTTCCGAAGCAGCAAAGCTGAAGCTAAGGCTATATCTAAGATGAGAAATATATATGAGAGGACATCCAATCGAAAGAACGTTACAGTTTGTAAGTAACTTGTTCTTTTGTGCTGTTTGTGTTTGCAACGTTGGAAGTGGTGAACAACCACAGGGAAAATGCTTGCTAGACTTGCAGGAAGCGCTGCACTGCATTTTGGATATTACATAGAAACAGCTCATTGCCAGCATCAATCAGATGAACTCAATCTGAGCAAAAAATCTTCCTAATGCGAAACGTAATATTTTACTTGAGGCAGGAGAACATGCCAACGTCGCGCAACAAAACGCAAACAGCCTTGTTATGATATGATATGATATGATATGGCATTTGTAACGCGCCTATACACAAGTGTTTCAAGGCGCGTCGAGGCAGGGAGGGGGGAACAAGGGGAAGACAGACAACGATCCTACTAGGCCAGGTGTCATTCAGACCGCGCAAGTGCAGGGGTAGGGGGAAGGGAAAAAGTGCAATGGGAAGGGGGAGGGGGGGAGTGCAGTACAAATAAGTAGAATAGAAATAAAATAATAAATAAATAGGGCCAGCTGGTGGCAAGTGCAAGGTAAGTGCAGACAAGTGCTGGGGGGTGGGGGGGCTGTAGTGATACAGAGACAGTGCCGCAGTGCAGGGGTTGCCAGGGAGTCAGTGCAAGTGAAGAGTGACTGGGCCCAGGACCGAGGTCGGTGAGAGTGGCCCAGATTGCAGAATCAGTGCAGTATTGGTGAAGAATTTAGCAGGGGAGAGGGAGAGAGAAAGCAGAAGTGAAGAGGAAGGTTTTGAGGTGCTTCCGGAACCGGAGATGGTTCTCCTCAAGTTTCAGGGAGGCAGGAAGGCTGTTCCAGGGGGAGGCCCCTGCCGCGGAGAGAGATCTACCCCCAGCTCGTTGCTTCGAGAAGCGGCTGACCCTGAGGGAGTTGGAGACGGATGAGCGTAGGGCTCGGGAAGGAAGATATTTAGGAAGAGAGAGTTGAAGGTATTTAGGCCCCAGGCCCCAGGCCCCAGAAGGCCTTGTGGACAATGCAGAGGGTTTTGAACTTAATCCTCGCAGCCACTGGGAGCCAGTGTAGAGATTTCAGTCCTGGAGAGATACGGTCCCTGGACTTGAGGCCAAGGACAAGTCTCGCAGTTCTGTTCTGGATGAGTTGCAGAGGGCGGAGAGTGGAGGCAGGCAGATTAAGATAGAGGCTGTTACAGTAGTCCAGCTTCGAGAGAACCAGGGCTCGGGAGACAGTGAGCTTCTGGGGGAAGGAGAGGAAGGGAAGAATACCTCTGAGGAGGTGCAGCTGGTAATGTGACTTCTTAGAGACGTCAGATATATGAGGAGAGAAGGAGAGTGTGGAGTCGAAGATGACCCTGAGGTTTTTTGCCTTGCAGGTAGGAGCAGGAAGAGGGCCAAGGGAGGCCGGCCAGAGAGCTGCAGGGAAGGAGGGAGTGGGTGTGCCGATGGGTAGGATCTCAGTCTTTCTAGCATTAAGGCAGAGGTCATTGGCAGCACACCATTCCTGGATAGCAGACAGACAGTCAGAGATGAGGGAGAGGAGGAGGCCGAGGGTAGCCTGAAAATGAGCTGGGTATCGTCCGCATAGCACTGAAAGTTGGGGCAGAGGGCGGCGATGCGGTGGGCAAGGAGTGCCAGATACTGGTTGAACAGCCAGGGAGAGAGATTAGATCCCGGGGGAGCGCCACAGGTGGAGAAAAAGATGTCAGAGAGGAAGGACCCAAGTTGGACCTGGGAGGGTCGATTGGAAAGGAAAAAGGTCAGCCACGCCAGAGCCTGACCAGTGATACACAGGTTATCACGGAGACGGTTGAGCAGGATGGCATGGTTGATAGTGTCAAAGGCAGAAGAGAGATCGAGCAGAATGAGTACACACGGAGTGTTGGAGTCGAGGTTCAAGAGCAGGTCCTCACGGATGTTCAGGAGAGCAGTTTCCGTGCTTCTGGCCGCTCTGAAGCCAGATTGATGGTCATGGAGATTATCAACAGCTTCAGCATGGAGGTTAAGCTGGGAGATGGCCAGTTTCTCCAGGAGCTTGCCCAGGAAGGGAGTGATGGAGATTGGGCGATAGTTAGCCGGACAGGAGGGGTCGGCAGAGGGTTTCTTAAGGAGAGGGTGCACAAGGGAGTGCTTGAGGGGGGATGGGAAGACTCCAGAGGCGAAGGAGTGGTTGCAAAAGTCAGCCAGGGCAGGAGCCAGGGAGTCAATGTGGTCCTTGATAGTTTTGAAGGAACAGGGGTGAATCTGTTTAGACGAGACTTTCATAGATCGGACTTGTCTGGAAACCTCGTCAGCAGAAAAAAGGGGAAAGGCAGAGAAGGAGGGAGGAGGGGTGGCTGCAGAAGGGCCAGAGGAAGAGCAGGGAAGAGAGGGGGAGAGGTGATAGGAGGAGAGTGAGGACAGGATGTCCTGAGTTTTAGAGATGAAGTGGGAGGCCAGTGCATTGCAGAGGGCATGGGAGGGGACAGGAGAGGTAGAGACTGCAGCAGGGTTGGCAAGCTCCTTGCAGATTTTAAAGAGTTCAGCCGAGTTGTTAGATGCCGCAGAGATGCGGGCTTTGATAATGGCTCTCTTCTTGGTGAGAACAGAGAGACGGTATTGCCTTTAGAGCAGGCGGCAGGCCAGTTTGTCAGAGGATGAACATGAAGCACGCCATTTCCTCTCTGCCACCCTGCACTTGCGTTTTAGGGTGACGAGATCCGAATCATACCAGGAGTTACATTTGGCTTTGGGCTTCAGGCGGATTTTCATGACAGGGGCAAGGATATCAAGAGTATCAGATATAGCAGAGTGGAGCAAGGAGAGGGCTGTGTCTGGGTGGGAGTCAGCCGAAGGGGGAGGGGGGGCGAGAAGGTGGCAGCGAAAGCCGCAACTGACACGCGCTTCATGGGTCGGATGACCGAGAAGGCGGGTGGCAATGATGAGGGTGGCTTTGCCTGTGGGGTAGGGAGGGTGAGGTGGGAGGATAGGAGAAAGTGATCACTCCAGGAGAGAGGAGTGGAGAGAGGGACAGAGAGGGGAAGGTCAGAAGAGATCAGAGCATCAAGAGTGTGCCCTGCAAAATGAGTAGGCCCAGACGGGAGAATAGAGAGTGAGAGAGAGTCGCAGAGGTCACGAAAGAGTCCAGTGGGGGGACAGGAGGCATCTAGGTGGATGTTGAAGTCACCAAGAAAGAGGAGTTGAGTGGTAGAGGACAGGAGTGAGGAGGAGAGGTCAGCCCACTCAGAGAGGAAGGAGGAAATTTGACCAGGTGGCCGATAGATAGTAGCCACAGTAAGGGAATGGCTAGGAGAGAGAGAGAGTCGGCAGACAAGACATTCAAAAGAGGAGTAGGTCTGCGTAGGAGTGACAGTGGCAGGAATCCACTCGGGGAAGATAAAGGCAACACCCCCCCCCTGCACGGTTGGGCCTAGGCACAGAGAGGATCTTGTAACCTTCAGGTAGGAGTGTGTCAAAGCTCGTGACAGAGCTGGCTGTGAACCATGTCTCAGTGAGACCGAGGACGTCAAGGTCCAGTTCCTCAAGAAGGCGACAGATATCGGAGGAATGCTTGATGGCAGAGCGAGAGTTAATAGTGGCAAAGTGGAGAAGGTTGCCATCCTTGAAGGACTTCCGGGGAGGGGTACAGATCAGAGGTACGCCCTGCAGAGGTGTAGATGAAGGAGGTGAAGTGGGAGTGCGAGAGGGGGCAGGGAGGGAGGGTAGAGGCAAGGGATCCGAAGACAGGGGGGGGACAGCAGGGGAGGAAAGGAAGTTGATGAGGCGAGGGAAGCGTCTATCAAAGAGGTGAAGGTTGGCCTGAGGGCCTTGGACCAAGACGGTCCCATTAGCGTAGACATTAATGATGGCCTTAGAGGAGCGGAAGGGGGCCAAGAGGACATCCCAACGGGTGCCACCATTAATGGGAGAAGAGGAAAAAGGAGAGAGCACAGAGACCATATGAAGGGTCCATAGGTCAGGTGAAGGCACGAAAAAGAGGATGTCAGTGTGAGTTTTCTTAGAGCAGGCACTAGTGTAGGTGTCAGCGATAGGGAGGCCTGGGTTGGAGAGCAGGATGTCCTTTTTAAACTTTTTCCTACCAGATTTAGTGAGGAGAGCAGGATAGTCAATAGAGAAGCAGTTAGAGAAGATAGGCGAGATAGAGAGCACCATGGAGTAGGAGGGAGTGAGGGGGCGGGAAGACAGACGATATGAGAAGCACGCAGGCAGGACGTGAGCGGCAAGCCCAAGTTTACCACATTTCAGAACAGTAAATGAGTATTAGGTACAGAGGCCACCTAAGTTAGAGAATCCTGCGAGGGGAGAAAAAACCCAAGTATACCTCAACTGTGGAACACAGTGAGGTGAAGACACCATGCGAAGGAAGACCAGGTGTAGGTGGGGTGGGCCGCGCGAAGGTGGAAATGGCAAAGTGCAGGCGCCATGCGTCCCCTGCGGACACCTGTAGACACACAGGGAGCCGCAACTGAAGGAGTCGCCCTTGGCCTTGGGGCCCTTAGCCGCAGGGGGCTGCCGGGCAGAGGGCTGCCCCAAAGGGTGTAGTTATAGGAAGAGGGAGGAGAGGAAGGGGAGGGGGGGTGTGGGCGGGCAGGGAGGCGGTAGGGAGAGGAGAACCAGGAAGTGGGAGGGGAGGGGGGTGAGCAGCACAACAACGCGCTACGAGCGCAGATGAAACTTTTCTTTTTTGTTTTATTTAAAAAACAAACAATCTACTCACGGATGCCGAGGCAGGGCTTCTAGGCCTGCAGTTCCCTCGGGGCCACCGGCGACCGCTCTCCCACGCTCAGCTACACAAAGAAGCGAGCAGGGGGAGCGGGCGCCGAGTAGCCCAGAAGGGAGGCAGGCAGAAGCCAATCAGAGGGGGGGTGGGCGGGCAGGGAGGGAGAGGAGAACCAGGAAGTGGGAGGGGAGGGGGGAGAGCAGGCACAACAACGCGCTACGAGCGCAGATGAAACTTTTCTTTTTTTTAAAAAATTTTTTATTTAAAAAACAAACACAATCTACTCACGGATGCCGAGGCAGGGCTTCCAGGCCTGCAGTTCCCTCGGGGCCACCGGCGACCGCTCTCCCACGCTCAGCTACACAAAGAAGCGAGCAGGGGGAGCGGGCGCCGAGTAGCCCAGAAGGGAGGCAGGCAGAAGCCAATCAGAGGGGGTGGTGGGCGGGCAGGGAGGCGGGAGGGAGAGGAGAACCAGGAAGTGGGAGGGGAGGGGGGAGAGCAGGCACAACAACGCGCTAAAAACAAACACAATCTACATCTACAATGTTCACATTGCACTGGGCTTTCTCGATTTGTGGCCCACACAAGGAAGAACACAGCCGCATCTGTTTCTGGGCAATGTGAGAAAAAATGATGTGCAACTTTGGAAACATTTTCATGAGTTGCCTAAGTGTCTCCTTTATTGCAAACTGCAGTAAGATGCTGCTAAAATGGCCTGAACTGTTCCCTCCATAATGAACAATAATAATGTGAGCTGGCATCACCAAACTGGCACAAAGGGGACCCACATGGAGCCACTTCATCCCACGTATTGCGTACAAGTGCACATCAACATTATGGAACCCAAGGTGTTCTGCCAGTGCACAGCGTTCTGTGTAAACATGTACCCAATGTATCCAGGAGTCGCCGAAAAGCCATATAGTCCGCATACTGAACGACACACCCGTCCCCATAGCCATCTCTACTCCTATTGGCAAACAGACACTCTGGCACTATCAGTCGTTACACACCACACCCAGGAAATCATATTGACCAATCCCAACTCCTACACAGTCCACATTTCCATTGCACCCACCCTGAAAAGGCCCGGATGTAGCACGTGCACACCTACAAATGGCGTTGCTTTCGCCAACATATTGCCCTATGTGGGGGGGCACATTTTAAGCATTATAGAAAATGGGCTTCTTGATAGTTGTGAGAAATATTTAGTAATGTTTGTAAAGCAACGTGTAAAGAAACACCTTTTTGTGTAGTAGTTATTAGGAATTGCTCTCTGCTTTTCCTCCTTACATTACTACACGAGTGTCTGCAACGTACATTGTACATACTGCAACAGATGACTATTTTCAATAGGGGGAACAAAATATCAACTCCACTGACAAACGTTGCACTAGAAGTACTAAGGTTCTCATGGGCACAGAACAACATCCTGCATGGAACAGAAAAGCAGACATACACCTGAATCGATAATCTGTAGTCCCATTTCCATGGCAAGCACATTAAGAAGGACAGCATGCATCATGTGCGCTTTCCACAAATACCGTGAGGGCCGCATCCCAGTAAAGCAGGGCCAGTCCTTCTTCCAACTCCAGTACTCTTTTACCAGCACTCCCTGATTGGCTACTGTTAAATGATCACATACGCATCCACCAATTACATCCAAGAATGTGCATGTAACGCTATCACATCTATTGAACAATCCATACCAATCGTTAAACACGCAGAGGTCAAAAGTCCTGTACATCAAAAGCACATGCATGGGAAAGTACAGTAAAATGATCGACGAGATCGGCATTGCTACTCATCACCACGCCTTGTAGGTATTACTACTTTTTGTACAGTACATTGGCAACTGTGTGTAGTAACAGGGTTGCTAGCAGTGAATCTCCATAACGTACTGAAAATTTGTACTGTTATTTCTCCCATCACCTTCCAGTAAATGGCTCTTACAGTGGTAGGTGGTGGCAAAGTTGCCATTTGCCCATAACAGCCATTTGTATATGGAAACCATTAATCTGTTATTTTGTTACGCCAATTTTACAATGCTTTCCCCCCATTAACACACCCCCTATAAAATTTGTAAAAATCGCACCCAAAATCATCAGGCAGCGTTTCCCACCAAACAAAGCCAAGTGCATACATTGCAAGCATAACAACAGTTTCCTGGCACACGTCATAGAGAAGAACAGTAGGTAAACAATAAAAAAATGTATGTTTGCATTTACAACAGTAACATTCATAAATGTGCATAAGGAAATTAAAGGCCAGAAGCAATGTCTTCACTCATATAGCAAGCATACATATGCAGAGAAGTACATGAAAATGCACGCACAAAAACATTCTGCTTTGCACTCTGTACATCTTTGCGCACCTTTTTGTCATTCTTCCACAATGGGATGTACTGCATTTTGAAAGTAAATAGGCCTACACTAATACACACATTTGTTTAATAACAAGTCATACAATATACTCCCAAATAACCCACCTACCCCTTAACAAACATGTTTATGCTCCCAAGTGCCCATTCATATTGTAAGCCTTCCATTTATACACACTCACTTCCTCCTCCTGCCAAGACATGCCCCTATAGATTTGAAGAAGGTATTGCACAATTGTAAGAACTATGCCATTAGCCAACATATTTTGTTACCATCTTCTTATACAGGCGCAGTACCCACCTCTCTCCAGAAAGCCACTGGCGTGTGCACTTCAAAATACAGCCTGCAATAAACCTACTCTCAGCAAGCAACAAAGTAAGTACAATACCATCATACTGTTGTATGTGTTACTAGAAAAGTGTACTATTGTTGTATTGTAGCATATAGCTGTGCGGCAATCCACCAGTATGTACTTCATTGTTACTGATGACACCTTTACAGGTGCTCAATGTTTGTTATGGCGCCACCATTAGACTAATCCCCACATAGTAAGATACTGTCCCCAACCGAACGTTAGAGACCAATGCACAGTAGCGCACTTCCAGTTATGTGCCTACCCTCCTATTGACCCACTCATGCACATACATACATTTGAAAATGTGCACACCCACACTTCCGTTTCTTCGCCAACAGCTGCTACACAATGCCTACCAAACTGCAACTCTGTAGAAAGCAATGCCTAAAGAGAGCCGCACAACCTAAAAACACAGAAATTAGCCATCCACTGCAAGCTGAACTTGAACAGAAAGTTGAAGGAGAAGAGGTAAATCAGTCATTAAGGAAAACAGATGCATCTACCAGTGAAGACAGTGTAGTTGATCTGTCAAAAAGTGAGAATGAAAAAGAACACCACTAAATACAGTGCAACACACACTGCTGCTAAGAGAGCACGTACAAATGGTAATGTAACCACAAGCAAGCAGTCTAAAAAAGTAATTTTACAAAAAATGTTCCTACAGAGTCCTTCATAACCTTATAAATAGAGGGCAGATATCACGCTCAACCCTCAAAACCTACTGCAGAAAGGTTATCCTAGAAGCTCTTGTATACAGTGCAATGATCGTGAAATGGAAATTGTTTATAGTAATTTTGAACAGAATGAAACCACTAACAAGATTAATTGGTAAATTGCAAGCACTATTTTGAAACAAACACAATATCAGCATAGATGCCTTTGGTCACATCTGTACAGGTGAGTGGAGTCACACCACCAACCCAGAGCCATACTTCAATTAAGAATTATACAAACAAGAACAAACAAACCAAATTGCCTTACATCGGAGAGTACGAGGGTATGAAAAGATAAACAATACCATAATGGAAGAGGAAACACTGCTTTCAGAAATATCCCCATCCAACTTAGATGTCACTCTCCATTCCACCAAAGCAACATGCCTCACCTACAAATGGCCCTGCACATCAATTTGTAAAGTTTGTCAATGCTTAATCAAATCTTTGCAGCAATTCCTCAATAAGGATCTGAAAGGCAACAACAAAATAAAAAGAAACTTACTACAAACTATGGACTCCAGTCCAGTGCACAACTACACTGGAATACAAGGACATTCCTTAGCCTGTATTTCTGGACCTGCTTGCAAAAGCACCTTCTACTGTAGCAACCCACCATTCAACAGTCAGAAATCTACTTTACAAACTGTACTATGCAAACTGTCCAGCTTTAGCACTGCAACATTTAAATTCTATTCTACAAGGTACAGCCAAACAAGTGCTCGATGAAATGGAGCACATCCAAAG
Source organism: Ambystoma mexicanum (assembly GCF_040938575.1). Lineage (NCBI taxonomy): Eukaryota > Metazoa > Chordata > Amphibia > Caudata > Ambystomatidae > Ambystoma > Ambystoma mexicanum. Next base: position 1,182,557,596 of record NC_090928.1, on the reverse strand, counting down.
GAAATATGGTGGAACTGAAGATCACTTACAAACTCCAGCATTTTCAGACAACAGTACTGACAACAGTGCAGCTATCAACTTTTTATATCACACATACAAAAAAGAAATACACAAGTTCAAAAGCACATCTGCTGAAATGCCAAACCAAGTATGTGTGTGTTGTTGTAGAACTTTCTATAGAAAGAGCACCAAAACTATAGATATAATGCAGAAAATAGAAGGCAATGAGGAATCCCAAAGGTTTCAATTAGCTCTGTACCTTATAGCTGAAAACAAATACGAAATTACAAACACCTCCATACCGTGCACATACTGCACTGCAAAACTTGACAATAACCATAGGCCTTCACTGGCAATTAGTAATAATTTTGAACTATTTCCACTGCCAAACGCACTACAGCAGCTTAATTTGTATGAGCACATTATAATCCAAACAGTGCACCCATTTCAAGCAATAATACGACTTCAACCGAAAACTGCAAAATTGCATCCCACGGGATTACTGAGAGGCATTTGTGGTAAAGTAATTTATTTACCATTAGATCTCAGTGAAAATCGACACTCTACGAGAGCAAAGGCCAATACAAGCATCTTTGATTATCCTGGTAAATAGTGTACCTACAAAAGACAAAAAGATTTGACAGCAACAAATGGACTTAACCAAAGTTAGGGAAGCGTTGGAATACCTTAAAGAAAATAATGAATACTACAAGGAAATAACCGTTCGAGAAAACCTGAGAGAAACAACCGAAATAATTCAGGACTCCTCAACAACTGGCCAATTTGAACGTCTAGATCCTAGTGCAGCCTCCAATATTTTTGACCACTATACAATTCACCCACTGCACTCCAAAGACATCTTAGACGATGCACTAGAAACATATAAAATGCGGCAAGCCAAAGGAGCGCCAATCAGTATATGGGAAAAAAGTGAGGAAGCACGAGCCATCCCTCTACTTTTCTCGACCTGAAAAGGTGGAAGAAATGATGAAAGATGCTCACAAATGGTGCAAGAGAAGGACGAGGTTTTAAAGTCAAGTATTACAGATCTCTTGGCAAACTTGCGTGGTACGAAAGAGTACTGGTTCCGACGGCATGCAGATGTATGCTGTATGCTATGCAACCTTGGACCTACATGGTTTGTCACTTTAAGTTGTGCAGAGTATGCATGGGAAGACTTGCACACTTTCCTACGCAAAGCAAACAAAAACAAAACAGACATGAAACACCAGGAGAGCTTTGCTCTCTTGATCCAGTAAATGTTTCATGCCACTTGCATCATCGCTTCATTGCCATGCTGCACTTCATTTGCAATAAGGCACTACCTCCAATCGAAGAAGTGGAACACTTCTTTTGGAGAAAATAATATAAAGCCATACTTGCACCACACATCCACATGCTTTTGTGGATTAAAAATGCTCCTAAAATTGGTCAGGAGAGTGATTAAACTGTTTTGCAGTTCATTCACAAATATGTCACTTGCAAAATCCCTTCGGAAAGTACACATAGTGACCTACAAGCAAAGATTTTGCAATAACAAAGACACAAGTGTAGCAAGTGTTGTCGACGAAAATATAAGAATAGAGGCACATACTACACCAAATGCCGCTTTGGTTTCCCTACACCAGTTCCAACAACAGGCCAAGAAAACAGCTTCATGTCTTCGGTTCGACACAGTGTGAAAGGAAAATCTCCTAAGAACACATACTGCATGAAAAGGAGCGAAACATCAAGGTACATCAATGATTACAATGCAATTATTGCCCTCCTATGGAATGCCAATGTTGATGTACTGCACTGCAGACAATTCCACTCCAGTTGCATGATATGTCACAGCCTACTTAACCGAAGCAGAGAAAACAGAGCTCAAAGACCTATGGGATGACATATCATCTGACAAAACACTGACGCAGAAATTGTACAGCTTTGGCATTAAAATGCTGTCCCATAGAGAATGTGCCAACTACGAAGCGGCTGACCATTTACCCGGCACCGCTTTATATGGGAAATCTGAAAACATAGTGTGGCTAAGCCTTGGACCTGCTGCATCCAGAAAAAATGTACTTAAATCATACGAAGACATACAAACGATAGCCTAAAGCGATCCCAACAGCCAGGACATTTTGAAGAACAGCTTAATGGACACATAGTACCTGAACAGGAGTATTGCCTGTACCAGATAGCCCAAACCTTCACATACAAAAACATTAAACCACATGAGGAAAAAGGTAGATACAGAGTGGAAAGTTGTGAAGGCAGCCTGGTGAAACTTACCAAACACAGCCTAATTAATCATATGAAGTTGTCATTGAAAACTCCTCAACACAAAGAACTGTACTACATAGCTCTACTGCAAATTTTCAAACCATCAAGAAAATGCAAGTGAAAGTACAATTACAGATGAAAACTTTACACAGTACAAAACCATATTGGACAATGAACGCCGACACGAAGAAGAACTTCTGAGAGCAGTGAACCTTCTGTAACAGGCAGACAAGAACCACTTGGACAGCTACTCATAGCAAAGGAGGCAGAATTATCCATGACGGAAGTAACCACCACTATGCCTCACTATGAGCAATCTGCAGAAGAGTTAGCAGTACTGACACCCCAACTAAACAATGAGCAGCGTACCATTTTTCTAGAAGTAAGTGAAACCACTGAACACGGTATACAGCACGAAAGTAAAACTTGCACCTGTGACAACTACAAACCTGTACTGCTGTATCTAAGTGGTGAAGCTGGGTCAAGTAAAACATTCTTAATACAAATGATCAGTAAATACCTCCAACAATTAACAAACAACAACCATTTTGCTAATGTAACCACCCCTACAGGTTTGGCTGGCTACAACATAGGTGGAGTCACTCTACACCGATTGCTACTCCTTCTATTAGAACACCAAAACAAATTAGAGTACTTTAAACTTTCAGCAGAATCTGCTATGGAGCTATGCAGAGTTTTGAAACAAATGAAAATTATATTAATAGATGAGGTGAGCATGGTTCCTAACCTAATGTTGGCTTTGATTCACCTCACATTTCAAGAGGTCCTCAAAACAGACTAAGAAGAACTCTCTGGAGGAAAACATGTCATTGTTTTTGGAGACCTCCTTCAATTAACACCAGTGAAAGGTGAACCTATCTTCAAAATCTTAGGACACAAAGTGTGCCGTAAAAGTCTTGGATGCATTGGGAATGCATTGGGAATGTAAATCTCTGGCAACATTTCCAATACAGAGAACTAACTCAAAACATGCATAAGTCTGCAGATCTCACCTACACCAACATTTTAAAAAACATACGGATTGGTGTACAATCAAAAGAGGCGCAGTCTACCCTCAATACTAGACGCATCCATGAGCTGTACGGGCAGAATACATGTGCTACTCATGTCAATAGCTCAGAAAAATGTTAGCTGTATGTATGTCCTTAATTCCAACTCTAGCAAGGTGTGCACAATTTAATGCAACAATGCTGAAAAAAAGAAAAACAACTACTAGTTGAAATTCATGCCACCTACAAACTGGACGTACACGGTATGACAATATCTTTGTGTCAACAAGGCATAGCACGACTAAAAACCTTAGCGAACTCTAGCTCCAACACAGCTGGTTTGGAGAAAATGTTAACATTATGTGCCAACTGTAGAGTTATGCTAAAGCGTAACATTGATGTAGAGCAAGGTTTAGTTAATGTTGCACTTGGTACAGTTGTTGGCTTCCAGACATACCCACGGGACAACAGCATTCAGTTTGTGAACATCAAGTTTGACAAACTTTGAGAAGTTAAAAATATGGGACGCACAATGGTGCAATTCCTTCTTTTCAAAGACATGTATGTATGCAGAGAACAGTTTTCTCTGTCGCTAGTTTATGCAGTAACTATTCATAAATTGCAAGGTCTAACCTTAAATCGAGCATCGATTGTTATTGGCAGCACAGTCTTTAAAGAAGGCATGAGTTACGTAGCACTGTCACGGCTACGTACACTGGAAGGAATGTATCTAGTGAATTCTGATGCAACTGCAGTCAGCGCAGACATTCCTTGCATCATAGAGTACAATAGGCTACGTACACTGTATACACCCCATCTGAAAATGTACCCTATTCCTCAGAAACCGAAATGTTTGAAAAGAAGGCTCATTCAATCAGAAGTTGTAAATGATTTGGCAAACGTATCATCAAAGAAATTGAATGCAACTCATAACTCATAAACTACCAAAAGCACACACAAAAGGAGTAAAAAAGACAACACATACCCAACTCCGCCTACAGAAAAAAGTTCCTCTTCAAAGAAACCACATACCCTTCCATCAAATTGCTCAGACACAGAAGTACCTGGTCCATTCAAATTTATCAGTACAACAGGTGTTAATTGAGATGCAAATGTAACAATGAATGTTCTTTTCCAAATGCCAGCAATTGTTGAAACCATTTATTTAAATGGCGCAGACCAATTGTTTGCAAATGCACGTCCTTCACAGAAATGCAGTAAGTAATCCTGACACCATTTACAGTGTCTCAGGAGTAAGGCAAGAATTGGACTACAGTGATGGAATGGTGAAATTCACTTTAAACCGACAAGAAGATCCACAGGAATTTCTAATGTACTTACTACACATCCTGGAAAGGTAAAACATAGTCATGAATGAAATCTTTCACATTTCCTACATGTGGAAGCATACACGCTGTCTGTGCAACCATGTAATTCAGGAATAAGTCCCTAACGAATGCTTCGTGTATGTATCAATACCTAACTGTGACTCCATTCCATTTCAGCAACTGGTGCAAAATGCAAACCATAGCGTATTGTGTACGTCATGTAATTCTGATAATCGTTTGACGATACATATACACTTACATAGTCAATATGTAATATTAATGCTCCAAAGATACAATGTTGATGGAACCAAAAACAACTGCAAACTTACTGCCTTCACACACGGACAGGTATCCCTTAGCAAGAAAACCTTCAAAACAGTAGCCATAATCTACCACACAGTCAACTCAACCAATGGAGGCCGCTATACTGCATACATTAGACAGCAATTGTCATGGTGGGAATGCAATGATACTTCCAGCAGTCCAAAGCAGAGATTACCTACAAATCTTGCAAATGCCTCCTTAATATTCTTGAAGCCAAAATGTACTCATTGATGTACAAGCCTACTATACCTTACTCCCCTGCACCAACCAGTACCTCCGTAAGTGCACACAAATATTTTGCCTTCCCCACTGTCGACCTAAAGCAATTTAGCATACTGCAAGCATTGAAGTGTGTGTTGGACAATTTTATCCCCAATGAACCCATTTGAATACGCTCACACAACCAACACGTGCACACCAATCACAGTAGCAGTATTTTCCACAGAATACGTGGAAGGGAACGTACTAAGTATGAGGGTTCAAAACTATCTTCAGTAACCTCTAAAACCACCCAGCTCTCTAAGAATAGTCATACAACTCCAAGACATATGGCCCTATCACCACGTAAATCCATTATGGTACTCTACCACTTCAGAATGTACACAGATGTGAACGTAGCAAGACGAATGCACAAGCTTCTAAACATACCCTTTACGAATGGGACACTGTAAACAGTTAGAATGCGCCACCTGGTATCTAACTGCAACCAAAATACTGCAATGTTATTTGCAGCATTAAAACAACCCAACTCAACCTTCAACAACTATTGTGCTACAAACATATCAAGAAACACTTCCAAAGTATGAACAGTTACAGTACGCCAACAGGTACGTAACTACTGTCACAATTCTGCAGTAGCAAAGTACAATGCCAGAATACTTGCAATCCACCAGCAGCAATCAAACGCATAAAGAAACAGTGGTACAAAAAGGAAGCAGGTAAATATTTACAAAACACCACCTGCTATACAACACCACCCATCCTACCAACATGTATAGACCCGAAATCGTAAAGCCATTACATTTCTTCCTACTTCAAGAGTACACCTTAAAAAGTGCTGCAACCACTCCAAACGTGACTATCATTCATTGTGCACCATAGTAGCAAAGAGATTTGGAAGTTTTTGTTTAAAATCCAGCATGAATTGTTTCCCCCCACAGACTTGGTGATTATGCAAAGAAACACAGGAACTGGAGCTCATTGCTCAGTACACTAGTTCAAACCATAGTACTTAGGAAGTACTAGTTATGAGGGGCCACAAAGTAAAGAAATATATGCTTTGTAGTGCACTGCAAAGTAATGAAATACCTGCTCAAACATGTTCTGTTCTCTTTTCCCACAGACAATGCAGCAACCAGTACTACAACATTTCACATTCAATACACAAAACAAAGTACAAGCCCTCCTCAGTCCTAAAAGTAAGTCTGCAACTATTGGTATCAAACTTCTCTACTATGTCCACAGTGCAATGTGTGCACTTATTTCTGCAATACACATAGCAATGCCACCATTTGCAATGCACACCTCCATTCCACTACGCAGCTTGTACCTACGCCCTACACACATCACTGCACCCAGTACAGTGTAGGGGCTCCAACCATGCACTCAATATTGTACACCCTGCCCATAATTGTGGTTGCACTGTACAACTATGCATACAAACATCTATCCACCTACCACTAACCTCACACAAAACACAGCCACCTACCCCTTAGCCACTGCAGTTGACATTGGCTGCCACTTCTTCCACAAAATAGATAACCTGTTTTCTAGTTACACTGTTCACCTAAGCCTACAGTAAAGTGAACACACTGAATGCACTACAATAAAGTAACCTACACGATAATCTGCACAATCACAACAATGTAAATTTATGAATGCATCCAAACATCTTACGTAACTGTCCTAACTGCTGACTTCTTCCTTTCCACTGGCACCGTGTAGGCCATTAGGCCATTTTCATTGTTATGTATACCATTTCAAAAAAGGTATCCAACACATATTTCACTGTAACACATGGTTCATAGCTTGGCAGCCATATTGCAAACACTGCGTTAATACTTAACTTTTTAAACTTCTGTTTCCCTTTCTTATTGTATAAAGGAAACACTATTTGAACACCACAACCCCCTTAAAATGTTTGAATACCGTACGCAGCATTTCCTTTTCTTTGCTGAACGGCACCCCAACCATGTTCATGTAGCACAACACCAAACTGCATATGATGGGCCACCCACCTATGCTGAGGCAGCGAACACACAAGAGTCTGCCATCGTCCACCGTTGCCTCATGATGCACTGCACATATAAATGTTCCTTAGGTTCTGCAGTACCACATTTTATGTATGTTGCAATCTGTGCATTCAGGGCAGCATATGTACGGCACCATCATCTCTACTTATAAGTCATACTACCTTCACCTTAATGACACCACCAACATTCGGAAATGCATGCTACAATTCAAAAACATTGCTGGCTGATTCCTTTTTTCTTTCCAGCATCATCTCCGGAAAGTGAAACCTAACATACCTCTCCTTGACCAGGACAAACGCTCAGTGTAAAACAGCCTTGAAGGGGAAACATGTTTAGCTCCAGGATCAGTTATTGTATTGAAGTGTAGCAAAAATGATACATAACTTACACTGCAGTTGCTCTGCCCATGTGCCCCAAAGGTAGTCTGCAACGATTTCATATGCCGTACACTGCAATTTCTCGGCCACCCAATGCAAGCATGGAAGATGCCGAAGTTATGTAAGTACAACTTTACATCACATATGTATTACGAATAAAATGTATTAAGCTGCAGTTCTGTATACTTATTTAAAAATGTACTGTACCGCACGCTTTCTCTCTCTACATTGTACGGAGCTTTGTGACGGCAGTAAGGACGTGCCGTTACAGTGCCATGTCTGCACCATTCCCTGTACATTGCGACTGTGATTGTACTTCATTTTGTTGCCATTCTTCCCCACCCTCTGCAAATCCAGACATAAACGACAATACGAAAAGCCCTTGCTTGGGTACATGCCCTAGCATTGGGTACATGCGGAGGCCTATCGCCCTCCGCCAATGCACCCAAAAGCCTAGGACTTGGCCACTAGCACTCCAAGGCAATGCAGGCATGCATGGGAACATGGCGCCCCACACCATACTTGACACATGTACCATAGCCACCGACACCCCTACCCACCGCCACACCCCAATGGAAACCCACAACGACAACATAACCACCGCCATCCCTAGCCAACATCGGGATGTCAGAAGATGTGTATAATAACTTATGCAAATGAAGAAATGCAAAGGGAATGCACTCTTTGTACGTATGTGTGCAAGTGGTCCCATACATGCCTGCATTGCGTAGTTGGTGTTGTGCTGAAGACCTATACTCTTGTGTACATGCGGAGGCCTATGGCCTCCACCCATGCCCCCAAGAGGCTAGTCCTGGTACACACTCACTGGAAGGCAATAGAGGCATGCTTGGGAAATGTGGCCACAGAGCTTTCCTGACTACAGGTACGTATGGGTGCACTAACATACCCAAACAAGGCAACATTCTCACACCTACTTCCAACCATTGGCCACACTGTTATGTCCAAGGGCCATAGCCATGCACACAAGTCAGTAGGGGCTTTGCAGGCACAACACAACATAGTACACAGACTGCAAATAGCCTCATAGTGTATCCAATGCACTTCCCATCCCCACTGCAGACTGCCTGCACTGACCAAAATATGATAGTCGCCTGTGCAGCTACCCGCCAATAAAGCATATAAGAGTAGCTGCGTGCATGGTCCATATAGCAAAATGCTGATGGGAACAAATCCTTCCATGTAGCAATGTCACCCATTTGCAATTTTTTTTCCATCTGCAATCCAATCCCCATTCCCAAGGCAGCGTCCACGTCGTCGCCACAGAAGGTACTCACCTGATGACCTACCCGCAAATTGCCTCACTGCTCTCCCATGCATGGAGGCATTGCACTGTGAGGGTGCGGCCCAAGCCCTAGGCTCTTGGGTACAAGGGGAGGCCTATGGCCCCTGCCCATGCACTCAAAAACCTACACCTTACTCACCACCACTACAAGGCAACACACACAAGCATGGGAACATTTTGCTACAAACCCACCACCATAAAAGAATGCAAACACATAACCACTGGCAGTCCTAAGCTACAGCACTACACATTGTCAATTTTTCGCTTCGCCCTCTTTCACCCACCCGATCCTGCAAACCATATTTTGGAACCCCTTCCGGCACGGTACTATGCTCTGATATACCATGGCGGCGTTTCCCAAAAACGTTGATGGGCAGCACGCTTCCCTCCAGCCAACCACCGGCCGCGTCCTATGTTTGCCAACATCATGGCGTACTGCAGGCCAATGAGACTTCGGTCCGCGGAGCGAACAGGGAAATGGGTCTGCAGAGCGGACCCAACTATCACTATTTTTTTGGGATGTACATTACAGTTCTTTGCAACAAAGGTACTGGTCAGATGTCCACAGAACCACGCTTTCTGACCCAAGCCCCCGCTCCTGCTGCAAATTTGGTGAAAATTCGTCCAGCCGTTCGGCCTGTAGCCGTGCGCAAAGTTTTTCCTCATTCAGTCTATGAAAAAAAATAATGGGATCCCCCTATAACTTTGCCCCCCCGCTGCACGAAACCTCACCCAACTTGGCAAAAAAAAATCAGAGCCAGCCATAAACTCTTTTTTTCAAAGTTTGGTGAAGATTCCTCCAGGGGGTGCGAAGTTAAGCCTCTGAAAAAGTGCTCTTCCTATGAGTTTAGGAACTTAACAATAACTACATGGCTGCTACCGCGGGCCGTGTAATATATATGTTGGTGCTTGCCGAAATCTCTGCATCTCTTCTAGGTGTGTCAGTATTACTTTGCATGACGTCACCAATCTGCTCTTTTGATCTTTTTTCATGTTTCTTCTGGGATTTCATTGAAATGGCCATTATACTGTCTTGTATACAGGTATGGCTTTCTTAATGGGAATCTTGCTTCCATGATTCTCCTTGGTAATATTATTTTCATTGGTACTGCATGTGTTTTACATTCTGGTTACCAACATAAAGGCAATATGGGCAAGATGCTTGAGGTCGGGGTACTTGGTTCCTTCTCTACACTCCCCCCTCTGGCCGATTCATCAACCACTCTCCCATAATTCTTCACATCTAGACATCCTTGTCTGAAAAAATGCTTCTTTTGGACCCATATCTATCACAAGTCTCCCCCCTTCTCACCTGTCTGTATTGTTTGCTCGTGATCTTCGGAGAGGTCTTCTTTCGCACTGTTCAGGATTTATATAACCCTGTGCGTGGGTCCTCGGATTCCAACGTGTGGTTCCTGACCCAGCTGCAGGATACGCTCAGATGTACGGGACGAAGACCAGGAAATAATGAGGTTCGCACTCGGAGACCTGAATGCGATGGACATCCAGGATATGCAAAGGTAAGGATAAAGGGAAGGAAGAAAGAAGAGGAATTCAGGGGACCGGGAACCAGGAATCAAAAGTAAGCGCTGAACGAGCTCCGGCAACACACGTCCGACTACTGCAAGCGGTAGCGTTGCGACACGCAGAGCCACGGGGGCATGTCTGCTTTGTAGAACGTAGGACGTACAACGCAGAGACTGGTAAACAGCGTTCCGCGTTCAGTGGCCATGTTGGGTGTACTACTGAGTTCAGTCCCCTATGGGTCAGGGACCACGATGTCCAGAAGGGACGCGAATGGCGGTTCATGACAATATCTTTATGACTCCTTTCAGGCATCCAGCTGTTTTCACATGCCCATCCTTGTTCCAAGTCATGAGCATGCACTGTCCACTTGGACTGCAATAGATCCACTTTCCCACATACATCTTATGGTTCTTTGGATACAGGAATTTCGTTCCCTCAGGTGCATGGATACTAGCCTTCATGTAATCTCTGATGTTGTCATCTGTCAGCTCTTTAGTTTTCCATCCAGATTCAACCTCAATCATAATCTTCATCCCTATGACTTTCTTTTCAGTCTTCTTTCATTGTGAGATTATTATCTTGATTATACAAAATCCAAACATGATCATCACCAACAGGGCTCCAAGGAACTTAAACATATCTGCCATCCATTGTGGAACCCACAAAAAGACCGATCCAAACCAGCTATCATCAGCAATGTCGTCCACTTCGTCCACTATTTGGACTTGCAGCTTCGTCAGCATCTCTATGGCATCTGTCAAGTTGCCATTTTCATCATCATGAGAAGGTATACACGTGCAACATTAGTCTCCAGTGTTTGCCCAAACACCTCCATCCATAGCTGTGTTCATGTCTAGGACGTATCATTTCTGAAGAGTCAGTCGAAATGGCTCTCAGTTCTTCTCTGTTAGCATTGAATCCTTCTATGGTAGTGTTGATTGGCTGCAATAACTCCCATCTGGTGATATGCAGCCACTTGGTATTTGCTGCAGTCTGAATCCTTGGCATGAAGATCAACGTGAATATCGATGAGGTCTGGTTGAACAATTGGTGTTCATATGGGATGGAGTCAAAGGCTTCTAATGACTTGGCTGAGAAATATTTCTCTCTCTTTATTCGACTTATCAATTCTACAGATCTCTTCTTCCGCAGGTGAGCATCTGCTTTGGGAAAACTTCCCATGTATAAGCCCCTTTTAGGAATCACCAATGCTAGAACGTGAACATTTACTGTGGAGCATCGTCCTCCCCAGTCCTTGGCAGCTTCATGTAAGCTCTAGATCCGCACATTCAGTGGTAATCCATGATCACTGCTGTCCCAATGTTCATTCCTGGTGCATCAAAAACTCGACCACAGTTCTGGGTCTCTCCAACTTTCCTTGTGCCATTGTTTCTGAAGCACAGCTTTGCACTCTCAAAAGACACTATCTGCAAATGTCCTCCTCTTTTGTCGACCCATGTCAGTAGTTTAGCAAGTTTCGACCATAAAGGTTTACACAGCATTTCTCTGTTTTCAATAGTTGGCTGGTAGTGACCCAATATTACCCAGTCTCTGCAGATCACTACACCTTCTTCCCATCCGTCTGGTGAAAGTATTGATCCCCAAATCTGCATCAGGCCTCTTTTCTTCCATTTATGAATTTCTTCTGAAGCTTACCTGGTTTCTCCAGTCTTCTGTTTACTTCCAATCTGATTCCTGCTCCTTTTACTCCAGGCTTTTCATATCTGATCACATGATTCTTGGTGTGAGCACTTAATCTCGTCTTTGTGTCATGGACATAGTCATCTTCTTCTGGATCTGTCCATTCAGTTGCCCATTTGAGAGAAGCTATTCGGCCCATGAACTGACCTCTTGTATGGCAGAAAGCAATGTGTGATAGACAATGTCTGGACGTCTATTTCAATAGTTGAATTTCATAGGTTTTTATTAATGCAACTTAACCATAACGTCCCTTTAACAACGTTTTTTCAGTGAATTTCATGGATTTTTACCAGTGCATGCTATTTTCCTACAACTTACTAATATCATATTTACCCAATATAGCAATATGTGTGTCCAATTTACAAAGTGTCACCTTAAAACTCTGCCATTTTCCACCTTCTAGCATTCATTTTAACTCTTCTATACACTTTTTGCAACTATTTCAACTGATTTTGCATCCGTAGACGTCTACGAACATCTGACTTCCTTGCGGACCTTCCGGACAGTGCCACATGACCATACGCTGGCGCACGGTGACAGTTCTTTACCACTGTTGGGTATGTACCAAAGGCTAAAGCTACCAAAGTAAAATGTACTGAGTGCAACTTTGTATTCAGTCGCGGACTCCCCGGACAGTAATCCTACAGGACCACCTCCATGTGCTGCCACACCAAATCCAATGACTGCAATGCTCTCAGAAAGGTTTTTCCTTTCTTAGCAAGTAGGAGGCTATCTTCCTCCACCTCATCTTCCTCAATAAATACTGTAATGTAACCACACAGCCTACTTCTGTGGGACACAAAATTCCACCAGCTACCTTGTAAGCAACAAACAAGGCTCTTGATCCAGTTTTTTTCGAAGACAACAGTCCTCTGTACATACTACAACAAAACATTCTGCAGAGGGAAGCACTTTCGAAGTGCTTTTTAAGCTGTAATCAAGCAGCATGAGAAACACTGCCCCCTACCTTAGAAATAACACACGTGCAACATTTTCCCCTGTCCACCTTTTCAAGATGGCCACCATGGAAAGGGAAGGTGGGTTTCCATACAGGGCCCCTCTTCTTTTTCGATGGCAGCCTGCAGAAGGCGAAGAGAGAACCTTATGACCATATTACTGGGAGCACATTTTTTTCCCTTTCAAACCGATCCCAATTTCAAACAAATTTACCACAAAGATGGTCCCAGGTGAACATGGCCACTTTAACCCGATGTGTTGTCCCTCTTGGTCATAGCCAGTAGCCAGATTGTCCGGATCATGACCTTATTCCATGATCCGGACAATCTGGCCTCTGCACATGGCTACCAGCTATATACCTCAGTCACCAAAAAGGTTTATCACTATTTTTTGTACCTGCATTATGACACTTGTTCAAAAATAAAACCCAGGCACATTTGCAAAACCATGCTTTCAGGTCCTTGCCAATGCTCCTTGCACAGGTTTTCTGGAAATCCACCCATGTTTTATTTTTTCAAAAGTGTCAAATGTATGCACATATCGTCATATAACCTAGTCCCCACTTGACAAAATCCATTCAGACTTTATGAAAACATTTATTTCGAAGGGATTGCGTCCTCCGACGTATTCCTTATCTTTGATAGATCATCTCCCAGCTTGCTGGGCTCGGATTTTTTTTTTCAGTAGAGGGCGCTGCGTGTCGATGTCCCTCGAGCCGATGTCCCTCAACTGCCTCCGTATCGGCGCCGACGTCACCACGCGTATTAATAGTCTTGCGCAGCGTCCGTTGCTCAGTTCCATTTTTCCACGCTTTGTGGGGCCTCGGAATATCGTTGCTCGTTCTTCAGTCAAATATATCGATATATTCCTCGTGAATACCGACTCGTACTCGATGGCTTCCTCTCCCGAACCGACGACTCCACGGTCCGGCTTCAAAAAATGTCGAGACTGTGGAAAGAAAATGTCGTTGACGGATCCTCACAGGATCAGTTTGTGGTGCCTGGGAATCAAGCACCATTGTTCGGAGTGCGAGGACTGCATGTCCATAACGGCGAAAGCCTTGAAGGAGCGTAAGGGGAAGCTCGAGAGAGGTAAGGCAGTTAAAACTTCTTCGAAATTCTCCTCGGCGGAGCTGAGACATTCTACTCCTCGCCATCATAAAAGACATTCTCGTTCTAGGTCTCGAAGCAGTTCCCATCACTCTTCGAGATCTAAGCATTCAAAAAAGAGACGTCGAAGATCCCCTTCCTCGTCTTCCGTTTCCCCAAAAAGGGTCTCCTGATCTCAGGCTGAGTGGGAGGAATTCAGGAAAAAGATGCTAAGCGTATTCGAGAAAGCGGCCTCGGCCCCCTCGAAGACTACTGAGGGTGATACCCTGGGTGAAAGACCTGAAAAATCAAAAAGCCGCGAGTCGCAGTACCCGGCGAAAGAAGCCACTTGAGAGCGTCATGAACCTTCGAGTAAAGGCAAAGTTGCGTCTTCGACGCCGTCGTCGAAGATCCCTTCGACACATAGATCGGCGTCGTCGGCGCCGTTATCGAAGGGTTATTCGACGCACAGTCAGTCGAGTCGACGCCGACGTTGACGCCGAGAAAGGATAAACCCACGGCCACCTCACAGCCAGTGGCCATACTCAGAACCTCGAGCACGAGAATGTCGTCGACAACCTCGAGTAGAATCCCGATACTCTCGAGTTCATCGAGGCCTCTACCACCTTCCTCGACGCCTTTTTTGATGGCTTTGAAGCCTTTAATGTCTGCGTCGACGACGTTGACGTTTTCTCAACCAATCATGACAAATTTGGCTCCTTCTGCTCTGGAAATGGAATTTATACCATTTTCAAGACCTGACCGCTCCAGGGTCTTATCTTCTATTTATGAAGAAGGGGAGGATTCAGATCAGGAAAGAACTTTTGAGTTGCAGGGATCTGCAACTCCTGCACCAGAGGAATTTTCCTCTGAGGAAGGTAGGTTGAAAGACCTCCATGAAACCCTACAGGAAGCAAGTGGGTTGGACACTTTCCCAGAATTGAATTTGCCACACCAGACCCAGGGGAACATGTTGCAACCCCTTACAGAACCTTGATGGCAAGAATGATAGAGTTTATGGGATGGTCCACACCCTCACCTGCTTTTCAGCAAGACAACCTCACAGACATCTTGGTCAAAGGTCCACAGGAGGATCCTGTGGTGCCATTTCATGCGGCATTACAAAGGAGAATATTGGCAAACTGAGAAACACCTGAGGTAATCCCAGTAGTTAACAAGAAACTATCAGCTAAATATCGGGTGTCTTCTGCTGACCCTGAATATTTATCCAAACACCCAACTCCGGAGAGTCTGGTTGTTCAGGCAGCTACTTCAGCAGGTAGTAAATCGGCTTACCCTACTGTTCCACAGGACAGGGATGATAAGAGATATGCCTCTATGGCCAAAAAAGTATTTTCCGCATGTAGCATGGCATTGAAATCCATCAAAGCTACTTGTACGCTCGCAAGGTTCAGCCACACACTTTGGGAGTGTGCTTCATCAGCGGCTGACTGCCTCCCGCAGGGAGAAGAAAGGGAAGCGTTTCTCAACATTATTAAGGATGGTAAGGACGCAATGTGCGAATCCCTTCAGACTGGCATTGATTCTGCTGACAGTATCAGCAGGGCCATGGCGGCAAGTACAACCAGGAGATGTGCTTGGTTGCGAAAGTCTGGTTTTGCTCCAGATGTGCAAAGCAGACTCTTGAATATGCCCTTTGACGGCTCTTCTTTGTTTGGTAAGAAGGCAGATGACAGTTTAGAAAAACTACAAACATCAAAGGCAGCAGCAAAATCCTTAGGAGCTGCAATCCGTCAGACACCATATCGCCCCTCAGGAACCTCTTGGAGAGGTAAGTCCTTTAGCTTCTATTCCGCATTCGGAAAGGGCAGAGGACAGCCGGTTCAAAGGGGTCAGAAGAAATTCACCCGAGGTGGACGGGGTAAAAACACAAAAGCCTCAGCAGAAGGTGCCCCTTTACCCTCGGCATCTGCATCAGCCACCTCCAAACTGCTCTGAGGACTCTCTTCACAAAACACCAGTAGGGGGCAGGTTAACTCAACATCTGACGGAATGGCAGGCTATTACGTCAGATTCTTGGGCATTGGAGACAGTTGCCCAAGGTTACTGCCTGCCTTTTCTACGCATCCCTCAGAGTCATCCACCGGGGAACAGCTTTCTGAGAGGTCCAGATTCGCTCCTCTTGCAGGAAATTTTAGACCTGCTAGAGAAAGGTGCCATAGAACCGGTATATGTAGCGGAGAGGAACAAGGGCTGGTACTCCCCCTACAAGGGCTGGTACTCCCCCTACTTTCTCATACCGAAGAAAGACGGAGGACTGAGACCTATCTTGGACTTACGAGAATTGAACAAGTTCCTCAGGAAGGACAAGTTCAAGATGGTAACTCTCTCTCAGATCCTTCAGGCCCTCCAGCTCCAGGACTGGCTGGTATCTCTGGACCTCCAGGATGCTTATTTCCATGTGCCAATCCATCTCAAACACAGTAAATACCTGAGGTTCGCAATTGGCGGCTCTCATTATCAATTTCCAGTTCTGCCATTTGGGCTGACCTCCGCCCCGAGGGTCTTCACCAAGCTAATGTCGGTAGTGGCTGCAAGTCTAAGGAGGGAGGGATCCACGTCTACCCCTACCTGGATGATTGGCTGATCAGAGCTGTATCTTCGGAACAAACTCAGATCCATGTAGATTATGTCTGCCACTTTCTTCACAAACTGGGCTTCTCCCTCAATTTAAAGAAGTCACAGATGATACCATCACAGAGACTCCAGTTCATTGGAGCGGTCCTGGACACTTCCCTGGGAAAAGCCTCGCCACCAGAGGTGAGGGCTCAAGATATGCTGCAGATGGTCACCAAGTTTCAAAATGACCAACGTCTCCCAGCCTTCGACATTTTGAGGTTGCTAAGCCTCATGGCATCCTGCATCTTCCTTGTGCCAGAGGCTCGCCTGAGAATGAGATCTCTTCAGTGGGCACTGAGGACTCAGTGGTCACAATTCTCAGGGAGAATGATAGACCTCCTTCAGATTCCGGACAAGGTGGCTCGAGACCTTCAGTGGTGGGCCTGCCAGAAAAACATCTTGAAGGGAGAACTGTTTTGGCAACCATGGCCGGAGATAACAGTAGTCACAGATGCCTCACTCACGGGGTGGGGTGCCCATACCAACGACTTGGCCATCAGCGGTCGTTGGTCTCCATCGGAGTCCAGACTAAATATCAACCTGTTAGAGCTGGGAGCAATCAGACTAGCGCTGAAAGCTTTTCTGCCATCTGTACAGGGGAAAAATGTCCTGATAATGACTGACAACACAGTGGCCATGCACTACCTCAACAAAAGAGGAGGCGTAGGATCACTACCACTGTGCAGAGAGGCAATGCAGCACTGGTTTTGGGCAATTCAAGAAGGAGTCTCTCTATCGGCAGTCCATCTAGCTGGAGAGAAGAACTTGATGGCGGACGCTCTGAGCAGGCAGGGCACAGTCTCCCATGAGTGGGAACTAGCTCAGGAAGTCCTTCAGGAGATCTTCGCCCTTTGGGTAACCCCTAAAGTGGCTCTGTTTGCCACCAGTACCAACAGAAAGTGTGATCTGTTTTGTTCAAGGGAATTTCCCCGAGAGGAGCTCTAGGGGACGCGTTCGTAGTGGACACTGGGTTTCCACTCCTGTACGCGTTTCCACCAGTCCCTGTCATTCCTCAAATGATCAGGAGGTTCAGAAGATTCCAGAGAACCATGATCCTAATTGCCCCAGACTGGGCCAGGAGAACGTGGTACCCGGACCTTCTGGACATGTCCATCTGCCCTCCAATTCGTCTTCCACTCAAGGAGAATCTTCTCTCATAGAAGGGAGGTCATGTTCTCCATCCAGACATCAGAACCCTCAACCTTCACGCCTGGCTTCTGAAAGGTTGAGATACAAAGATTGGGACCTCCCTGATGACGTCATGGAAGTTTTGCTTTCGGCCAGAATTCCAGCAACAAAGTCTTTATACCGCTGCCGTTGGAACAAGTTTTGCAGCTGGTGTAGAGAAGAGAATATCAACCCCTTTTCATGTGGTACACCAACGGTGTTATCCTTTCTACTCTACTTGGCAAATTCAGGCCTTCAAGTTGGCAATATCAAGGGCTATCTCGCAGCGCTATCAATCTTCAAGCGCACTGCGGCGGAACCTTCATATTTCAAATTACCCTTAGTAATACAATTTCTAAAGGGATTAACTAATGTCTACCCTCCAAAACCTTTCCAGGTTCCTTTATGGGACTTAAATTTAGTCTTAAATTTCCTGATAGGTACTCCTTTCAAACCACTCCACTCTTGTTCGCTAAGATTTCTCACCCTTAAAACTATCTTATTAGTGGCTTTAACATGAGCGAATTACAAGCTCTATCTTGTAAACCCCCTCATACAATTTTTCATAAAGACATGGTTGTCCTACAGGTGAAGCCTAATTTCCTCTCAAAGGTGGTTTCTGAATTCCACATCACTCAGAAAATTACTTTGCCTTCATTCTATCCGTCTCCCCATCCAGGGAAAGAGGAAGAAAGGCTACATAGGCTGGACCCAAGGCGGGCTTTAAGCTTTTACATCAGCAGACTTGCTAGGATTAGGCAAGCAGACCAACTGTTCGTGGGTTACTCAGGGCACAAGTTGGGACTACCGATAAAAACACAAACCATTTCCAGATGGATTATTTTGGCCATTCTGGAATGTTACAAACTGGCAGGGAAAGAGCCTCCTCAAAATCTTAGGGCTCATTCAACCAGGGGTATCGCAGCCTCCTCGGCCCTCCAAAGAGGGGCTCCGGTTCGAGACATATGTGCGACTGCCACATGGTCATCAGCACATACCTTCATAAGATTTTACAACCTGGATTCCTCCTCTAGTCAAGAGACTAGGTTTGGCAAAACTGTATTACATTCGGTTCATTCCCAAAGGAAACATGGCGTTTTACTCCCACCTCCAATTGCACACCACTGCTATGGGAGTCTATCAAAGATGAGGAATACGTCGGAGGACACAATCCCTTCGAAGAACAAGTTACATCTTACCTTGTAACATTCTTTCGATGGAATGTTCCTCTGACATATTCCTTATCGCCCCTCCCATCCATCCCCGCAGTAATACTTCCCTTGTGGTTGCAGCTTACGCTCCTTCAAGGTCAATAACCAATTCATGTAAAACAACGGACCCCCCCCTCTAATTTTGCCCCCACGTGAAAACATCCCACCAAACATTGCAGAAACATGTATATCTAGATCTATAATGTTTTTGCACACCTTTCTGTAGATTCGTCAAATGGCCCCCATTTATAAGCCTTTAAAATAATTTGGGACCCCCCTCTTGATGGAATCCCATCAAACTTTGCAAAAACATTTATATCTAGATCTATAATCTATTTACAAACCTTTGTGTAGATTCGTCAAATGGCCCCCATTTATAAGCCTTTAAAATAATTTGGGACCACCCCTCTAATTTTGCCTCCTCTTTACAAAATCCCACCAAATTTCGCAAAAGCATGTATACCTAGATCTATTAACAGTTCTCCAACTTAAGTGTAGGTTCGTCAAATGGCACCTCATTTATAAGCCTTTATATTATTTTGCCTCCCCCACTCAAATTTCGCCCCCTCTTGACAGAATCACACCAAACCTTGCAGACTCATTCAAGGCCAAGTATATAAGAGCAACATTTCATGCAGTTTAATTAAGTGGCGCCAAAGTTATAAAGCATCCAAGAACTGCTCTTCACCTACTTCTGTAATGCAGAGGTGTCTGCGAACTTCACAGTCCAAATGTTCGCAGACTTTTGCGGCAAAAACACCTGTTTTTATGCTTCTTGCAGCCATATCCCATCCCATCCCATCCTCATCACCCCTCACATCCCCAGAGATTACTTGATAAGTTTGACAAGTCCAATGTTGTGTTTTTTAATATGTTTTTACTGCGATGTCTGCGGACACCGGCCGCTGTCTGCGAATCCAAGATGGTGGACATTTCCAAAAATCAGACACACTTCACGCTTTTCACCATCCAATCAGTGGGCATGTCCGATGTCCGCGGACATCACGTTGCCCTCTAAGCCAATCAGAGTCCTGTCCGCAGACCGAACAGGGAAATGGGACCACGGACAGGACACAGATATCACTATTTTATTTACTTACATTTTGATCATTTTTTAAAATATTACAGGACGTATTTACACCCAATTAACAAAAGCAAGCTTTCAGGACCAAGCCGCCGATCCTGCCGTAAATTTGGTGAAAATCCTTCCAGCGGTTTGGGCTGTAGGCGTCAGCAAAGTTTTTGTCTATGGAAAAAAAAAAAAATGTTGGGACCCCCCTTACAACTTTGCCCACACTTGACAACACCTCACTACACTAAGCAAAAACATTCCGAGTGGGCGATATACTTTTTTTGCAAAGTCTGGTGAGGATTCGTCCACGAGGAGCAAAGTTATAAGCCGCCCCAAAAGTGCTCTTCCTATGTGTTTCTATGGGTCACTAAGTTCATCTCGACAGAGAAGCCCTGCAAGTACGACTTCTCCCTTTGAGCTGGTTGGACCAATAAACTCAATGCAAAGCCACGTGGATACCATTCTCGGAGCTGGTTGAATTTTCCTCAGAGTGCTGCAGGAAACCGAATAACCAGGGAGAGGGACACCAGTTTGTCTGCTTTGCTACAGCTTCCGGAATTCATGATTTGCCAATGCCAGCTTTTTGAGCAGTCCCAGTGCAGTGCAGGAGTCCCCCGACGTCCTCCCTCTTGTCCCAATGACTGAGGTTCAGGAACAGCGAGATCTGCAGGAACCTCCAGGAACAGAGGTCTTCAGCTGCATCTTTTTCTTCATTTGTAAGGTACTGTGAAATGAGACTGAGAGTACTTACCTCTCGCATTGAAAGTGCTTGAAACTTTTGCAACTAGCAGGCCTAATCAGCTTGTGACCCAACATATAAGTCTTCTTGTTACAAACTACTTCTGAGAACTACTACAGAGACTTAACCGTTTACTTACCAGAACCGTTTAAACATGTCCAAGACTTTAAGCCCATTGACTTTGGCCTAGCCTATTGAATTGAATTGACTCTTCTGATGAACTCAAAGTATCTGCACTATCTAAGAAACTTGTACTTCTTGTATGTTTTGAACGTTTTCCTTTTTGCTTTCAAAGTATTCTGAATGCCATTTTGCTCCTCCTTCAAAGTAGTCTCAATACCTCAGAAACTTAACCAGTATAGTACTGAAGTATATTTGTGTGTGATATTTAACTGCCTACTTCTAGTGAATGTTTTATAAGTGACTGTTGAATACATTAATAAGTGTTTAACCAAGAAACCTTGAGTGTAAGAGTTTATTTGAACACATGTGATTGTAGACCTCTGTGTAACATCCTTAGAGCTCACATTCCCTCTTGAGATAAGCCTGGCTGCTCAGCTGCGCTTCCAAAAACTGTGTAGTACAGACTTATACCAAAGGTTGGTTTTGCTTATACCTATAGTCATAGTTGTGTGTAGTGGTCCCGAAGGGTACTGCATGCAAGCTCTGCCTAACAGGTATCAAACAGTGAAGACATACACAAGTGATCACAGTTCAAGTGTGTTTATTGCACACATATCTAACCCTAAATCTAAGGATTGGAGCATGCTACGACCATCAAATAACAAAAACGCAGTCCTAGTGGAGTCTGTCAAAATAAAAAGGGCCATTACTAAAAAACCTATTGCCAATCCTTACTTTTAAATACAAATGGTGTTGGAAAACGGAAAGTGTTCAAGAAACATGTCAGGGTATTTGAGCAGTTGGTTTAACCTTCCCCATGTTTTAAGTACAAGGTGGCACACTCGAGCCTCTCTGTTATGAGGCTGTAGTTCAAAACATAGGTATCTGGGCATTCTGTGCCAAAGTCTCTTTCACAATAAAATAATCTTACCGCAGAGGACCTGGCATAACAAACAAGTACCAAAGTTCCTTTCTCATCAGGATTTTCACATTCACAAGTTCACAGTTTTACTTTCACCTTAGTCTGGCTCAGACCCCCTTAAACACGAGTTCACGATTATTCTCTCTAGATCGGGCTCAGACCACAGGTCTCCCTTGATCGGGCTTGCACCTTATAATCTCACTTGTTTTGCTTTCTTTTGGTTATCAAAATTCAAAGACCTTCGACCACTTCAATTCACTTCATCCATAAGTTTCAATGGCCCTCATTACGACCCAGGCGGTAAGTATACGACATTACCGGCATGGCGTAACTAACGTTTACGTGCTGGGTCAAAGCCGTAAAAAGCGGGACATTACGACCCATCGTGCACGAGCATTACGCCATGCCGGTAATGTAAACTGCGCCATGGCGTTAATGCCCCCAAAACGGCACCTACCGGCATCATATGCCGCGCAAGGTGCACTACGCCACCCCGACCACCGTTCATAGCGGTCACCGCAATTAGCGGTCACCGTAAATAAGCGGAACCGGAAGTAGTGTCATCGCGGCGGAACGGGAAAGAGCACGGCGGCCATCTTTAAAAACACAATCCATTGGCATCCTCCGCAACCACTGGACATCCGAGCCTGAGACCCGGCAAATACCATCAGCAACCTTCTTCCTGCAAGAAAATACCGAAAGTTGTTAAAAAAGCCTGTGACCGCCAGCGACAAGAACGCTTAGCCAGAGAGGAGCTTACCTTGCTTGCGGAGACCCTCCAGGAGAACGCCGCAGTGGTATTCTCAAACCAAATGACCAGACCGGCCATAGCCAAGAAGAAGGCCATATGGGCACTGGTAGCTCAGCGGGTTAGTGCCGTGGGAACAGTACCCCGCAATGTGAGACAGTGCCGCAAGCGGTGGGACGATCTCCGGCTCAGAGTCAGGAGCATCCTATCGGCAAAAAGGAACCTGGGCACGGCAACCGGGGGAGGATCGGAGTCCCCTATTAAATTGCTGCCATGGGAGGAAATCTGTGCCTCCACAATCGGAATGGAGAGCATAGAAGGAGTAGGAGGAATGGAGAGAGGAGCTCCGACATCAGGCGATGCAGGTAGGTGGCTCAAATCAAGCCATGCAAAAGTCACCAAAGTCCATTCATGTGAAGTACAATGTTGCCCCATAGTGTAAATGCAACACATTAGCAGGAGACTGCCCACAGACACATCCGATCTCCACCCTGTACACATGCAGTATGCACACCCTAACTGCAGGCACCCACATACCTCCATGCTACTTCCACACAAAAGGGAGACAACCTGTATGCCCCTGCCTCAAATGTGCCGCATGTACTAACTGATAAGATGTCAGTCGTCACAATGCCCGCCCAATGTCCGCAGATCCATCAATAACACTTTCCCTCCTTTGCTCCACCACAGGCTCAAGTTCCAACCTTGAGGATGAGGACACCACTGCCTCCACACCTACCAAGAGGGCCAGGACAACTGTGCCAACACCACAACCCTCCACCTCTGCCATACCGAGGAAAACACCACAGCAGCCAAAATCCGTGCCAAGAAAAGAGGACAGGGCACTGACAGCCACCCCAGCAGGCAGCACAGAAGCAGCAGCGGACATTACCCAAATCGTGCCCACAGAAGGGACAGGCTCTGCTGCAAGCAGCACTATTGGGGAAACTGCTGGCATTGCAGCCTCCTCCGATAGCGAAGCAGGGATTATTGAGGAGATTGATGTCGGAAGCCCCACTGCGCACCCTCATTCCCCCTACCTGTCCCAAAGCAGCCCGCATGCGGATGCCACACAGGGGCAGTTAGAGGATGAGGATTGGCCATGCTCTCCATCCTCGGTGCAGGAGGTGAGCAGCCCAATGGGAATACCACTGCCATTAGCCATGGGCCAGAGAAACCAACAAACACTGGAGGAGATTGTCACCCGGCAGCAGCAACTATCCTCGCTCCTTACTGAGCATGTTGCAGAATGTGGGGCGGCAAGGGCAGCAATGGAGAAATGTGCGGAGACAGTGAAGGCTGCTATAGAGTCCTCCACAAAGGACATCTGCGCAGAACACGCTGCTGTGCGGCACGTCACCTCTGAACTAGTGCAGACAATTTGGGACATGCGTCCAAATGAGCAGGCAGTAACCTCCTCGGGTGCCAGTTCCACACCAAGCAGCCCCATCCGCCGATCGGGGAGGAACCTGCGTAGCACAGGCAGGGGTGCCCCGGGGGCCAGGGGAGGGGGCTGCCAATAGTGGCCGGACAGTGGAGAAATCCTACATCAGACACTGCTTCACAGACTTACTCACACCTTTGTAGGGATTCCAGGGGGGGAGGGTGGAGGGGGGAGTGGGTGTGTTGGGGTGTTCAGGGGGAAGGGGGGAGGGGGGAGTGGGTGTGTTTGGGAGTTCAGGGGGGAGGGGGGAGTGGGTGTGTTGGGGAGTTCAGGGGGGGAGAGGGGAAGGGGGAGTGGGTGTGTTCAGCAAAATCACTTTTACAATACACTTTTCATATTTACACAAATCACTTGTGTGGACATTGCTCATTGCGTATGTGTGATTTATTGGTAAACAGTCCCCAGTGTCCATAAAACAGACGCACACAGTGCCACAATCATCATCTCCAGGTGACACCCCCCATCCGCGTGTGCTAGAATAATTGGTTGATCAGAGCACTACGCATTTCACGCCCCTCCTGTGCATCGCCGCCTCCATGAGGTGCTGCCCCATCCCCACCCTCATCATCCTCATCGTCAGGTGGTTGCAGTTCTGCATCAGGGGGCAGGGGCACATTGCGTCTGACGCACATATTGTGTATCATGACACATGCCATGACGATCTTTGCCACCTTCTCATGGCGGTACAGGAGTGCCCCACCAGACCTGCTGAGGCAGCGAAACCGTGCCTTCAATAGGCCAAATGCCTGCTCAATCAACACACGGGTACGTGTATGTGCACAGTGGAAGTCCTCCTCGTGCTGGTTCTGTGGGTTCCGGACTGGTGTAAGGAGCCACCTCTTCAGGGGATAGCCTGGATCACCTGTATGTGGGCGAGAATGTATGTGTCAGTCATGACGTCTATTTCAAAACATGACGTGCCACCATGGCTTGCATCCAACTGTTACTTCGGACCTCTTTTAGATGCACTAATTGATTCACACTATGCAACCAGTATATGCTCATGGCTCTTATGGACTGTTGTGCATGCCATCAACCAATGTATGCAGGGGGGTCAAGTGCCTTGTGAGTGCCCATCTACTGTGTTCGTTCATGCCGTTTGTTTTGGTGGCCTGGCACATGTCCTGTGATGTCAACGCTCACATCATTGCAACATTGCTGTCAGCCTCATCATGACCCCAGTGAGCAATACTGATGTTGATGGGGACCTTTTGTGGGACTTGCTGTCTGTGTGATGGTGTGTTGATGTTTCTGTCCGTCATGTGCCTCCTTCGTGCGCAGTTATGGGGGACAGGCCTTTCAGTTGATGGTGTCTGGTGACGTGCATGTAGGTGCATTTTGTTGAAGTCAATGTGGTGTGAATTGGTACAATGCACTTGCAGATGGTTGTGTCATGGTTGGGGCACACCTTCATTCACGTGGTGGGGCTGCATACAATGGGAATTAGGTTTAGTGGTGTCAGCTGAAGTTTGTGCTGCTTTAGGGTATGATCTGGCTCCGTTGTCTCTGCTACTCACAGCCAGGTGGAGTATGCATCATCCCCCCCCCTTTCAGCCAGGTGGAGTATGCATCATTCCCCCCCCCTTTCAGCCAGGTGGAGTATGCATCATTCCCCCCCCTCTTTCAGCCAGGTGGAGTATGGATCATTCCCCCACCCCCTTTCACCCAGGTGGAGTATGCATCATTCCCCCCCTTTCAGCCAGGTGGAGTATGCATCATTCCCCCCCCCCCTTTCAGCCAGGTTTAGTATGCATCATCCCCCCCCTTTCAGCCAGGTGGAGTATGCATCATGACCCCCCCTTTCAGCCAGCAGAGTATGCATCATTCCACCCCCCTTTCAGCCAGGTGGAGTATGCATCATTCCCCCCCCCTTTCACTTTCAGCCAGGTGGAGTATGCATCACCCCCCCCCGCTTTCAGCCAGGTGGAGTATGCATCATTCCCCCCCCCCCTTTCAGCCAGGTGGAGTATGCATCATTCTCCCCCCTTTCAGCCAGGTGGAGTATGCATAATCCCCCCACCTTTCAGCCAGGTGGAGTATGCATTGGTACGTCGTTCACCTACACACTTCACATTTCCATGGTCATGACATGTGACTCACCGAGTAGCCAGGATCTTGGCCCTGCATGTCGCTACATGTAGCGTGGTATTGTGGAGTTCCGAAGGACCATTGAATCATGGGTTGCTCCGGGGAATCGGGCACAGCATTGTGTGATGATCCTGTTGGAGTCACAGACCATTTGCACGTTGATTGAGTGAAATAGTTTACGGTTGCGGAACGGTACCTCCATGGCATGTGGCACCACCAATTCCACATGGGTGCAGTCGATGGCACCAATGTAACCAGGTATGCCGGCTAGTGCATGGAAACCCACCTTGGTGTTTGCAATCTCCTGGGCAGACCGTGGTAATGAGATGTAGTTGTCTGTGTGCTTGAGGAGGGCATCAAGCACTTGGATCAGTGTACGTGAGAATAATGGTTGTGAAATGCCATGCAAGTGTCCCACTGTGTGCTGGCAGGTGTCTGTGGCCAGGAAGTGGAGTACAGACACTACCTTCAGTAGGGGTGGGATGGCGGTTGGTGTTTCTATCATGCTGACGATGTCGTTGTGTATCATGTCTACGATGGCGGTGATGGTGTCCCGGTCCAAACGGTACAGGGTGTGGATCTGCTCAGCGGTGAGGTTGAATGGACTGGCTCTGATGCGTGGGATTGGGGGCTGCCTGCGTGGTGCCACTGGCTGTGCTGGTGGGGCTTGCTGGCCCTGCCTTGCCCTCCTTCTCCTCCTGCGTCTCCTCTGTGCAGCCTGTTGTTGTTGTTGTTGTTGTTGTTGTTGTAGTTGAAGTTGTAGCACTTGCATTGCTATCAGGTCCTCCAGCCCCAACATTGCT
Source organism: Ambystoma mexicanum (assembly GCF_040938575.1). Taxonomy (NCBI): domain Eukaryota; kingdom Metazoa; phylum Chordata; class Amphibia; order Caudata; family Ambystomatidae; genus Ambystoma; species Ambystoma mexicanum. The sequence continues at coordinate 1,182,530,507 of NC_090928.1, read as the reverse complement.
AGTCCTATTGGAATCATTGTGGAGTGTGATTGGGTGTGGGAAGGGGTTGGGTGTGCTCTTTTTGTACTTCCTGAGTCTGTATTGCCTCCACCTTTGCTGATTCTGTGCACCTGTGGCAGCTGGATTCACTGCACAAGGCCCTTTACGGTTGGTTCGCGATGGCGTAATTAGCACCATGGCGGTAAGGTACTTAACGGGCTGGGTGATGGCGTTAGGTGCATGTCCGCTTGGGTCGTCATTCGCGTAGCTTTGCGCCATGCCGGTATTTACGGTGTGGCAGGTCGTGTGCGCGCCTCCTTGGTGCAGTTAGCGGCAGCGTTAAATATGATGCCGCTAATGGCATCGTAGTTAACGGTCATGATCGGACCTAGCGGAAAACGATGCCGGTAATCATTTACCGGCATCGTTTTTCACTTACCGCCTGCGTCGTAATGAGGGCCAATGTGATGCTTTTGGTTCTGCCCCTTCTTTGCTGGGTACATCAAACAGAGACCTTCGATTGAGCACACCCGCAGTGCCCAACCACTCTTTTACTTTTGCTTGTACATTCTCTGATTCATATTAAAGTTCAAACATCCATCGGCAATTGAGCTTTACTCGTGTCTTTCATAACACACGTTAATATTTTTCGCTCTTGCTTTCTTCATACAATGTTGCTGTTTGCATCCTTGACTTCAACACAGACCAGTCTTGCATCGGTCTCCCCAACTCACTGACTGTGTTGATCTATTTGGCGCTGTTTTGATCCTGGAGCCAAGGACAGTACCACAGCGGCTGCAGCTCCTCCCTGGCTCGGCCAGTCATGCAGGAGGGCCCTGGGTATCTCCGACACACAGTGCAGGATTCTTCAGTCTGGTTTCCTGGCCTTACGCCTCTTAATCTGAAGGTTTCTTGAAAGTAACAGTTTCTCGCTGGAAAAGTCAAGGGTATCTCCCTCCTTGCTCTCCCTTCTCGTTCTGCCTCCTCTCTCCCCTCGTTCAGCTGATGTCTGGAAAATGCTTTTCCTTTGTGCGCTTTGCCTTGCTCTGAGTGTACTCTTGTGCTCCGCCTTTTATCCGAGTGGGGAAGATTAATGGAAGTCCGGTGACTTGCTCAGGTATGAGTCTGTTTCCTCCTAGAGCGGGCTGTCCGTGTGAAAGTGTTCTTGAAGGGAAGGGGGGAGGGATTTACAGTTCCCAGGTATCCTACCTGGTAGGATTGAGTAAAGGTAAAATAGTGGAGGGATACCGCGTTTCGCCATCAGGTGTCCCACTCTCTGAAGACTCCCTACCCAGGTGATCTTCCTACACTGGTGTAACGCTCACCTGGTTCCCACGGGGGCGCTGGTCTAGTCTGGATTGCTGTGGCCTCTTCTAGCGTGATGAGCAGGACCCGGAACACCGATTGGACAGGACCTACAAATCGTGCTTGCCTGGCCCGTAGGAATATCCTTCTGCAGATGAGCAAGGGGATTAAAAGTCTGCAGAATAGTGTGCTAGCTCCTCCCATTCCCCCTTCGTTCCTCTCTAACTTCCTCCAAACCCCGGTTTAAGCTCACCTTATGGTTTGGAAGGATGAACTCTCCATCCTGCTTCTGGTGCAGGGGCGCGCGTTCGTCCAGTTACTTCACTGGTTTTCAGAATGGCGCTGACAAAATCCACTTGACTTTCCTGAGCAATGCGCCGTAAGTATGAAAGTTCAAAGTTCAAGTGAGGCCCCCTTTATGTTGTCTTTCTAACCTGTGATCTGTCCTTTATTTCAGGTGCAGAATGAAGGCGATGCGTCGAGGGGTTAAACTGCCGAGGTGAGTAGTGATGAGGGCGATCCCTCTAAATGTCCTTATCATTCCCCAGAAATGTCTCTTGTCCTTTCCCCATGGGGGCCGGGGTACGGTACCTGCCAACGGGGCGGCGCCGACCCGAAATGTGGAAGAAAAGCCGGTAAGTATTATGGCTGTTAATCAGGCTTTCCTTCTGTGTTCCTTCTGCTCACCTTTTGTTTCTTCCTCTCTCCCCTAGGTGCAGAGATGTGGCGTCCGATGCTGACAGCCGCGATGGAGCCGGGAGATGTCTCGAGGACAGGAGAGTGAAGCGTGGCGCTGCAGCGAGCAACGCAATGCTTTTAAATGGAAGTCTTTCTTGAGGGATGCTGGCGAGAAGATTCCGGATGCAGGTAAGAAGTTTGAAATAGTCCTTGGTTTTCACCTTTCTCTTCTCTTCCTTCCTTGCAGGTCTTCCAGGTTCGAGGCAGGCGTGGCTGGAGTCTACGAGCAGGAGCAGACACGGTGAGCGTTAAGCTGCAGGAAGCAGAACAACGCGAAGCATGAGCTGCTGTCTGGGCATGGCTTAAATAGCCTCCAAAGAAGTCCCAGGTATGTATCCTTCCCCAACTAGGTATGTATCCTTCCCTGGCCACGCCCGAGTGAAAAAATAGTCCCTGTGAAAAAATAGTCCCTTTCAGGTCTCAGGGAGGCCTGAAGCGTGCAGCCTGGTCTGCATCAGGTAAGTGCACAAAACACCTCCCTTTATGAGCCTGGCGCCAGGACTGAGTCCAAAGAGCCCCTATAACGGGCCACTGGGCTTTTAACCGAGGGCATGATGCCTGCTTCTGGGGGTGCTGGGCCTGGCCTGGTGCTCCGGGGGTAGGCATCATGACAACTCGTCCATCTCCAGGATCTGGATCCAAAGGCGATGCTGTGCCCTGGCCACTTTAGAGATAGTGTCACGATTCCTGCCCCCAGCCCCTCGGCATATCAGGCTGGAGCCAGGTCATGGCCACCTAGTCGGCCCCTAAGGGCCTCTCCATCTCCCCAGACACCTACTTGGACTCAGACTTGGCGCCTTTGGCACCAAGCTCACACACAGTCCTGAGATCCACTTAGTATTGGACTTGCAATGTATTATGGGGCAATGGATGCCCCCATGTAATTCAGTTCCTTGAACTTGATGAGCGGTCTAGTCCAAAGGTATCCGTATAGATGTACACAAGGTAGATGCGATCCTAAAATGGCCATCACCAAACTCGTTCAAGGGAGTACAGAGCATGTTAGGTTTCACAAACTTCTACCGCCGGTTCATCCCGGAATTCTCACAGACAGTACATCCCATCACATCGTTACTAAAAAAGAGCAATAAAAAATGTCAATGGACAGAGGAAGCAGAAAGAGCTTTCTAGGAACTTAAGGCTCGATTCACTTCGGCCCCAATTCTACGCCATCCTCGCCCAGAACTCCCATACGTAGTGGAAACGGACACATCAAACAGGGCCATGGGAGCCGTCCTCTCGCAAAAGGATCCTGCAACAGGTCAGTTACACCCGGTTGCCTTCTGGTCACGTAAATTTACACCCCCCGAGCTCAATTACGCCATCATAGATAAAGAGCTCCTAGCCATCAAGTCTGCCTTTAAGGCCTGGCGCCATTACCTTCTGGGTAAGACATACCATCACTGTCATAACAGATCACCGAAATCTCCAGTATCTAAAAACTGCTAAAGCACAATCTTCACGACAGTTACGTTGGGCCCTATTATTCGCTGAATATGACTATGTGATTACATTTTGACCTGGAGTCAAAAACGGTAAGGCCGATGCCCTTTCCCGGATGGGTATTGAAGAACAGGACTACAAACCACCGGACCCGATACCTATTATCCCATGTGATAAACTCCTGGGAATTACAAGAACCATCACTAAGAAAGAACTGCACAAAAAAATCCAAAACTTGATGAGTCCTAAGCAATCACAAGAGTGGTGCACACAAGGGGAACATTACACGATAAGGGACCAGTTGCCCTACTTCAGAAACCGCTTGTTCTTACTAAATCAGGAACTACGAGAACAAGTCATGTCCAGCTATCATGATTCCTTAATCGACGGCCACCCGGGGATCGCAAAAACTTTAGCCAAAGTAAAACGGAATTGTTGGTGGCCCACGTGGCGTAAAGACATTGTTCAATTTATCCGATCTTGTGGAGTATGCGCTCAAAACAAATCATCTAAACAGAAACCGGCAGGACTCTTGCAACCGTTGGATATCCCACCAGCACCCCGGAACACGTTGTCCCTCGACTTTATTACTGACCTACCATCCAGTCAGGGATTCAACACCATTCTAGTAGTTGTGGACCTATTTTCAAAAATGACACACTTCATCCCTCTAAAGGGGCTCCCAAACGCTTCCACTCTAGCAAAGGTATTTCTGGAATGCATTGTACAGATCCATGGTTTCCCCTCGGTACTGGTTTCAGATCGTGGTACTCAGTTCGTGTCCAATTTCTGGAGGAAGTGCTGCTCTTTGGCTCACATTGACATCCGACTATCCACCAGTCCCCATCCCCAAACGGATGGTCAAACTGAGCGAATGAATCAGACGCTCGAACAGTATCTACGCTGTATGCTCCATCAAGCTGAGGAGAGCTGGTCAGATATATTATGGATTGCTGAATATGCCTATAACAACTCCCTACACACCAGTACTGGGCAAACACCCTTCTATACCATATATGGTCGACACCCACGCACTTCCGAGTTGGACACCCCTATGACCTTAGAAATGCCAGCAATTAAAATCTTACATACAACCATTTCACAAACCTTCAAAAGGGCAGCAGAACACCTACTCCGAGCTCAGGATCGTCAGAAGAAATTTGCAGACCAACACCGAATAAAAGCCCCTAACTACCAAGTGGGAGACAAAGTCTGGCTGGCATCTAAGCATGTACCCATTAAAGGGACCCGAACCTTCAGTCCAAGATACCTAGGCTCATACACTATCACCTCCGTGATAAATCCAGTAGCTGTCAAACTAGCCTTACCAGCTAATATGCTAATTCATCCTGTGTTCCACGTATTTCTCTTAAAGCCTGTTCAACCTGGGATCTGTGTGACACCAGCACCAAAGCCAATAGAGATCGCAGGAGAGCCAGAATTCGAGGTCAAGGACATCCTGGATTCCAGGTTGTCAGAACCAAACTATACTATCTAGTGGACTGGAAAGGGTACGGTCCCCAGGACAGAACATGGGAACCCTGTGAATATATCCGTTCACCTCGTCTGCTTAGGAGGTTCCACCAAAACCACCCAAACAAGCCGGGACCTGAGGGGAAAGCCACCTTGAGAGGGGCCTTGGGGGGGGGGGTGATGTCACGATTCCTGCCCCTGGCCCCCCGGCATATCAGGCTAGAGCCTGGTCATGGCCACCTAGTCGGCCCCTAAGGGCCTCTCCATCTCCCCAGACACCTACTTGGACTCAGACTTGGCACCTTTGGCACCAAGCTCACACACATTCCTGAGATCCACTTAGTATTGGACTTGCAATGTGTTATGGGGCAATGGATGCCCCCATCTAATTCAGTTCCTTGAACTGGATGAGCGGTCTAGTCTTTCGGGTGTGGCTCAGCCCAGGGATACCTGGGATACCTACAGACTATTTAAACCACACCCGGCCTGAGAAACATGCTTTGCGTTTCTCTGCACCTGCAGCGTGACACTCACAGTGCTCGGATCTCCTGAAGAGGCCCACTTCTATCTTCAGCACAAGCGCACCTGCAAGAATAAGAACTTTGTTGCCAATACTCACCTCGAAGAGCATCCTACTTCTGTCCAGCTCTTCCCAGTCCAGCGGATTCCTACGGCAGAGTCATCTCCATCTCGGCACGCCACGCCTTACCCAAGGGGAGAAGAATAGAAGAAAAGACGTTAGTAAGCATTCTGCAATACTTAGCTCTCTCGAATTTGCAAATGGAGTTTAATCCGTACCTGAACTTTCAGCGATCGAACAACTTCTGCTCCGGAGCATCCCACCGATCTGAAAAAGACACATCAGGTTAGCGCAAAACATTTAAGAGGCGCCGCACACCGCACTTTCTCACCGCAGCTCATCTCCTCAGCTCGCTTCCATGCTGGGTTACTGCAGCACCTAAAAGGACAAGGAAAAGACGACCATTGGTTAGTGCTAAGGAAGCCAATAAGCATCACACTCTGCATTCCTACTACTTCAACAGCGCATCACCATCCTCAAGACCTTCATCACCTAAGGAAAGAAAGACACAGTATTAAAGGGACTAGAGCCATCAGAACTTTTGTAAGACTCATTCCAATTACTGGTCGGGCTGAAGCCGCAGCAAGCCCCGTCCGCCGGGCCCGTGCCAGTGAAGCAACTAGGCACCCTCCAGCCTGCATCACCCAACGCACCCCTGCATCGAAGGCAGGACAGAGAGCGTCCCACATCAGAAAACAAGGTGAGGAGAGGTCTGGGGGAAGGTTGGGACCCAGGTAAGAAAAGGGGGGCCAGACAAGCAAGACCAATAGGGAATTGACCTCTGATAATACTGTATTTCAGGCCAGTGCTTGGTTGAGCAAGTCCAGGGAAGGGTTCAAAGTGGTCGGAAGTACGGACCGGTTGAGTGGCATCCCCGTGGATATCATGTGAGCATTACAGAGAGAGGTCCCCATGGATTAGCTGGTGAGACACCTCTGGCTTCTCACAGCAGGCAGTTTATTAATAGCTCTTCCTTCATGATTTAGATTTAAGGAGAGACCATCTTGATTCCTTTTATCCTGAATATCTATCCAATCCTGTGTCTGCAGTTTGTTCTTAACCTGTCCGGATTGGCTAGGAGCAATTCTGTAGAGGTTCCTAATAATTGCATCCAGCCTAGACATCTTTCTTTCAATTTTTCCAAGAAGCACTCAGGACCTCATCACGAATCTGGCGTTATCCCGACTTTATTTGCATTAGCTCCCACCCATCCGGCGATATTACCACCAGATCACGGGTTGGACGCTAAACGCTACTCCCCATTGGATGGTAATACTGTTGGCGGTAATTGCACCAAAAATGTGCCTTTTTCCAGCGTTTTTACTCCGAGCTCTGAGCTGCAGTTGAACACGCTAGACTCAAGATTGGGAGGAGCGGTAAATGCAGCAGTAATGCTGTTACCACTGCATTTCAGGGCTACCCTCCAACTTGTGATGAAGCCCTCAGTCTTAGAGGAATTTGCATTCCTTACAATTTCAAAGGGGGGCAAGACATCTGACATCACATATTTCCTATATAGCGATAGGATCTTCCACAAAACAGTTTCTCCCATCGACTGTAGTTCATATCTTATTTTCATAATCGGAAGGCTCTGAGGGAGTTCCAACACCCTTTTCCAGGACAGACCTTCCAACAACCCCCACACCTACCAGGACAGATTTAGAACCGCTTCGGCTCCATGTGTCAAAACAGGGACCACCTTCTGTTTTTAAAATATCACTAAAGGGATGTTGTAAATGTACCATATCCTCTATGCAAGGGTCTGGGCTTGTGCCCCTGACTTCACAACCTTAGCTCTTAACATCTCGAACCACGGTTTCTCATATATGCTCCTATTTATAAGAACCCCTAAATATATGATTGAATCTACTTGACTAATTCTTTCCTCTCCTGCATACCATTTGAATCCATTACCATTTTTTTCTGGGCCACGCTCAGTACCAGTATTTTACCAGTATTTTATATTTATTAGCATTATTTCTTAGATTGTTCTCAGTTGCATAAGCCCATAATTGGTTCAATGTTCTCTGTAGGCCTATTGGAGTCTGGTCAATGATGACTAAGTCATCTGCATATAGAATCCATGGGATATGAGAATCCTGGACTTTAGGGGAGAAAACTCTCAGTTCAAATATATATATATATATACATATTAAATAATATGTGAGCCAAGGGGCAGTCTTGTTTCAGCCCTCGGTATGTGTTTATTTCTTATGAGTACCTTCCTTGTGGTGTTAGTCTAACCCGTACTGATGTTGAGGAGTAGAGGGCCATTGTGGCTTCCAGTAAATCCTGCGGACCTTTCCAATACAATATTTTCCCCTATTAGCGCTCCGTATTGACACTATCAAACGTCTAATCGAGATCTATGAAAGTCAAATAGACAGTTGCCTTGTTTTCTATTGCTCTCAATCTTAGCAAATTCAGAGAAATATGTTCAGATTGTTCCTGACTCACAAATCCAGTCTGATAAGGATCTAGTCTCCGCAAGCTAGTTGCCCAGATGTTTAATTTAGCCAGGATTACTGATGAAACTATTTTTCCCTGGATATCCAGGAGGGCGATAGGGTGATTCCTAGGATCCTTCCTATTGCCCTTCTTGAAAATAGGGTTAATCAGAGCTTTCTTCCATGACTTTGGGACCATCTTAGGTACCACAGTTTGTTTGAATAATAGAGTAGTAAATGCGGCCCACGGCTCGGAGGCTTCTTTCAACATGGAATTGGTGAGCCCATCAGGGCCAGGGGCCAACGATGCATTAAGATTCCTAATTATGGGCTTGAGGTCATATTTTTCCCCGTCAAAAGACCATTTTAAGGATCCCATCAGCATTTCAAACTTTTCTTTGATCTCCAATCGAGAAAACAGGGATCAAAAATGATCTATCCATACTGTTTCTGACACTGGATTAGTCATTACTGCCTATTGGAACTTCCTGTCATTATTTAACACTTCCCACAGGTTATAGGTGTTATTTTTACAAATAATGTATAACATGTGTTTAGAATCTTGTTCATCTCTTTGGGCTCTAGACTCAATCAGCCAGTTCTTATATTGCTGTTTGCATTTTCTGAATATATTTCTGCCCTCCTACCCCGCCAATTTTTTTCAACTTCCTTAGGTCTGATCGTAAAGATTTTCTTGCTTTCAGCACCTCTAGATTGTACACCTGCATGGGTTTGAAACCCCCCTTCCCATACTTGGATTTAATTTGTACAAAATCATCCAGAAGCCAAGTATACTGCAGGTCTCCACTATTGGTTTTATTATTGGTATATGGTAAATTATTACTAAAATGTTCTGTCATCCCACGGACATCTCGAGGGTTTACCCTCAACCTATTCATCCCCTCGGAAACCTGGATCACACCATTTATTGCCTGATACAGTGATTCTAATCTTTCCATACATCTTATTTCCAGTAACCTGTGATCACTGTTTCCCTTATGGATAACCCTAAATGATTCTACCTGTTGCTGCTTGTTGAAGGACACAAAGCAGTAATCTATACAAGCTTTTTGTTCACCCCTTTTCTAGGTGGAGTTACCAGCGATGTCTCCTTTAGCCTGACCATTTAACATAAGCAGGCTTCTATCATTTGCCTCGCTCAGCCTTCGTGGTGCATGATTTCGAAAGGTAGCATCAATCATACGAATCCCCCGGTCATCAAGTCATTTATGTGTAAATCCTTGCATCTAATAATGTATGGATTATTCAAAGTAATGTAACTGTCATCGAGCAGTCTCATTACCATTTCGACAATGTTTGTTCACATCTCCTCATTCAATACAAGTTGAATATTACAATCAAATCTGCAACTCCTTGCTCTCCTTTTCTCTCTCTCTATTATCAACATTTATATATGGAGGTTGGGATTTACCACTTGTTTCACTAGCAACTCTTGTCCAACCTTTATCAAAGTTAGAAGACCGAACACGCTCTACCTAAGAGGCCTTTTTTTGCCAGATTCAGATAACATGTAAACTCCTCAAAAAGGGGCTTAACTCTTAGCTATGTCTCCTGGAGGCATAACATGTCATATGCCCCAAGGCATACATTTTTGTCACAAAGAGGTGGACAAATGCACATTGTTCCAGGTGCATATCCGTAGATCGTTCCCTTTCTCTATAGCCTGGCATTTGTTTTTTAAAGAGGCTGCCAGTTCACTCGCCATCCATGATCAGTCTTGCTCTCCTGGAACTGCCACCAGTATCTTCACTTAGCTCAAAACCCAGAGGTAAAAAACCTTTTTCTGCTTCCATCAGAGTAGTCTTTATCAGTGCCAACCTCAGATGTACATTGAATCAATCCAGATGGCACTCGTTCACAAATTGAACCACCTATATGCCATCCGAGTTTATATATCTGAGTTTTGGGAGATGTATCAATTTCAGCACATTTCTATGGTTAAGGATCAATTTGTCAACCACATGGAGAAGTCGTTCTAGTATAATGGTGTTCCCTCCATACAGCCTCCATACTTCCTACCCACCTGGAACATTACCTACATGGTCCTCTTTTGTGTAAGCAGACTTAAAGTTGACCCTTGATTGATGGTGAGCTTCCAAGTTGACTCTCTTTTGTTTTTCTTCCAGAGTCATAAAGGCCAGGTTCTGACCCCCATTACGATCCACACACCTCGATGGTCCAATAGATTATACTGAGCCCGGGGATGCCAATCCCCTCATTATACCCTCTTCAGCCTCAACATCTCCCTCGGCTACAGATATAATGTCCAAAAGCGCACTTAGGCCTAGGTCTTCCTCCATTTGGGACACAGGGGTCTCAAACCTCTTTACCACAAATCCACCTTCAGTCACAGAATCACATTGTGTATTTGCCTTTTTTGCTGCCTGACTCTTTTTCTGGCTGTACTGGGGGGATTGATTCTGCCTCTTAGCTGGTGGCGTGGTTACATTTCTCAGAAATGCTCTTTAACCATTAGATTTAGATTTCATCGTCAAGTGGACATTTTTGGGCATTTTTTATTGTTGTATTGGCTTAGGGTTGCAAAGACTTAGGGTTATTCTTAGCCTGGCTACATTTCGTGTGTTTGTCAAATATAGCAAATGACTTCAGCACCGAGGGTTGAGACTCAGGTTGGCATTGCCTCAACTTAGTATTATTTGTCCCCCCAAGCAATGTGTCCATCTCCTTCCACCACTAGTTGACCCTCTTTTTCTTTATCAGACATCTCATGCCTGGGCGTGTTACCTAGTATAATTATCTGTTGGGGTCTAGAAGTCTCCTCTGCTCCCTGGTTTAGGGGAGTTTGTTGCTCATCTCCAACCGCTGCTCTCTGATCTAGTTGGCTAGATTACAGGCCATCAAATTCTTAGATCCTTTTGTGGCTGATTTCTCACATGCCCGCTAACCCCCTCCTTCATCTTAAGGTCGTTCCAACTGGGATTTCCTTTTTTAGATTGGGCCTGCATCCATTAGCAATCTGCCGCAGCGCTTCCATCATGATGTTCTTGTCCATTGTTTCCCCTCTTGTCAGGTCACATATTCTATTTTGCTGTAGGGCAGTTATTTCAGCCTCTTTGTCTAGTTCACCAGTAAAGGCTATTGATCCCTTAGCGGGGCGGGTACTACCACAAACTCCCAAGACCCCATATTGGACAGTGACGGAATATTAGGGGTTAATGTCAAGTCTGAGTCCCTCAATGGAATTGGCGTGCTTGAAGCCGAGCACAGATAATACGTAGACAGGTATTCCCGTGTCAGCTCACTAGCTTCACTCGGCATCCGGCTGCCTTCCCAGAGCCTTTGCTCTGCAGGGGGCACCAGCCGTTAGACATCCTGAGGGACTAATCCTTCAGGTAGAGAATCCACACTCACCAGATGACTTTGGTTAGCCGGCAACAAGTCTTTCACCTCAACAGTTAAAGTCGTATCAGCGTCCATACCGACTCGTCCAACAATCTCCTTCTCTCCATTTAACACTGAGATAATTACCCTCTTTTGGACCCCCACCTTGTGCTGATCCGTTGAAAATTATGGTAGCGAGGTTAAAATGATGTGTTAGCAACATTTTCCATCTCGTTATCAGTAAACAGCACAGTTTGAGAGGGCAAGCTCACCTCGATTGTGCTCCATGAAGACGCCAGAGCTGCTTCCAGTAGTCTTAGTTGGTGAAGGGGGCGCAGTGTGTGCCCTCCATAGGCTGCAGTGTGGAAGGGGCACCCGGAGTTAGAGACACACCCTCCGTCGCTTGAATCGGGCTCCCTCGCTCCACAGCAACACACAACACACAGCCAAGCACTCTGCCACGCTCTGCTCCAGGCTAGGCAGTTGTAGTGTAGCGCCTTCTCGAGTAATGTCCAGTGAATAAAGAATCCAGGTATAGGACACCACACCAACGGCTGCAACAAGTGCAACAATCAGCCAAGCACTCCACCATGCTCCGATCCAGGCTAGGCAGTTGTAGTGTAGCGCCTGCCCACATGCTGTTGGGTTATGACCTAGTTTAGTTGGGGTTTCTGATGGGCTACCCCTGACTTCTGCTGCAGTCACTAGTTCTCAGGCCAAACACAGTCCGACTTATAGTCAGTAACCTAAGCCAAAGGGGACAACAAATGCAAAGGGGAAGAGTAAGAAGTCCGCCTCTGTGAAGGGGGATCCTTATCTACCTGCTGCTTCAGGAGCACCCACTGTTGTCCCAGATCCTGAGGTACTAGGCCCAGTGGTGACCCTAGACCTAACTCCTGAGGGAGGAATGCCAGAAGACCCTCCTCAGGGAGAGGTAATCCCCTAGCGGATCAGCCTGACCTTCAATGCCTGCTGGCTGAAGGTGGGCCTTCTAAGGTGGATTTCTGTAAGGGTCAGAGAGAGTGACACTCTTGATGGTCTGAGAAAACAGGCCCAGGCACAGGCAGAAGGTGATGTACCTAAGTCTTTCAAGATTTATTGGGGTGGGGGGGGCTCCTTTACAGTGAGCCTGAACCTGGTGCAGTCAAGAGGATGGTTGTACCCAAGGTATACAGGTCCTTCCAGTTGCGGTTGGTTCACGAGGTGCCCTTAGCTGGTCATCTTGGCACTAAGAAGACCAAGCAAAGGCTCTCACCTCAATTTTACTGACCCACAATGGGAGTAGAAGTGCAGGCCCATTGCATGACCTGCTCCTCTTGTCAGTTGTCTGGCAAGACTGGATGCAGTGTCATTGCCCCACAGCAGCCTTTACCAGTGGTGGGCACACTAGGGTAGGTATCAACATTGTTGGTCCCTTAGACTCTCCTACATCAGGTAGAAACAGGGTCATCCTGGTACTGATAGATCATGCCACCAGGTGCCTGAGGCTATACCCCTTTCGGACCATAACAGCCAAGGTGGTGGCCAGGGATCTCCTGGGCATTTGCACTAGAGTTTGTTTTCCTAAAGAGGTGATCTCTGACAGGGGAACCAACCTCATGTCTAGTTAAATGCAAGCTGTGTGGAAGGAATGTGGTGTAACTTCCACCCCAGACCAATAGTCTAGTTAAGAGGTTTGAAGGTTTGACAAAACTCTCAAATACCTGTTGGGTGCTTTGGAAGAGCCCCTAAGGAGTACATGGGATCTCCTCCTACCATGCCTGCTGTTTGCCTATAGAGAGGTGCCTCAAGAGGGTGTTGGGTTCAGCCCTTTGCGCTTCTCTTTGAACACTGAGTGAGGGGGCCTCTTGCCTTAGGTAGAGAATTCTTGGAAGACACACCTCCAGGTCCTGCCATGCAAGTGGGGGGTCTGTGTGTTAGCCCTCAGAAGGAGGTTTGCAAAGATGATAGGCCAGCATCAGCCAATGTTAAGGCCAGCTAAGAATTTAAAAAGTACTGGGATGAATTTAAGGCCCCACAAGTTGACTAGACTCATGGCCAGGAGATCCTTGTGATGAAGCCCATCAAGCCTCGAGCTTTGGCAGATATGTGGTCTTCCATGTCAACATGCACAAGCCATTCTGCAAAAGAGGTATCATGCCTCTTGGTAGCCTCGGAGCAAGAAGAGGATGTGAGTGAGCCCCTTCCTGAGTTGCTTTATAGCAACCCTCAGGATGGCTCAGTGAAGGGAGTGATTCTCTCTCCAGATTTGACATCAGAGCAGCAGAGGACCTGCAAGGCTTTGCTCCATCAGTTTTCCCCTCTGTCCTCAGTGACACCATGCCTCACCCAATGGTGTGGGCATGATATTGACACTGGTGAAAGCGTACCTATCAAAAGTAAATGCTACATTAGGCCAAGACACTGTTAAGAATCACATCCAGGCAGAAGTCACCAAGAGGTTGGGCTTGGGTTTAATTGAACCCTCAACTAGTCCATGGTCCAGCCCAGTGGTCCTTGTGCCCACGGCAAGTTCCAAAGCAGGTACCAAGGACTGGAGGTTCTGTGTTGACTACATAGGATTCAATGCAGTCACCAGGACATATGTACACCCATTGCCCAGGGCTGATGAGCTGGTGGTTAGGATAGGTGCTGCCAAGTTTGTGAGCACCTTTGACCTCACATCAGGCTATTGGCAAATAGCTCTGACTGACCAGACCAAGATCATAACAGCTTTCTCAACACCTGAGGTGGTCTACCCGTTTAGAATCTTGGCTTTTGGGTTGAAGCATGCCCCTGACACCATACACAGGTTGGTCATTCATGCTCTCAGTGGACTGGAGGCCTAATGTGTGCCTACCTGGATGACATTGATGTCTACAGTTTCACCTGGGAAGAGCATTTGACACACTTGGATAAGGTGTTGCAGGCCATGGAAAGGGCCAACCTCACTTTGAAGGTACCCAAGTGCCAGATAGCCCAGTGAAAGTTTACCTACCTTGGTCATGGGCTAGGAGGGGGTAAAATCCAACCTCTCCCTAGTACAGTGCAAGCTGTACAGGACTGGGAGACTCCTGCTTCTCAAACCCAGGTGAGATACTTTTTAGGCTGCACTGGATATTACAGAAATGTCAAGGCAAACTATGGCACCATTGTTGCCCCACTGACAAGCAGACCTAAGCGGCCCGAGCTGCCTTAAGTAGCCTAGGAAGTTTCATTGGAATAAAGACTGTCAGATGGCATTTGATGTTTTGAAAGAAAGTCTGTGCAGGGCCCCTATGTTGTGTGCTCCTCACTACAGCTGACCCTTTATTGTACAAACTGATGCCCGGGGCACAGGAATTGGAGCTGTGATGTCCCAGTTGGATGACAAAGGAAAAGAACATCCCATAATTTCCTCTAAACCCTTCGTGGTTGCTGCTCTTTTTCCTCTTTTTCCCTACCTAAGGAGCCCTCCATCCTCTTTTCCTTTGCAGATTGGTATCAGGTGCAAGTGGATCTTGGTCGCCTGGTCTAAGCCACGCCCACCTGGTGCCCTCGTGGTTGTTGCTGTTTTTCCCCACTTAGCAAGAGCCGCCCACCTGGTGCCTTCCAGTTTGCCGCTCTTTTTCCCTACTTAAGGAGCCCTGCAGCCTCCTTTCCTTTGCAGATGGGGAGAGCAGGTGCAAGTGGATCTTGGTCACCTGGCCTAAGCCCCACCCACCTTCTTTGCCCTGCCTCTTTCTTCCAGCTCTTAAGCCTTAGATGAAGGGCGTCTTTCACCGAGGTGTCTGAAGCGAAGGGCAGTCAAAGAAAAGAGCAATTTCTGTTTTGGACCAGGAGGATCCAGGGCCTGAATCCCTGCTCAGACAGCAGGTAAGCATGCACCAACATGTGTTTACTCCCTCTTTCCACACAGGCCATCCGCACCCCTCTGGTCCCCCCCACCCTGTGATGTTCCCTTGAGCACCCCCTTCTCGCACACGTGTTGCCTGTTTTGCTTGATTCTTCCACCCTGCTCCCCCTGCATCCCTTCAGCCTACTTCTGCAGGAGTCTGTCCTGATACATTCTGGTTTCACCATCACCTTCTTGTGTGGCCAATGCTGGATTTGACTTTTATGGACTTCATTGATTCATGGTGCATCACCCTTTCTCATGGTGGCCCTGAATCATGCTGGTCCCATCTTCATCTTCTATCCTGGCTTGCAACATTATGTGTTACTACTGACTTCTGCAATTGTATTCACTCGTCCCTCTTGTTTCTCCCATCTACTGTACTATCTGAAATGCTGTCAGGCCTAGTATGATAGTCGCTTGTTTTGATCCGCCTCTCCCTTTCTGCACGCATCTCCCTTACCTTTTGTTTTCTCCGGCCCTACCAGAAATGTTGTCAGGCCTAGTACAGTAGTCGCCTGTCTATTCCCATGTCCTTCCCATTCTCCCCCTCCCTTCCTTATCTATGTTTTAGCTCTTGCACTATCTGAAATGTCGGCAGGCCGTGTACGATAGTTAATCTCACATCCTTACTGTTCATGGACTGTAAGTATGTCATTGTATTTTCCCTTGTTCACTACCTTGCCTTGAAGCGCTTTGAAACACATTGTGTATATAAGCTTTATAAATAAGCTATCATATCATATCAGTAGGCAGAGCACTTCTGTTAAATCTGAAAGCTGCTGTGTTGCTTCAAGGACTGATCCAAGAGAGGACCTGGATAGGCTACCTCTTTAAGAGCTATGTGGGACCATCGTGCAACTACTGCTCTTCATTTGAGGTACATCGGAAGCCAGTCCTGTGTGCCTGCAGTCCGGAGAAGGGGTCTTTGTGCGTCCAGAAGAGGAGTGACTGGACATCTTGATCCAAAGAAGTCCATCTGCGACGCCCAGTGTCAGCAGGAGTGTTTGCGCCTGCTGGAATCCAAGCTTCTGTCTGCTGCCCAGAAGAGAGGGTAGCCTGGAATTGTGCTGCCTGACGCTCAGAGCTGCCAAAGTTCCACTTGAGTGAAGAATCCTTCAAGGGGCATCCCTGCCACAACATTTGACCACTTTATCCTGCTGTAGGTGGTCCATTTTCAAGATTGATGGTGGCACATTCATCCATATATCAGTCTTGTGCCTTTAGAAATCCTGATATGTGGATGAATGTGCTACCATCAATCTTGGAAAAGGTACCACCTGGCCTATAGGTAAGCTGGTATGGAGTGGGCACATCCATTATGCGAGGCTTGGGTAATATACCATATTGAGATTGTGTTTCTTTACATCGATGAAGAAAGGGCAGAGTTTGACATGAGACAAGGACACTCACAGCCTTTTGGGGCTATGTATGTATGCATTTATGGTATGTATAAGATTTTAAAAAGCAAAAGCCTAACCGGTAAGCAACAGCCCTCTGAACAAAGGGGATGCACCCAGGGGCTCATAAGAAAGAGGGGTGATGACGTAGCAGAGGAGTTTAGGTAGGTAGAGGGGGCGGGGAATAGGAGAGCGATGACTCCAGAGAGGAAAATTAGGGTTCAGTTGCGGGACCAGCGATTGTTTGATGTTCTTTGAGCAGTTGGGTACCCATATCCTTCCTGAAGTGTAGGTTGGAAGGGACCGCTCTTTTCTGCAATGGTAACTTGTTCCAGAAATAGGGTACATAACAGGAAATATGCCGTTTCCAGTTATGTACCCTGTTTCTGGAACACGTTACCAAAGCAGATAAGAGTGTTCCCTTCCTGTTCGCTTGTAGCCTGGCGATGTGTCTTCTGGTGGTATTCTGGTCTCCTGAGATAGGGATTTTTTCCGACCAAGCAAAGTGGTGTTTTGGTTGTGACTGGTTCAACACAGACCTATCAACCCCACAAGATTCTGACATGGAGAAAAAAGCAGAAGTTCCTGGTGAATGTTACTTCTTACATTCTACAATGTTTATATTTGCATGCAAAATGAAAGGTACTGAAGGGACTTTTACTTCTGGAGTTATTATACCACAAAATCACTGAAATTACAGTAAGGTGCAGATGTTTTGTTACCCAGAAGATACATGTACAATGATTATAGAAAGAATTGAAGATTTCCTTTTTTTTTTACTGCAGGGAGGCTGGGTATTGCTTCAAAACTGTCACCTTGGGTTGGATTTCTTGGATGAATTACTGGAAACCGTTGTTACTACTGAAAATCCACATGAGAGCTTTAGAGTCTGGATCACCACTGAAGCTCATATAAAGTTTCCAATCACCTTGCTGCAGGTGGGTTCGCATAACATGATATCATGATAGATCATAACTATGTAGTCATTGGACTTTACAATGACTTGACCATTGAGTATATGAGTCATTAATTACTGAAAATTCTTCTGATGATGGGCTACACCAGTGATATAGAACCACGTCACTCGAACCCCTAATGATTTAACAGGATAATCACTCAAGATGAAATTATTTCTCATTTATATCCATTGTATGCACATTTGTCTCGTGAATATTCATGTTGACTACAGAAAACCTGACCTGTTTGAGTCTTTCGTTATTGGAATGGTGCACCTGTGGGTTATTCTATATAATATCATCATGATTGTTTTGGTTATGTTGCAAACCCCAAAGGTCCAGATGCATCTGGGCTGTGATTTCAGAGTGGCTTTCAAAGAGGCTTCTCATATTTATTGTGATATTTTTGTTAGTTATGGGAGTTGGGTATGTTAATGTAATATTGTTTGCATTACCATTTTCTAACTGGGTTTGCTAACATAGGCTATTATTAAAAAGGCAAATATAAATCTCCTTCCATCTCACTATCTTTAATTATTTCTCAGATATGGAGATTGGGCCTCAATACAGAACGCTTTACACATCACTAGTGTATGCTCCATTCATCTTTATTTTTCCCCATTTTCTGCAATTTGATAATTCCTCCAATTGTTTTTTCTCTTGGTTTCAATGGAATCAATCATTTTTTAAATCTAAAGCAGTTGCAAATATTTAAATCACAAAATATAGTGCTGGCACTCAACATCTTGAATATACTTGAAAACATTGGAATAGAAATGGGAAAGAAATCAAACAAATTGTATTACACCAAGCACATATGATTAGTTATTTTGGCTAGTGAAACACAATTTTGCTGTATGTCGAGAGGTAACCTACCAGTTTCTATTTTTCCACCACAGGATATAGTGGTCTAGTAATTTCTTTGTGCTTTGTGTCATAAACAAGTATTTCAGTGGATTGCATTCTGCCACAGATTCCTCATCTGCATAGATATTACCCAGCGCCAGGTGCACTCAGAAACATGTGCTAGCTGTGCATATTGGAGCTTGATGGCCATCTTTTATGGCACTTGCTCTCCTCAACTAGGAAAAATGTATTGCTGCACCACCCTGCCTGGCCCCAAGCCGTTGGATTTTAAGTGCTGCTTAGACTGCTTCTCCAAGATGGCCATCACCGGCCCATACAATATCTATGTGTGTTGCCTGGGATGGACCTCCTTGTCGAGCAATGCAGCTTGTGCCAGACCTTGAACTTGAAGGCCTTTAGGGACCCAAACATCCTCCGTTCGTATTCTTCCTAAATTTTGGAGGTCGAAATGGAAGCACTGAATCTGGAGAAAGAGGAATTGAGAATGTTCAGTAAGCATTCTCACAAGAAGAAGAAGAAGAAGCAGAAGTCTAGGAAGAGAGTGAAGATTCATTGGATACTCAAAAGCAGGGTAAGTCCTCATTTAATTTAGAAGTTTCTTGACCAGATGATAGCTATTTTATTCGAATGCCCTGACTGGTACGGCTCCAGCCCGATGTCAATGGCAGCCTTCCAACCAACCACACCTGCACTGGTTGGTAAGAGCTCTCAGGAGCACAGCCACATACTTTGGGGTTCAGCACCTCCAACATCAGTGGCTGTGTTCAGCACTATTTCCTTTTTCCTGCCCACCAATCCCCCCCACCCCCTCTTTGACTGCACCAGCTGCTCAACCACCGACTGACTACTCCCCTGGAATCGAGGGCTCTGTTTTTTCAGTCCATGAGGGTGACCCTTAACGATGAGGGGGACTCTGTCCCCTTTGGTCTTGAGCCCTTGGTGGGTGCTGGGCAAGACCATTTCCCAGATTTGCTAGTCTACTAGGCAGAATTGAAGAACTTGGTGTTGGGGCCCCATGATGTCAGTGGCCATGATGCTTCTCTCAATTTCGAGATGCAGCAAGGTTCCAAACCTCTTAGCAATGCATACTCACTAATATGTTAGATAAAGGGACTCAGTCTGAGACCTCTTTCCCCATCAATGGGGATCCATCCTTGGCCTTATGGTAGAGGCCATGTTCGACAGCAATGGTTCATAAGAACCTCACAAGGAAGTACACACCACTACAAGGAGATCCTGCTTCCTCTCTAGACAACCATTCCCAGAAGGCCTAGTGGTTCAGGCGGTCAAGGTTATCTTGAAGCTGTTTGTGTCAACTTTGTCCATTCCTCCAGGCAGGGAGGCAATGAAGATAGACACGTCGTCCAAAACCTTTTTTACAGCAGGGAGCATTGCCCTGAAGTTGTTGAAGCCCTAGTGCACTTCCGCAAATTATTCCCATATTTTGTGGGTGGTAATCTCAGAAACCTCAGTCCATTTGAAAGAGGGGGAAATACATGATGGTTTTCTCAACATCGATAATGATGGCAAGGAATGTCTTCCTTTGCTTATGGCTCAACAGGAAGGGGTTTTTACCAATTTACATCTTTTGTACCCAGGAGGACGCAACTGCCTCAGGCTAAGGCAACACATAAAAGGTACACGCACGCGGCGGGGATAGTTTGGCAGCCGCACATGCAATTCCTGCATTCACAGTGATTGGGCGGCACTTCCAATATCGACTGCTGCTGTTCGGCCTCAACTCTGCACCTCGTGTCTTCACGAGACTGATGGACATGATAGTGGCGCTGCTCAGAGCCAGGGGTCACTGTCGCTATCCATATTGGGACGACTGGCTCATCAGGGGCAGCTCGCAGGAGGCAGAACGCAACACAATGCAGTGCTTCATGGACCTTCTCTACCACTTGGGGTTCTTGGTACACCAGACCAAGTTGGAAATGTACCCATTGCAGTCCTTGATCTTACTCCTGTGTCCCGTCCCCTTTCCTCCATACTGTATGAGGCGTACCTCTCTAGGGACAGGAGCAGAATATTTTTCTTCCAAAAAAGAGCAGTATCCCTTTAAATTGACAGGTGCGCATAGATGTGGCAACAGGCATGACCACGCCTCCATAGCCCCACCCTGTGGCATATGTCCTCAGTCTCCTTTTCCGCGCTGACGTGATTGGACCTTCTTCCCACAGGCTCCCTAGAGTTTGCTAGGTTTTTTTCAGCTTTCCCGCTTCATTTTGTAACTATTTTTACAGACCTCCAGCGGGGCGACTGGACATTTCTTGGACAGGCAACTCACGTCAGAATGGCAGTATCAGCACCTGATGGGCCTAATGGCAGCATGTATTTTGGTGGTGCTATATGCCAGGTTGAAAATGAGACTGTTGCAGTTGCATCTGGCAGCAAACTGATACCTGTAGAAGGGCTTTCAGGCAGAGAGGGTCTCTATCCTAGACAAGATCGATCCAGAGCTAGTCGGGTGGTGGCAGCAGGAAAATATCATGTGTAGGGGCACTTTGTGCCAGCCAGAACCAGCGGTCATTGCAAAAGACTCCTCATTTCAAGTCTGGGGTGGGCAGGGGCATGCTGGACAACTTCACAGTTCATGGCTTCTGGCCTCCTCAACAGCAAACAAACACATACATGTTCTGGATTTAAGGGCAATTCAATTATCTTTATGGGATTTTCTCCCGCTAATCAGTAGCAAACCGGTCCTCATCTGCACAGACAATATCACCTCAATGTTTTACCTCAACCAGCAGGGTGGAATGAGGTCTCCAATTCTGTGCAATCTGACGATTCAGATCTGGGAGTGGGCCCTGGAGCTGTCCACCTGCTGGGAGAGAGGAACACAAAGGCGGACGGGCTCAGCAGGCCGAGAACTATGAATGGGAACTGGGCTTGCAGGTCTTCGATACCTTGTTCAGGGTCTGGGGTCACCCGGATGTGGATCTCAGAGAGCAGTGCGAAGTGCAGGCGGTTTGCATCATGGATGGGGAAGGGCAGGAACTCACTAGGAGATATCCTCCAAATCTCCAGGAGCAACCTGTTGTGTTACGTGTTCCCATTGATACACAGGGTGTTGAGAAAGACGCGACACAGTTCTGCATGATACTGGTGGTCCTGTACTGGCCAGCTAAGATTTGGTGATCTGGTGAGGATGGCAGGACAGTGGCCTCTCCCTTGCAGATGGTAGGCTCACTGCACCTGACACAGCAGGGGGGAGCAGTGGTTCACACGCAGCCATTCCCTAGTCCTCTCAGTCGGATACCTGAGAAATTGAAAATGTAACAGCTAGGACTATCGTAGGCCAATCTGGATATCATTGAAATGGCAATGAAGTAGCCCACTAGACTCTAGTACAAAAGTGTGTCCTGGTTGCTTGACCAAGTACTGTCTTTCTCGGCACACCTGGCCAGCATTGACGTCCAGGTAGAGACTCGTTGCTCATATCTGGCGGCAATCAGAGCATACCAGAACATGGAAGGACAATCTTTCTCCATGGCCATTCAGGTGGTAAAGAGGCATTTGCAGGGGCTGAACAGGTTGTATCCGCCAGTCAGAAAACCTCACCTTGTGTGGGACCTCAATGTGGTACTGGCAGCACTGGTGCACAAACCGTTCAAGCCCATGGCTACTACTGACATCAAGTGGGTCACAATCAAAACAGCGCTATTGGTAGGCCTCACGTCAGCCAGGTGCATTAGCGAGATCCATGCGTCAGAGCCTTACACAGTCTTCCACAAGGACAAAGTGGTCAAGAGGACGTAGTCAAAAATTCTTGTTAAAGGTAGTCTCCTCATTTCACATTAACGAAGAAATTGTAATCCCAACCTTCTTTCAGGATTCTCAATCTGAGACAGAGAAGGCTTTACATTGCCTAGACATCAGGAGGACTCTCAAGTTCTACTTCAACCAGACGAAACAGTTCAGGAAGTCAGATGCCCTTCTGGTCACATTTGGCAGTACTTCACGGGGCGGGCAGGCATCCAAGGCTTCTATGGCCAGGTGGATGGTGGAAACAATTACTGAGTCATAGTAACTGCAGAAAAGGTTGTGCCCTGAGAATATTCATGCTCACACAGTAAGGGCTATGGCAGCAACAGTAGCATTCCAGAGACGGGTGCCTGGCAGGTCGTCAGCTTTTTGCAAGCACTACTGTTTGGATGTTAGTGCCAGGGTGGATGCCTAATTTGGACATGCTGTCCTGAAGAACCTATTTTCTAAATGAACAACTACAATCCTCCCTAGGGACTTTATCGGTTGCAATCGCCCATATAGAATGGAGTAAAGGGGACGTAGGAGTAAATAAAAGTTACTCACTGTAGTGACTAATGACATGATATGATATGGCATTTATAACGCGCCTATACACAGGTTTTTCAAGGTGCGATGAGGCAAGGGAGGGGAACAGAGGGAAGACAGACAACGATCCTACTAGGCCAGGTGTCATTCAGATCGCGCAAGTGCATGGGAAGGGGAGGGGGGAGAAGTGCAGGGTGGGAAGGGGGAGAGGACAGTGCAGCACATGGGATAAGAAATAATAACAATAGGTGAAGTACGGCCAGCAGATGGAAAGTGCAAGGGTAAGTGCAGACAACAGGTGTCAAGCGCTGGTAGTGGGACTGTAGGGCTCAGTGAACGCATGCAGCTAGTCCATGGGGAATTCGTGTAGGGCTCTGCGAATGCAGGGCAGGTCCACTATTTGTATTTGTATTTATTTGTAGAACAGGGATGTCAATTTCTATCAGAAATGACTTACAATAGCACATTTACAGATGGGGTTGGCATTCCTTGGGAAGGGATCCAGTACATTAGCACAAAGATGAGAACAAGTGCGAAGCCAGTTTGATGGGGTGAATACAGTCGGATTTAGACCAGGGACAAAACAGATAATTTACAAAGGTAATATTAACCTGAGTGGGTGAAAGTCCACCAGGTTTGCATGCAGCAAAAACAAGACATGTACCTTGTTTAAACCAATCCTCTGCAGTAGAGTTTTGAGTTCCGCTGACACCTGCAGCAGCTGCAGGCCGCCAGGACCAGATTATCAAATCTCCTGTTTCCCTAATGTGCCTTTTTCCTTGATAGTAACAGAGTAGCAAGTGCTTTCTGCTCAGTACATTGGACGTCCTTAACAGTGAACAAAGGACTCACTGTGGCTGTAAGGTGGTTACAGCAGAGATGGCTAGAGATGGGCTGTGGAACCGAGGGAATCCCTCCATGCTTACTCCTGTGCCTACAATCAGAGGCCCTTATGACTTCCCCAGACCCATTCTCTATGTTCAAACCTGGGGAGTCATTGACATTTCTTGCCATGGACTGTAAACGTTCTCAACTGCTATGTATTAGTTGGTCTGTTCTGATATGGTAGGTATGGGGAAGGAGGCTTTTTATGAACTGTCCCAGTGAAGCATTGACCAACATCTTAAGCATAAGCATGATAATGTCCATTATCAGAATTGCTCAAAATATATTTGACTCTCTTTTCAATGGTTTTAAAGAAACATTATCTAACAGTTCTCTTGTACAATAATCTAGCTACACAACAGCACATGTGTAAATAGTGACCACTGTCAGATGAGTGCTTTCAGTTGTGCTACCCTGGGCTTTGTGCAAGAGAAATCTTGTCCATACGAGTGTGCTCTAGCTGTGCATCCATTTGCAGTTATTTTACATGTTTTTTCACTGGTAATAATTGTCATAGGGCCTCATTACGACCCTGGCGGAAAGTGACTGACCGGACCGCAACAGCGTAAATAGCGTTTCCGCCATTGCACGAAGGAGCAAAGTGCGGCCAATCACGACCCATCGGGCACGAGCATTACGCCATGGCGGAATCCGAAAGGCTGCGATGGCGGAAATGACCCCAAAACGGCCCTTACCGCCGCCGTACGCTGCACCAGGTGCAATACCGCCACCCATCTTAGCGGTCACCGTAATGAGCGGTCACCGTAACGAGCGTGCACCGCAAATTACGGCCACCGTAAATATACGGAAACGGAAGTAAAAGCATGTGGCCGGAACGGGAAACAGCACGCCGCACAACTATAAAATCCGAATCCCAACACAACCATAAAAAATCCGACCCTGACACACATCCCAACCCGTTAGCAACCCCAGTTAAAAAAATAAATATGGGAAAGGTAGCCAAGAAAGCGTGTGACCGCAAGCGGCAGGTACACTTCTCCCGAGAGGAACTGACCGTGCTCACCGAGACCCTCCAGGAAAATGCCGCCGTCGTCTTCTCCAGTCAAATGACCAGGACGGCCCTTGCCAACAAGAAGGCCATATGGGCCCTGGTGGCACAGCGCGTAAGTGCGGTGGGGACAACACCCCGCACGCCACAGCAATGTCGCAAGCGGTGGGACGACCTGCGGATCCGCGTACGCAGCATACTTTCTGCGAACAGGAACATCGCCACAGCTACCGGGGGGGGTTCAGAGTCGCCCATCAAGTTGACCCCCTGGGAGGAAATCTGCGCCTCCACCATAGGAATGGAGAGCATAGAGGGAGTCGGAGGGATGGAGAAAGGAGTGCCGACATCCGGAGAATCAGGTAGGTTGGCCAAGAGAAACAATGCGAAATCCACAAACCACGAACATGTGCAGTACCATGTGACCCCATAGTGCAATACATACTTTGCCCTGACAGCGCCCTCTAAAAGTCAGAATGAACAAACAAATCAATCAAGAAGCCATAAACAACCCCTACATGTGCAGCATGCACCCCCTAACTGCAGGCAGCCAAATGAATGCATCCTCAATCCACACGAAAATGAGACCACCTCCAAGGCCCAGTCCCAAATCAGCCTCATGTACCACCCCAATGCATTTGATACGTTGCCATTCCAAATCCGACAGACCCATAACTAACGCTCGCCCCTCTTTACTCCACCACAGGGTCCGATACCAACGACGAGCTGCAGGACACCCCTACCAGCACGCCTGCAAAGAGGGCCAGGACCAACGTCCCAAGAGCCTCCACCTCAGGTGCAAGGATCAAGACACGGCAGCAGCAGGAATCAAGTGGCAGCACACTGGAGGGGACTGCAACAGGCACCCCAGCAGCCAGCAAGTCCACAACCCCAGCACCACAGGTCCCCCCAAAGAACGTATCTGATGGCACTGCCTCTGGTGGTAGCAGCACCATAGGTGACACAGCTGTCATGCCAGCATGCTCCGACACGGAAAACAGTGCTGGCGACGTAGGTACCATCCATGACCTTTCCCAATCCCCCTGCATGTTCCATCCCCTACACCATGACGAAACCACGCAGGGGCACCCTGAAGACGACGACTGGCCAACCCCCACAAGTCCTGTGCCAAGGCAACATGTGTTGAGCAGCCCCCCTGTCACACCACCGCAAATGTCCATGGCCCAGCAGAGGCAACAGTCCCTCGACCTGCTGATCGAGCAACAGCAGGAAGCGTCCACGCTACTCAAGGACCATGCAAATGAATGCGGGGGTTCCAGGGCAGCCATGGAAACATCCACCGAGACACTCAGGGCACAAATAGAGAAAAGTAGTGAGAGCCTCAGGGGAGAAATGGAGAGAAGCACCGAGAGCCTGAGAGCACAAATGGAGAAAAGCACCGAGAGACTGAGGGGGGAACTGCATGCGACGTCCAAAGACGTTTGTGCTGAACTTGCTGCTGTGCGCCGTGTGCTCTCGGAGCTCTCACAAACCCTCAGAGACATGCATGGACGCGAGCAGGCAGAGACATCATCCGTGGCAAGTTCCGTCCAGGGCAGCCCCCAACGCAGATCTGGCAGGAACCTGCGCTCCACGGGCAGGGGTGCCCCTGATACCCGTAGAGGGGGCTTGCAATAGCGTCTACCCACGGACAGCATGCATATTTGGACACTGGTGTTGGGGGGGGAGGTAGTAGGGTGGAGGGGGTGTGTTGGGCTTCACTGGGTGGCGGGTCCATAGGGTGTATAAATCAAATCACATTAACAATACAGCACCTCATTATCATCCAATGACATGTGTGGACATTGATATTTGCGTACGAGGCCCTCATAGGCGTACAGTCCACAATGTGCCTGTACTACACACACACAGTGCCACAGGTCCCCTTTCCGTGTAATAGGCACCATGCGTGGTTGCTAGAAGCATGCATCTATGATGCTCTGTCGGATTGCACGTACATCCTGTGCCTCATGGACTCCTTGAGGTGCCTCCACATCCCCACCCTCATCATCATCATCATCTTCAGGTGCATGCAGTACAGCGTCAGGGGGCATGGGCACATTCCTACGTATGCACATGTTGTGCAGCATGACACATGCCATGACCATCTTAGAAACCTTCTCATGGCTGTACATGAGTGCCCCGCCAGACCTGCTGAGGCTGCGGAAACGAGCCTTCAGTAGGCCGAATGCCTGTTCAATGACCACACGGGTACGTGAGTGGGCATGGTTGTAGTCCTCCTCATGCTCGTTCTGTGGGTTCCGGATTGGTGTAAGGAGCCATCTCTTCAGTGGATACCCGGCATCACCTGTATGAGACGAATAAAGGGTGTCAGTGGAATGATAGTGCTAAGTA
Source organism: Ambystoma mexicanum (assembly GCF_040938575.1). Taxonomy (NCBI): domain Eukaryota; kingdom Metazoa; phylum Chordata; class Amphibia; order Caudata; family Ambystomatidae; genus Ambystoma; species Ambystoma mexicanum. The sequence continues at coordinate 1,182,503,561 of NC_090928.1, read as the reverse complement.
GCCCCCCCCCCCCCCTGCAAGGTCATTGACGCATCAAATGGGCCACGATGTCATGCATGGAATGAGACTCACCGAGTAGCCAGGATCTGTGCCCTGCGTGTCGCTCCATGTAGCGTGGTATTCTTGTGTTCCTCAGGACCATAGAATCATGGGTAGATCCTGGAAATCTGGCACAACAATGCGTAAATATCTTGTTGGAGTCACACACCATTTGCACATTGATTGAATGAAATTGTTTCCGGTTGCGGTACTGGACCTCCATGGCATGTGGGACAACCAATTCAACATGGGTGCAGTCGATGGCACCAATGCAACCCGGGATGCCGCCAAGTGCATGGAATCCCACTTTAGCGTTGGTAATCTCCTGGTACGTGCGTGGTAGTGTGATGTGGTCGTCGGCGTGCTTCAGGAGGGCATCGTGCACTTGGAAGAGTGTCCGTGAGAACAGTGGCTGTGAAATGCCATGCAACTGTCCCACTGTGTGCTGGTAGGTGCCTGTGGCCAGGAAGTGGAGTGCAGACACCACCTTCAGTAGGGGTGGGATGGCGGTTGGGCTATCTATCATGCTCACGAGGTCAGCATGTGTCATGTCCACAATGGCGATTATGGTGTCCCGGTCCAAACGGTAGAGGGTGTGGATCTGCTCAGCAGTGAGGTTGAACGGATCGGCTCGGAGGCGTGGGATTGCGGGCCGCCTGCGTGGTGGTAGTGGCAGTGCTTGTGGGCCTTGCTGACCCTGCCTTGCCCTCCTCCTCCTCCTTCTCCTCCGTCTCCCCTGTGCGCCCGGTTGTTGTACCTGTTGTTGTTCGTCGTCTTCTTGTAGTTGTAGCACTTGCAGTGCTATCTGGTACCCCAGGCCCAACATCGCTAGTCCTGCCGGTAGCATTTTGGAGTGGGAGTGGTTGTGGGAGGGGTTTGGGTCTGCAATATATGTGCTGTCGGCCTGTATGGCCTCCACCTGTGCTGATTGAATGAATCTGTGGCAGATGCAATCCCTTCTGGCCGAGCACGTCCCGCACGTAAGGCTGCATTTGGCCGCATGGCATCTTGGGATTTGAATCATGTATCAAATCCCGATGGCAGTGTGATGTACTTTGACTGATCTTCATGCTATGCTCCCATTGTTACACATGCTATGATTGCAGCCGCTTACATACCTGTGAAGAGTCAGTGGTATGTAGGGCTCGATCGATGGCCGACCCTCATGCAGCACAGTAACGTACTTCACCGACGGGCGTGGCGTGCCATTTGTGATTGCAGCCAGTTAGCATCATGACACACAGCCGCACTACATTGATGTAATTGTGAATGCAAGCGTTCACAGAAGCCTTTTCGACGTAATGTTGCAAGTGAGGAATTCGAAGGCCAGCATTTTGGGTTTTGAAGTAGCGGCGAGGATACGCCCACAGGTCTGGCTGGAAATGTAACGTTCTATTGTAGAATGTCCTTGGGACATGGCCCATAACGAGCAGGCAATGAATGATATGAATTGAATGGGATGCGCAATAGCGTAGTGGACGATAAGGCAGGACGTTCCCAAATCCATCTTGCTTCACAACACTACAGATCCGGCCAGGGGCACAGTGGTTTTTGCGGACTGCATTACGCACAGACGCGATGGAAGTTTCACATATTATGTGAGTGAATATTCATGCGTTTTCATTGCGGGATGAGGGAATGATGTGTGGATGCATGGACTGATGATTCCGTTTAGGGTCTGCCATGTACATGGGTTTTTTGATTCACTCCCCTTCCCCTGCGTTATGTGATGCAAGGCTGCCATAGTGGGACATACGTCTATCTGCCCTTGTCGGATCCTCCCTGTCTCGACGCGCCTTCATACACTTGTGTCTAGGCACGTTACTAATCCCATGTCATGGGTTCTATCTTGACGGACGCATGCACAGTAACCGACGTTGACAATGGTGTATTTAGCTCGATTGGTTTCGTTATGATTCGATACTGATTTAGGGGTGTGTATATTCCTTTGGAGTGGGCTAGCATGCATATGGGTGTGGATTTGGTGTGTTGAATGAAGATTGTAATGCATCATGAGTCCCGTAATGCAATCGGTTGATTTGTGTTTCTTTTGGGTGACAGGTATCTCCTGCCCTATTGCAGATGCCATCTCTACGCCACTCCTCCAGATGGTTTTTACTCTCGACTCCTGCAGCTTCGGGTGAATCAGTGGAGCACCATTTCGATCATATGGGACGATCGCCAATGGGCCACATGCCCTTACGCTGTACTGGTGGCTAGGTGCAACATTTCGGCCTTTCAGCTCGACTAGTGCCTGCCTCATGGGACGGACCTGCGGTTCTTGCCGCTTCCATGTTGCCTTTTGGAACGTTGATGTAGGCCCTGTGTGCCATGATGGTACAGGGCGTCACACAAGTGGAAGCCGGTCAATTATTGCAGATGCAGCCCTCGGTGATGATGGTTGTTTTGGTGGTATTTTGCAAATTGCTGTGGGGCCTTTGTCATTTGGATGTGCATTTAAATTGTATTCCGATATTTGTCGTGTTGCGTTGTTCTTTGCAGGTGATGTGGCGATTTTCGCTTTGTGGCGGTATGTATTGCGTGATGATCTGCATTGTGTTCCGCCTTCTGAGTTGAGTTGTGTGGTACAGTACTGGCCGCGTTTGCCTACGTAGCACAGTATGGTCACGGATAGGGGCTGCCATTGTGACTGTTTACATGATGTGCTGTTCAGGGGCGGGGGATTGGCTTTTGGCCGACTGGTGCCTGTCAGCCAGGTCGATTGGTGGAATGATGGGTTGTTCAGAATGTGGCTGGTCACAGGTGACTGTGTTTGCGTGCGTTTGTTGGAGGGGGACTGGGGTCATGTCCATTGGAATAGCTTCTGTATTGATGCCATCTGTGCCCTGCAGCTCCCATCGGCCCCTCTTGGGATGAGCCTGGCTGCTCAGTCACTCTGCCGACTTGTGTGGTACATGCTTCTGCTGATGGTTGGTTTGTTTACTGGCATGAGTACAGGGCTGGTGCAATCCCCCTCAGGATGCTGTTTTGGATGTTGCCTTGCGCTGGTGGCAAGCGATGGGGGACTACTGTTGTTTTGTGTCATGTGTTCTTGATTTTCATTTTGATGTATTGTACCTTCACATGCCTGTGCTGCGTCAGTACGGCTATGGTGACATGCCGTACATGGATGCCCACTCACGGGGCGCTTTGAGCCCCTGCATGCTTTTCTACGTTGGCATGCATGGGTGAATTGTGGATTTCACTGGTTGCATAGTGTGAGTACATTGCGCCTGCCAGGAGTTGTGCAATGAGGCCAGGGAGTGGAGTACAGGCACTCAGTGGGCCATTTACGGTTGGTTCGCGTTGCCGTATTTCTCGCCATGGCGGAATGGTACTTTACGACGTGCTTGATGGCGTTCAGTACATGTCCGCTAGGGTCAGAATTCGCGTACCGTTGCGCCATGGCGGTGATTCCGGTTTTGCAAGGCGCGCGTGCGCGTACTTGGTGCAGTTAGCGTTGCCGTTCACTGCAGTGTCGCTAATGGCATCGTACTTTACGGTGACGGGTCATAATCGCAACGAGCGGTGTTCGATGGCGGTATTGCATTTCCGCCATCATTTTTCCATTTCCGCAAGGGTCGTAATGAGGCCCATAGTCAGCTGAAAGACAACATGCCATCTTCCTATAGTCTTTTTTCAGTATCAGGTGGAACACTGTAATGTTTTCGATTGGTTAGCCTTGACCTATGCTACATGCTAAAAAATACAATTGTGTTACTCTTGGTAAAACCTCTCTTCTATCTCCTCTCCTAAGACCAGCATCCACAGTGACATACTAACCGATGCTGACAATGCTTCAAAAAGTAACCTCTGCACCTGAACACTGACCTCAAAATCAACCAAGTCAACACGGAAATGAAACTTAACGCAAGAATGACAGACATAGAACTGAGAGAGGAAGAGATCACCCTCAAAATGGACGATATAGAGAACAGAGAAAGGAGATCGAACATCCGAATAATTGGACTGGAGAAAACAGACAGGGAGACACCAGCTCAGATTGAGACTAAAATACAAGACATAATTAATCAATTATTTAAGGCTGAAGGAGGTAAAATGGTGCAAATAGAAAGAGCTCACAGAGGAGATAGGGCATTTGGAGGGGTCCACGCTCAATAATTGCAAAATCCCTGCGCTATAAAGACAAATCGGAGGTCCTCCTCAGAGCCAAACAAATACAAGACATTGAATACAAAGGCTCGAAAATTAAGATATATCAAGACCTATCAAGCCTTACATTGAACCGCAGTCGGGGATGCAAGCCCCTTGCCACCTGGCTCATGGAGCAGGGTATCCGGTATAGATGGGGATATCCCATCGCAATGACATTTGAAGACAAAGGAGAAGGCTACAGAGTCACCACACCTGAGGAAGCAAACCAAGTATTGAAACACCTCATGGAAACTAAGGACACCAGAAGCCTGTTGTCCCCCCAAGGAACCCATTCACCAAGATCACACAACATAGAAGCACAACCCCAAAGGTGAAAGAGAACTAAGGTGGGAAAAAATACGTAAAGGTAGGATCGCCGCCGACCTCACAGCATCCCTGACCAAGTAACAAGATTCTGACCAGAAGATCAAAAGAAGCCAGGCAAGGTAGAGAGAGAAGGGCAAGGGATTACATAGAGGCTCCCCCGGTGAGGGATGAGTCCAAAACCTAGTGGCCCTCAGTTCTAAGAAGGCGTCTCAACCTTAGAGACACTGAACTACGGTAAAGACTGTGGTCACAATTGTTTTGTTTAGTTATGTTTACAGTTGAAAGAGGGGAGGGGAGAGAAAGACGGGGACTAAAGATATGAAACACAGGGCTAAGTGAAGGGAAAGTGGTAGAATGGGGAAGAATAGATCATGAGAAAGGAATTCCAACATAAGAATGGAAGGGAACTCAAGATCAGGACCAGGGACTTACCCACTAAAAGTGGGCACACTCAATGTTAAGGGACTTAACGCCCCAACGAAAAGGTCACTAGTCATGAGGGAATTTGAAAGAGCCTCACTTGATATTCTATTCATTCAGGAAACCAGGCTTAAAGCAGGAGAGAAAATACTGATGAGAGGGAAAGGAGTGGGTCAAACATATTTGGCCTCAGCGGACCATAAAGGGGGAGGAGTAGGTATAATACTACACAAGAGGATCAAATTATTAAACGCAGAGATGCAGGTACTAATGGGGATCAGGCTCATACTGGTTCAGAGGGAATGGGAAGGAACCCAAATAACACTAGCGGGAGCATATACGCCCAAACAGGGACAAGGAGTTTTCAATGAGAATGGACAGACCACTATCATGAACAAAAGTAAGGGCCACATAATAATAGAGGGGACTTCAACACATGGATGAACCCACAAATAGACTGACAAACTACACGGAATGAACCCAAAGGACCCCCAAACACAATAGGAAACATATTTAGGAAAAACATAACTGATGGAGGCCTCCTAGACATATGGAGATCACAGAACCCAGAAAAGAAGGGATACACATTTAGGTCCAGCGTCCATGACACATTCACAAGAATAGACTACTTACTCACCAATAAGGAACTCCACCCAAGAATGAGAGGAAGCACCATTAGACCAGTCACCTGGTCCGATCACTATATGGTGATCGCCACCCTAGACATCGAGGGATCGGGCCATCGGGACACAATGTGGCATTGTAACAAATTCCTGTGGCGGGACAAACTGTTCGAGCAGGAACTAAGGACAGCAATCAAGGAATACTTCCACATTCCAAATAAAAGACAGTGGAGATGTGGGAACCACAACACTATGGGAAGCAGGGAAAGCCACTTGGAGGGGGCTATTGATGAGAGAGTGAGCGAGGAGAAAAATGGAACAGAGGCTTCAGGGGGAGAAACTAAGCAAAGAAATATCTAACCTGGAAAACAGACACAAGGGACATATCGAAAGGAACACCTAGACACACTCAAACAAAAGAGGGAAGAATTAAAAAGCTTGGGGTTGGAGATATTATGTGAAAGCTAAAATTCCTAAAGCAAAAATTCCACGAAAAAGGGGATAAGACAGATAAGATGTTAGCGACTAGACTGAGAGCTCAAAGGGCGGAGAGATGGGTTGACAAGATTAAATCGCAAGAAGGGGCTATACCACAACACCAGAAGAAATAGACAGCCAATTTGGAATCTACTACAAAGAATTATATACCACAGAAGGACCCGGAGCAGAGACAGAAATGCAAGATTACATCACCAATGCAAACCTAACACACCTATCTAATGCAGAGCAAGCACTCCTAGAAGCCCCCCAAGCCCTGAAGAAACAAAAGCAGCAATAAAGAGGCTCCCGACGGGAGGGGCACCAGGGGAAGATGGTTACACCATGAGCTTCTACATACATTTTGCAGATATTCTGGCCCCCCACATGGCCAAACTATTCAACCACATACAAGAAACGGGACAAGCACCACCATTGTTCACATTAGCCCACATAGTAATTATTCCCAAAGCAGGAAAAGACTCAACATGCTGCAAGTCATACTGCCCAATATCACTACTAAACACGGACACAAAGATAAATACAAGAATCCTGGCCTCACGCATGGAGAACATCATGCCCCGCTTGATCCAACCTGATCAGGTGGGATTCATAAAAGGCAGACAAGGAGCAAACGCCCTGCGTAAAACGCTAGATATCATGAAACACACAGGGGAAAAGGAAGGGAATCAAGCACTACTAAGCCTGGACTCAGAGAAAGCATTCGATCGAGTGGAGTGGGGCTTTCTCTGGGGCCATACTCAAAAACATGGGCTTTGAAGAACAATTCATAAAAGGAATCCAATCGATTTACAAAACATCCTAGGACAAAGTGGTGGTAAATGGTAAACTATTACAAGAGTTCAACCTATCTAGAGGAACCAGACAGGGGTGCCTCCTCTCTCCCCTCCTATATACCCTATCAATAGAACCACTGGAAAACTCAATCAGAAACGAGGAGGCTATAGAGGGGATCATGGTGGGGAGCAATAAATACAAACTCGTATTGTTCGCCAGCAACATCCTCCTATATATAGCAAACCCATCAACATCAATATCCATAGTCCTCAGAACCATACAAGAATTTGGCAAATGGGCACGACTAAAAGTGAACAAGGAGAAATCCACACTATTCCTCTACAACAGGACAGTTGACCCTGAAGCAATGAATCAAAACAGGGGTGGGATACCGACAGAGCTACAAAGGACCTCTATGAAGCAACACCCGCCCTAATGTCAGACCTAACAACAGACTTAGACAGATGGGAAACATTAACGATATCATGGCTGGGCCGCCGCAACACAATTAAAATGGTAATTCTCCCTAGAGTCCTGAACCAGTATCAGATGCTCCCGAATGACATCCCGGGAAAGCACTCATCTGAGCTGAAAACCAAACTCCTGACGTTTCTGTGGCAGGGGAAGAGACAACGAATAGCTTACAACACTCTGACGAAGTGCAAAGAGGAGGGGGGAATGGGGCTCCCAAGCTGCTACACATACTACGAGCCTTCCAAATCCAGACCCAGGTGCCACACCTGAGATGATAAACACAAGCAATGGGTAACAATTGAAAAACACCTCTTTAGACCTGTAACACTAGGGGAATGGGGGAATGGCTCTGGGCCCCAATATCATCATTCCCAATGAAATCCGCCAACCACTATGCAATGGGATCCCTACTACAACTCTGGTGGACCAAAAGAGAAATTAAGGGACACACAACGTGGCCCTCGACAATGAGCCATTTCTGCTCCCCCCACCCCTCATCAGAAATGGAATCCGGGAGCCACAGCGCTTCCAAAAATGGTTTGAAGCAGGCCTGGAAAGAGTAGGGCAAATGTTAAAAGGAGACAAATGCATTTCCCATCAAGAAATGGAAACATGCCTTCAACTTAAACCCCTCGGACCATTCCTGTTCCTACAATTAAGGGGAGTCCTGGTGTCCTTCAAATGGAAGGACAAGTTGCAAAGGGAACTTGCACCCCTCGGAAAAATCCTAAGTGAAGCCAACTCCACCAAAGGCTTCATCTCTTTGCTATACAAGACCCTCCTCTGCAGCCATCAGAAAAAGGAAGAAGCCCTAAAAAAAAGATGGGAAAAAGACCTGGGCCCCAAGATGAATGATCACCTGTGGAAAGAAATGTGTAAATCGGCCCACAAAACCTCCATCTCCGCTCAGTACAAGCTACACAGCCTAAAACTCCTACATAGATGGCACTACGATCCTACACGCCTAGCCAACCTGATCAACCAAACTAGGCCCCAATGCTGGAGAGAATTTGGGGTCCAAGCAGACTACTGGCACATGTGGTGGGCATGCCGAAGAGTCCAAGAGTTCTGGAAAGAGGTTTTAGCATGGATCAAAAGGATTGACGGGGTGGAAAGGGAGTGTGATCCCTGATTAGTCTTATTCAGCCTGGAAGAACAAGAAGATCACTGGGTGAGGCTCCCCCACATCACCATAACCTGGAAATCACCATCACTCCCGACAGAGGCAGATTGGGCGCGAAAAGCCAAATATAGCAGATGGGGAACATCACGGGGGCATTACACGAGATATCACCAAGCAGAGAAATGGAATTGGCGCCCTTCCTGGACATCTACAAAAAATGAGCAAACTCACCATAAACAGGATGTCCAATTAAAACACTTCTAGCCCGATTCTTACAGATGTTCAGTGCTACTCATCTTGTCTCAAAGGAGAAGGGGGAGGGAGGGAGGGGAAAAGAACTATTAATGTTTAAATGTTAGCCCAAGATGGCTACTAAGTGCATGAATGTATTGATGCACGAATAATCAGTTGTTTGCTAACAAAAATGCCTAATAAAAACAATTTAAAAAAAAGTTATTTTCTTTTCGATAACATCACTGGATACCGTAATATTGCAAATACTGCAAGAGACAGAGTCACTCTATGATATGCCAATAGACCACACAGAACCCTACCACAATATCTAGTCCTCTGCACATTGCCGAGAATGGTGAGGCGGCGGCTACTACAATATCAGGACAAACTCTGGATCCTGTTGGCAGCCAGGAAGGCAATAGAGATGTTCCTCCTATGATATCCTACTACTTTCACCTATGACGGCAACAGGATCTCATTCTATCTGGACATCTGGGTTGAGACACAAAGACGAATTAGAATCTTTGAAGAGGCCACACATGTCCCTAGGGCAAAGGGGATTCCATGTGCACTTCTGTCCCGACAAGTCTTCACATACGTCAATGACAAACCACAATTCTTCGATGAGCTACAGGCGACAATCCATTACAACGAGTCTCTACCATGAGATCGTGGAGCCAACAAATAGGCTGAACTAGGGCCACAGCAGTAACAATTTGGACTACAGGATGACAGCAATACAGTAGAGTCACACAGAATCTCTTACATTGGCAGCCAATAGAACGTATAGCGACATTCATATTGAAAGAAGTGTGGCAGCTAATAATAAGGGTCACTCGAACTCTGGGAGGGGGAAACTCTGCTGACCCCAGCTCTCCCAACTCCAGACTCCTCTATCTCAAAAACATTGGGTCAATGGGCACTGCTTAGCGTGGGCTCAACCCCCCACCTCCCTCTGGATGTCACTGTGCATGGGGGCTGTCAAGTAGACCCACTCAGACTTTCTTGGAATATTATACTACACATGAGGGGTTGTACGTCTCCTCTGGGGGTTTTCTTTTGGGCTTCAGGTGGGCTAATGGTGGGGGGGGGATCACAGCCCATAGATTGGTGCTGGAACCCACAACATGTTACAGTTCAGGTTACGGGCCATGTCGCTGCACAGGAGGGCAGTGCTCATGGTTGGTTTAGTTGTGGGAGTTAATTACTTGCGAACAACATGTCAGTTCCAGTGGGAATACATTGCATGCACTAACAAAGAGTGCTTCCCAGGTTAAAACTAGTCATTGAGCATGCCAACGGATGAGTTAGGTATTGTATCCTGGAACATCAAGGGTATACAGGCAGTGGTCAAGAGACAAAGGGCCTCATTACGAGTGACCCGGTCCGGAATTAAGGTGCTGGTAACAACGGTTACCGGCACCTTTTCCGGACCGGGTTACTCCGAGTCTGCCGATAGGGGCCGTGAACTACCAGCTGGCCTGACTTTTCACTGAAGCACCGGTACTGTTACTAACGGTGCCGGCGTTGCAGTGTTCCCATTCCCGTGGAGTCACCCGGGACTCTGCAGGAATGGAAACTTACCAATCCTCCGCCGCCCATAACATCCCGGTATATCAAGCGGTGAAAACAGTAAGCTGAAGTTGCCGGCAGGCCTCCGGTAGCACTGGTGTCCTACCGGTAACCTCGCAATGCGGGCCAAAGAATCCAAGCCTACCTGACCAAGTAACAGATAGACATTTGCATGTTACAAGAAACACTTTTGACTGCCCCGCAACATGACAAATTAGCCAGACAATGGAGGGGAAAGCTGTATTACTCTTCATTCACATCTTTGGCCAGGGTGGTATTGTTTTGGAACAGCCCTAAAATCCCCTTCTTACTCCACTGGTCATCCTCTGATACTGAGAGCAGAAACGTAGGGGTTATAAACACATTAAATGGTATGCCAATGCTACTACTCTACACTTACACACCAAATGTGGAAGATGGTACGTTTGTCAGGAACATGGCCATGACATTAAGGAAGTATTTAAACCATGACTGGATATGGGCTGGAAACTTAATTGCATACTTGAGTCCAGACCGGCATCCAGGCCCATAGGTCCCACCTCCAAGTTGTTACATGCAATAATTGAAGGATATGCCATGACAGAATTATGGCACCACTTCCATGTGAACGAGAGGGGTTGCTCATTCTATTCTGCAGCACAAAAGTCACACACCCGGATAGGCTTTATCCACACACAAAGTAAAATGCCACCGCATTTGCCTCAGCGTATAGTTGGACAGATCGCTCTCTCACCATGCCCTGCTAAAAGTGGGCATGGCTGGGACTTATGCAGCTTGCAATGGATAGAGACTCTCCACAGATATGTTTCATGATGCAACATTTTACATAATGAGCTACTTCCTAAGCAGTCCTATGGGAGGCCTTCAAAGTAACGATTAGAGACAAATGCATCAGTGCTAAATGGATATCATTATTATACACTTCTCCCACTACGAGAATGAAGACAAATAGGAATATATCAGCAAGATGGAAGATAAAAAGAGGGATAAAACAGATCTGCCTCTCTCTCCTCTGGTTTTTGCATTAATCAGAGAACCACTGGCACTTATAATGAAAAATACATTTGTCAATAATGGAATTGCGATAGATCAACAGTGACATGTGATCTTGTTGTATGCCACCGACATGCTATATGTGCACATGCTAAATATTATGTTTTAAGACATTCTGCAAACAGTGGAGAAATTTGGTGCAGTGTCAGGTTTACTAATTAATTGGTCGAAGTCGACTCTATAATTGTTACCTGGCATCGAAGCCAGAAATACATGGCCGATTCGTCCCTCCAAGTTGCAAAGTAGACGTTCAAATATCTCGGCATACGACTTAAAGGAGAGGGTAATCAAAGAGAATATTACACAGCTGCTGCCCAGCTTCGGAAGGTCTATCAACTTTTGGATGAGATTCCCAAGGTCCCTGATTGGTAGGGTAGCTCCATCTAAAATTATACTCCTTCCCAGAGCTCGCTACTATTTCCAGTCCCTGACAGTACTATGCTTTACTCCTTTTTACTTAACCTTTACTATTTAGGAAGGCAAAGGATTGGGCTTATACCCCTGCAACTCCCCCCATGATCATGGGATAGGAACAGCACATTTTTTAGCATACCACAGTGCCGCCCAACTGCAGTGGGTGACCCCTGGTGCCAGCACGATGCTCCTGATCCAAATACAGACCTATCCAAGATGTGTATTATTTCGATCTGCCTACAAAACATGCCTTTGCTAACTAAGAGACAATGGGCCTCATTACAAGTCTGCCGGTTCGCGTTAAGGTTGCTGGTAGCAATGTACTGGTACCCAAGAGTGTCGGTGGCTGCCTTTGCCTCTACCTACTCCCCGCCTTCTACTCATGTGGCTGACACAGCACATTCCACCTTCAACCTCTCAATTTCTAACACTCTTAACACTCTTGCCCCTGTCATCAGGGTTTGATTGAAGCCTACTATAAAGTGCAACTCTTCGTGCGACTCCGAGATGGCCTCCCTTAAACGCAAGTGCAGGGCAACCAAACAGAAATGAGATTCATCAGGCACACCCTCAGACAAACTGGCCTGCCGCCTCATTCAAAGGCAATATAGACTCTTCATCCGCTCCAAGAAAAGAGTGTTTATTCAAGTCTGCATCTCCGCGGCATCTAACAACACGGCCAAACCTTTCAAAGCCTGCAAGGAACTAGCCAATCCTGCCCAGGATCATCCACCATTGCACCCACCCAGGCCGTCTGCTCGGTCCTGGCTGCACACTTCACAGCAAAACACATGAGATTCTATCCTCGCTCTCCTCCTCAGCACCTCAGCCACCAACATCTCTTGTGCCTCCCTTGGCCTCCACCATCCCTCCCCTTTGTCTCTCTTCTCTCTCCCGTGTCACACCTGAGGAGGTCACCAGACAAGTCCAGTCTGTGAAGGCCTCCTCCAAACAGGTCGACCTCTGTCCCTCCAAAACCATCAAGGACAACATTGACTCTCTCGCTCCAGCCTTGGCCGACTTTTGCAACCTCTCCTTCACCACTGGAGTTTTACCCACTGCTCTCAAGCACTCCCTTGTGCATCCTCTGCTCAAAAAAAGTTCTACTGATCCCTCCATTCCGGCAAACTATCGCCCCATCCCCATCACTCCTTTTCTGGCCAAACTCCTAGAGAAGTTGCTGATATCTCAGCTCACCCTTCACACAGCATCGGTCTGCTGCTTCCATCACCACCAGTCTGAACATCCAGAGGCACGGAAACTGCTCTTCTGAACACCTGTCAAAACCTGCTCTCAAACCTTGATTCTAACTCCCTCTGTCCTAATTCTACTTGACCTCTCCTCTGCTTTCGACAAAGTAAACCACAATACCCTGATTGCATGTCTCTGTGATACCCTGGGCATCACTGTTCAGGCCCTGGCGTGGATAACCTCCTTTCTCTCTAACTGCCCATCCCAGGTGGAACTGGGGCCCTTTCCTTCCTCTATCACTTTCTCTTCTTGTGGTGTCCCCCAGGAATCTAACCTATCCCCCTATTTTTTCAATTGCTACATGGCCACCCTGGCCCGTAGGATAGCCATTTTCACCTCCACCTTTCAGTGTTATGCGGATGATACACAGCTTCTTTCAGGCTACCCTCAGCCTCTTCCGCCTCCTTGCTCATTCCTGACTGTATGTCAGAAATCCAGTTGTGGTGTGCTGCAAATGACCTCTGCCTCAATGCCAGTAAAACAGAGATTGTCCTCATTGGGCCCCCTGCTCCCGCTTTCCCTCTTTCCCTCTCGCCGGCCTCCCTGGGCCCTGCACCTCCATCCACCGACGAGGCAAAAAACCTGGGGGTCATCTTCGACTCTACTCTCTCCTTCTCTTCCCACATCTCGGACACCTCTAAAAGTCCCACTACCAGCTGCACCGTCCCAGAGGTATTCTACCTTTTCTCACTTCCCCCCAGAGGCTCATTGTCTCCAGAGCCCTGGTGCTCTCTAGGTTGGACTACTGCAACAGCATCTTTCTCAACCTCCCTGCTTCTACTCTCCGTCCTCTTCAGCTCATCCAGAACAGAACTGCAAAAATTATCTTTTGCCTCAATCCCAAGGACCGCATCTCTCTGGCACTGAAATCCCTCCACTGGCTCCATGTGGCTGCAAGAATCAATTTCAAGACTCTTAGAATTGTCCACAAGGCTTTCTGGGGCCTGGGCCCTCTATCTGTAATGCTCTCTTCCTAAATAATCTCCTTCCCGAGCCCTCCGCTCTGCTTCCTCCAATGTGCTGCAAGTGAGCCGCTTTTCCAAGCAGAGATTTGGGGGGAGATCTCTATCCTCTGCAGGTGCCTCCCTTTGGAACCGCTGCCCTGCCCCTCTCCGTCTTGAACCGAATGAACTAAAGTTCCGGAAACTCCTCAAGGCCTTCATCTTCGCGTCCTCCTTCTCTCTCCCTCTCCCCTGCTAACCACCTCTTTATGCTTTCTTGCTCTCTCACCTCTGCTCTCTGTTCAGTTTGCCGACTGGCTGCCTGGTGCACCTTCAGAGCCTCACAGGTCCCAAGCTTCCTCACCAGTCTTCTGCAATTGCCTCCAGAGTTTGCGCTGCCACAGAACTACTGACAGAATATCCATCTGATTTGCACCCACACTGAATACGACCATAAAATACTGCAATAATTCTTTGGTCAGCCGTTGATGATTATAACTTAAGGGGGCTCCCCAAGCGTAATGAGTGTAGTACGATCAAGTTTGAGTGAGGCATTCTCTGTGTAATGTAGGGACTATGCCTATGTAATGTTAAGATGGGCATAGCTGTGCCATAGTGACAACATGTGATATCTGTATTCTGTGTTTATAAGCAAATGTTCAATCTTTGTTTGACTTGGTATATTGAGTGTGTTATTGCAACCTCGTTATGCAAGTGCACTTGGCAACATTCTAAATAAACATCATTTAAAAAGTTGAGGAATCTGTGGAAGGATGCAACCCAATAGAAGAGAAGATTGCTCACGCTGTAATGTTCTTTCTATGGATTCTTCCTCTAAGTTAAGGGGATTTAAGAATTCAAACGAATAACTAAAACATCTAACTAAGAATTTGGGATAAATTGGTAAATACATTTTAGGAAGGCATCGGCAAAGAGAACATACTGTCACCAATACCTAAGCTAAGGTTCACTGTATAAAGTGAAATATGCACTTGTGTCTGGGTCCTAATGCAACATTTTGTTAGAGTTTGCTGCTCTCTGCCAACCCACCTGTTGTATCACATTTTCAGTTTTAACAACAGGGCATTCAAACAATATAACACATTTTTAAAAATCTAGCATACATTTAACACTATACCCATTTCTTGGTTTCAACCATAAGGTGTTCCGATTTTTTTTAACATTTTAACATTTGACTGTAAATGTGATTGTAATTAAATGCATGTTTTATGGAGCACTGATCTGAAACAAACCATGATGATGAGTAAATCAATAAATGATGCAGACTCAGGCTATCAATTGTTCTGCTTCATCCTCAACTGGTAAAAAATAAACAGGATGAAGAAAGACAAAAAGATAACATAACTATTGTTCAATGTAAAATGCAACGGTTTACCCAGTCCAATGTCCCAGTTACCCCTCACAGCAAGTGGCCAAACTGCCTAGAACCTCAACCCAGCAAACTCAGCCCATCACTCAGAACCTGCCCCATTCCCTGTATCCACTCCCAACATCCTATGACTACAATTACAAGTTTATTCTTCAATTGAATCTCTTGGGTAGTTGGCCACCCACAGATTTTCCCAGATTTAAGATAATTTTGCATTCTAGCTGTCTGCTACCATGGATGGTACTAACTACATAAAACAGACAACCTTAATGCAAGCCCCTCTGGAACAGCTTTGGAGAATTTATGGGGATGCAGACTATCTAGTCATTGTGCATGCTTCTTGGTCACATAGGGATCTCAGCAATCTAGGAAAGGACTTTCTGAATATAACAGAAGAACCACAGAGGTTCACTGAGGAACTGGAGATGGGCTGACTTGAACTAACTCATGTGTGTAATAATGGCTGCTGAGATGAGACATCAACTCTTGGATGGACAGTTACAAATTTGATGCAAGCACAAGCAAAGACCAGTGAACACAATTCCGCAGGTGTGCCTCCAAAGAACGGACTATGGCAAGACTCATAATTTTAAGCAGAATAAGGGAGACTCTCCGGCAAACTTTCTGGACAGGTTTTTTTAAATATTATAAATAGTATTTTGCAACATCCAAACTCTAAAACAAACAAGAAAAGAAAAACAGGGAGGTTATATAATTATAGAAGCATCAACCAGACCGAAACACGTGTCTGGGGATGCTGTTGGTACTCTTGTTCAGAGGAGAATTGCCTAGCATTTCGGTGCTGGACTGCCCCAGGGCAGGACAAAGACTGATATGTTTGGGATATTTCTTCTCTGTGAAAGATAGTGAGCTAAAGACTCTGGGTAAGTCTCTCGTAACCAGGACTATTGTCTGGCAGAGAGACTCCCAGGACCCCCCTTGTCAATTTCCCTAGTAAATCATGCCTCAAAGCCTACAAAACATGTACTTGTTTGATGTCGGTAACAGATCCACGCTTCTGATGTCTTTTCTGTCCTGGGAAAGAACACAATAGGGCAGAGTGCAGATTTGCCAGAGAATGACATGGATAGCCGTCAACGAATGGCTTATGAGCCTCTCCATGCTGTGTCGATAACGACTCAGAAAAAATCAAAGGTTGTCACACCTAAGAAAACTCTTGACTTTGACTTCCCTTCCTCCGATCACCACTCCAAGTTGGAGGAGAGTGACAAAAAGAGGAAGACAACAGGTTTCAATAT
Source organism: Ambystoma mexicanum (assembly GCF_040938575.1). Taxonomy (NCBI): domain Eukaryota; kingdom Metazoa; phylum Chordata; class Amphibia; order Caudata; family Ambystomatidae; genus Ambystoma; species Ambystoma mexicanum. The sequence continues at coordinate 1,182,487,011 of NC_090928.1, read as the reverse complement.
CTCTGTTGGAGTTGAGCTTGGCAGTGATAACATTGAGCCGGCTACATCAGAGCCAATGCCGTTAGTGCGTAGAAGTCTATTATAAAAGCCAGTGTCGGATTGGTCAGAGCCGGGTGGTTATTTCTATAGGCAGAGAGAGGCCGAGAGAGGGAGAGAGAGGGAGAGAGAGAGGATGGCTGTTTATGAACCTTGTGAAAGAATGGCTTAGTTTAGATATATTTGAAATAGAAGTGCAGGATGAATGTCCTCCTGGTTTTCAATTCTTATCTGTTACTAGAGAATCTTGGCCAGAGGAGCTGTTGGATACACTGTCCATTGACTCTGCATAGTCATAGCTAGTCCTGCAATGCAGTAGCCATATTGGATACAGATCAGAGAGCAGCGTAATGGAAACATAGTACGCTTATAGTAGAGCATATACCAATGATCAGACTCGAAAGTGTGCACATGCAAAACATCACATCAGAAAAACATTTGTGGACATTGGGCCTCATTACGAGTTTGGAGGTAGCCATGCCGTCACTATGTCCAAACACGGGTCCGGGTCCCACAAAAGGGGGCTTACCAGGCCATTCCGACCTTGGAGGGTCCGGTAATTCCCTTTCGCGGGACCCGGACGCAGTACATCCCCATTCCCATTTGAGCCCACATAGGGCTCAATGGGAATGGGTAGGATGCTAACAACGGGTCCGTTAATGACGGGCCCATTGTTAGCATCCTGGTCTGCTAGCGGGTCCCGCTCTGCACGTCTGGTCTGGCCAGGCGTACAGCGCGGGACCCGCTGGAGAACTCGTAATGTGGCAGTCTGGAATGAACAGTGCTGCTCCCTTACCGGCACTGTTAATTCTATGGCCACCACAGTTGGAATGAGGCCCATTGTGTTAGGAAAGATTTCATTTTATATGTAATTTTCCCTCTAGTTGTACACCCCCAAACTTTTTGCTGCTGTTTAAACACCTTAGTCTGACTTTGCCAGGGGAGCACAGCCTTCTGCTCCACTCCTCTGGGCTTTCGCTCACTTTTTATGGGGAAACGGACATGCCCTTGAAACAGTCAGTACTGGGAGACTTTGTTTCCCTCAGTCCTTTTCCAATGTTGCAACTTTTCTGCAACATGTAACAAGTGCACAATGTACCTTACAGTACAGTGCACTTGGGTCTCCTAGTCAATTACAAAGACCCTAGATAATCTCAAGTAGGACTTTTTGGGAAATGTGCAGATGTGTCATGGACAGGGCTGGTGGCAGCTTATCTTTTCATGTAATTTTAACCCTTTTCCTGCCATTTTAACTGTGTTTACCGTGTTTGGGATGAATAGGTGGCCTGGCTCCAAAAAGGCCATGCCACAAGGTTCTTTGTCCTGTCCTTTGGCCATCTTGCCCCTTTGCCTTCCCCGGGTCGAGCCGACCCAGGTCAGTCCTTATTTGGTCATGCAGTTTCCTGCGAAACGCCAAGCTTTCGCTGGCTTCTGCATTCCTTGTGTATGTGCCTCCAGGATGTGTGCTAAGATGTCTGTCCCAATGCACATCCTGGGTGCCAGAGAGTCTGGAGTGCTGTGAATGCCTGGAACCACCGTGGTTGAGTGTGTGTTTGTGAGAATATCTCCCATTGGGTCCTCACCATTTTGGGCGAAGGAAACTTTGGATAAGAGGAGGCCGAAAAACACCCATACCATGTCGATCTCTGGAGTTCTCACTGAACGAAGGATAGGATCCAAGTATCCTGAAATTAAGAAGCTGAGTTGAGGAACCACTGGTGAACCGCTGGAAAGTTTGGCACCCTGAGCCCGCTGTCTTCCCGTGGGACCCCTCTGTATCTGGTCGTCCTAGAAGGTCTTTGAAGGCTCTTCGACTCATTAGAATAGTGGGACCAACTATTCTCGGCACCTTCAACAAAACCTGCAAGTAAGCCTTTTCGGTAGTGTCCCTGGGCCAACCAGTGGGCTGACCAGCTTACACAGCACCTTTGCTCAGTCTCCACCATCGTTTAGAGGAGGCCCTCGAAACTTTGTATACTGCTAGCGCTGTGTCCCCAGCACCCTCACACCGAATTTCAAACACTTGGCATTATCAGGTCTGAAGTGAGACGAGTGTGCCAGGACCAGAGTAAACACGGCTATCGCGTTGCCCAGCCGTGGCAACAATCTTTGCAGGCGCACTGCATTTGTGACCCTCTTGCCTCTGAAGCCTGCTGCAGTGAAACTGGTCTGATCATCCACCAGGAGCGGAGAAATCCCCACTGTCCCATTTGGGAATCCTCACTGTATCTTCGGAACTGAAAGCCGCAGAGCCTTCATATTGCTGCAGTAGAACCCGCAACTGAAGTGGACTTGACTGGCGAAGTTTAGTCCGGAGTGTGCCTGGGGCCGGTGAGTAACCCTAACCTTAACCGGTGGCCCCTAGTGCATCCATCCATTATTATGCACCAGTTGCCCCTGGGGGTCCCTCTCATTTCCACTGCTTGTGCGAACTAGCAAACTATTCCCGAACCTTGGAATTACCTCTGCCCTCAAGTGGAGGCCCTCCTCGAATAGTGGGAATATATTCTCCATCGTCTCACCCACCTTCCTGAGCTGCTAGAGACCACTGAAGAAACCCCGTTTTACCCATTGGAACAACCGTGTGCGTCTGCACTACATGTACTATTGAGCATAAGGCTCCTCTCTTCTTAGGGTTTGGACTGCCTCTTAGTTAGGTGTGTTTTTGATGTCGAAGGGGACTAAAGACTCTGCACTGCCTATTTTCCTTCCCCTCTAGGTTGTGAACATATTTCGTGCCTTTAACCCTTTAGACCCCAATGGTTTTGTATATATCTTGTATTGATTGTGTTGTGTTGGTTTAGTAGGATTGCTGTGATTCTTTTATTGTGTGTTGAGTTACAAAGGCCTTGTAATAAATGTGTTTATATTTTGTATATATACACCTGTCTGGGAGTATTTTGTAAGTGTCCTTGCTCTGTGAGCTCATTGAGATCTTTCAGTCACCCTCACTCCTACTGAGACTTAGGGGGTCATTACGAGTTTGGAGGTAGCCATGGTGCTATTAGTGCCATGGCTGCCTCCAAACTCGTGTCTGGGTTCTTTGAATGGGGATTTACCGGGTCATTCCAACCTTGGAGGGCCCGGTAAATCCCCATTCAAAATACCTTTCCCCATTCCCATTCGAGCCCCCATAGGGCTCAATGGGAATGGGGAGGGAGCTAATAATGTGCCTGTAAATAACGGGCCTGTAATTAGCTCCATGGTCCCTTAGCGTCTCCCGCTAAGGACGGCTAGTTTTACCAGCCGGCCTTAGTGGGACCCGCTAAGGGACCTCGGAATGCGGTGGGAAGGGGTTAACGGCACCGGCATCCTTAACGGCGCCGTTAACCCGTTAACGCCACACTCGTAATGACCCCCTTAGTCTTGACCACCTGCCATAGCTACCTTGATTGGTCTGGCTTGTCCAGCGGTTACCCTGTTCCAAGAAACTAGGATGGCCATTTGAACATCTGCCCATCAGGTCAGAGTCCAGAAATCTGTCTTAACAAATTGGTGTACAGCAGTGGGATAGGTCTGAAGCCATCCATTGTTGCACACTAGTGAAGGCATTTCGAGATATTCCTACCCCGGACACATAGTGAATAGTTGTAGCATAACTCAAAAATGCCATAGACCTATCTAACAAAATGGAAACTAGTACCTTGTTAACCTTAAATGCTTCTAAATCTGAAACATTTAGAAAGATGTGTGCGGAGGGGTTTATCTGCTCAAGGCACAAAAATGGAAATGAGTCAAAAAATCATGGAACGGCAAGAGTCACAACTCAGTGCCATAGCTCCTGAGGAAAGTGCAGAAGGTGGTGGAGCTGCTCTCACTGGCAGAACTCACAAGTCTGTCGCTGCACTTATCAATGGGACCCATGAGGATTTAGATGATGTTATGTCCAATGTTTCCTCTGCCAGTGCTGATGCTGAGGCCATGCTTAAATTCAAGAAACAAGAACTGCTGTTTAGGCAGAAGGAACTTGAATTTAACATGACCAAGCTGAAGATAGAGCAGGCACAAAAACAGAAGGACAGGGATCACCAGTTGAAACTGGCCAAGCTTCATGTTTCCAATGGATCTAAGGGTCCTGGACATGGGTCTGGGTCCTCCTCTCATCCAAGGTTCCCTAAAGATCTGCTCAGTGTGAATGATGAAAATAATGACATTATGGACTGGCTGAATACTATTGAGTATGCATGTGACTTTTGAGGTTGACAATGCTGATAAGATTGCATGGTTACTAAGCAGACTGCCCCATTCTGGCTGCAGTGCCATTATGGAAATGTCAAAAGCTGAGAGAGCAGATTTTGCAATGTTGAAACAAACTCTCATCTTAAAGTTTGGAAAGACTCCTGCCCAATACTTAAAGTGATTCAGAGAGTACAAAAAGAAAGAAGGAGGTACGTGGGTATTTTACATAACTGAATCCTTAAAAAAACTTGACTGGCTGGGTTCAAGGTTATAGGGTCTCCACCTTTTAGGGTATGATATGTCTTGTCATGCTTGAACATCTTTTTGCATCTCGTTCCCCTGAGCTTAAGCAGCATTTGGCAGATTCAAAGGAGATAGATCCTAAGAAGCTAGCCATACCAGCATATGTGTGGGTGTCACATAGAGTGTCCCATAAGGACAAGACTCATCCTGGTAAGTAGGAGGAGGGTGAACAAGCCCAAAGATAAAGAGGTTGGGGTATCTGATAGAACTTCCTCCCAGAAGGGCCACAAGAAGAGAAATAAGGGTAAGTCACAAGAGAACTCACAGGGTAGTGGAGGTTATCCTCCAAAACAGAACTTGGGTTACAGTAAGCCTCCCTATGTCACCAAACCCAGTGGATCTTGTGTGGCTTGTGGAGCAAGTGACCATGTGAAGGGGGATCCCAGGTGTAAGGTCAAAACCTTGGGGGTCCACTCTGCTAATCTGGACTTCTCCTCCTCTGAGGAAGAAGAGATTACAGGAGCATCCTTCTCATCAAAGTACTTCCCCAGTGGGATAGACTCTGAGGTAGTTTTAGTTTTCCTGGGTTCCTGGGAGCCTAAAGTCTCAGAGGCGTATGCTAGGATTCCAGACAATACCAAGCACTACTTTAAAGACAGTGGGCCTCATTACGACCCAGGCGGTAACTTACCGCCTGGGTCGTACCTTTACCACCATGGCGTAAACTATGTTTACGCCATGGTGGTTGGCGGACTTACCGCCCCATTCCGAGGTTGGCGGGGCGGTAAGTCCCCAATCCCCATTTACCCTTCCCCATTCCCATTTTTGCCCCATAGGGCATAATGGGAGTGGGGAAGGCGTTAATTACGCCACCGTAAATTACGGTGGCGTAATTAACAACATGGTCCCTTAGCGCCATGGATTTTAACACCTGCTAAAAGCAGGTGTTAAATCCGCCATGGCGCTAAGGGACCTCGGAATCAGGGGGTAAGGGTCGGCGCTGTTTACGCCGCCGTAAACCCCTTACCGCCTGGGTCCTAATGAGGCCCAGTGTGCTGATCAATGAAGTTGATACTCCTGCTCTTAGGGATAGTGGGTGTAGTCGAACTGTAGTGGATTCTACCTTGGTAGGCCCAGAGGAAGTTGCCAGAGCACCTCTGATGCCCACTACGTTGGTTCATGGCCCACCTCTCCTGTTCCCAGTAATACCTGTAAATCTTACTTTCAATGGTACAGTAGTCAGGATTCCAGTGAGCGTTCAGAGAGATGTCCCAGGAAAGGTCTTGCTGGGAAATGATCTCAGAGCTTTAGTGCTTGTGGGAGATACAGCTGAAAGACCCTGCACAAGGTCTCAGACAAGGGCAGCACTGGCCAAGACCACTGTAGTGCCCAAGCCAAAGGGGAACCCCACGGCTAAAGGAGTCAGAAAAAGCAAAAGAGGGAAATAGAATTTCCCCCCTAACTCTCCTAACACTGAGGTGGAGGTAGTTGGTCAGACACCAGAACCTGACGAAGTAGAGGTGTTGCTTGGAGTATTTGATCCAAATGGCCATCCTGAACTAAAAGATTTGTTAGTAGAAGGTGGCCCTGACAGAGAAAAATTCAGTAAAAGCCAACGTGAAGGCCTAAGGTGACAGGCCTGTGCCCAGCTTGAGGGTGAACCTCCTGTGACACATCGGATTTATTGGGAAGGTGGGCTCCTGTACAGTGAGCCTACAGAGTCTACAGAAGGGGACCATAGGAGGTTGGTGGTTCCCCTTGCTGTAAGACCCTTCCTCCTGCAGCTGGCGCATGAAGTGCCCCTTGCTGGTCACCTTGGAATCAAGAGAACCAAGCAAAGGTTATCCATGCACTTCTACTGGCCCCAGATGGGGGTGCAAGTAGAAAGTCACTACAGGAGTTGTGCCACCTGCCAGTTATCTGGTAAAAGTGGCTCAACAATTCAAGCTCCATTGGTACCACTCCCTGTTGTGGGTGTACCATTTGAGAGGGTAGGGATCAACATTGTTGGTCCCCTTGACCCCCAAACATCCTCAGGCAATAGGTTTATCCTGGTGCTGGTCGACCATGCCACGAGGTATCCTGAGGCCATCCCATTAAAGACTGTGACTGCCAAATCAGTTGCAAAAGCTTTACTTGGCATACTTACTAGGGTTGGCTTCCCTAAAGAAGTTGTGTCTGATAGGGGCAGCAACTTTATGTCAAAGTATATGCAGGCCACATGGAAGGAATGTGGTGTCACCTATAGGTTTTCATCCGAATACCACTCACAGATAAAAGGTTTAACAGGTCCTTGAAAAGTATGATTGGGGCTCTGGGAGAACCCCAAAGAAGAAAATGGGATGTTCTGCTACCATGCTTACTGTTTGCCTACAGAGAAGTACCACAAGAGGGTGTTGGCTTCAGCCCTTTTGAACTTCTGTTTTGTCACCCTGTGAGGGGACCCTTGGCCATAGTCAAGGAGGGATGGCATATGCCCACTACCCTTATTACTACCAACGTAGTGGACTATGTGCTAGGGCTCAGAAAAAGGATGGTACTCCTGATGGGTCTGTCTAGTGAGAAGCTGAAGGAAGGGCAAGCACTAGTGAAACATTGGTATGACCAGAAGGCTTCCATCATCACTTTCACACCTGGTCAGAAAGTCCTGATCATAAATCCTATAAGGCCTAAGCTTTGCAGGACAAATGGTCAGGCCCTTACACAGTGGTGGAGTCACTGGGTGAGGTCAACTATTTAGTGGACTTTGGAAGGGCTGGACAGGCTATAAAAGTGTTCCATGTGAATAGACTGAAGGCTTTCATCCCAAGAGTTGAAATGGCTGCACTGCTACTGGCTTCAGATGTTGAGGAACCTCTCCCTGACCTGTTCCAAGGCTGTCCTTCAGACAGCTCCATTGAGGGTGTCCGAGTGGCCTCTCACCTGACTTCTGATTAGCAAGCAGAGGTGAAATGTTTGCTTAGGCAGGTTTCCCCCTTGTTCACACAGTCCCCTGGTTTGACACCTTGGTGCAAACATGACATTGAGACAGGAGACAGTGTACCTACCAAAAGTAGGGGATACAGAATGTCAGACAAAGTAAGGTCTTAGACAGAGGTCAACAAAATGTTGGATCTTGGGGTGATTGAACCCTCTCGTAGTCCTTGGTCCAACCCAGTGGTATTGGTTCCAAATGCAGGTACTTCTGAGTTGAGGTTCTGTGTGGATTACACGGCTCTGAATTCTGTCACCAAGACAGATGCACACCCCTTGCCTAGAACAGATGAGCTGGTGGATACTTTGGGTGCCTCAAAATACCTCAGCACATTTGACCTCACTGCAGGCTATTGGCAAATAGCTCTTGCAGAACATGCCAAGGAGAAGACATCTTTCTCAACACCAGAGGGTCTTTACCAGTTCAGGGTAATGCCTTTTGGGTTGAAGACCATTTCCAGAGGCTTGTAGAGGGAATCTATTCTTCACCGCTTCACCCACCTTCCTGAGCTGTTAGAGACCCCTGAAGAGAAACCGTTTTGCCCATTGGAACAACCGCGTGCCCCTGCACTACATGTACTATTGAGTATAAGGTTCCTCTTTTCTTAGAGTTTGGTCTGCCTCTTAGGTGTGTGTTTGATGTTGAAGGGGACTAAAGACTATCTGCACTGCCTATTTTCCTTCCCCTCTAGGTTGTGAACATATTTTGTGCCTTTAACCCTTTAGACCCCAATGGTCTTGTATATATCTTGTATTGATTGTGTTGCTTTTGTTTAGTAGGATTGATGTGATTCTTTTACTTTGTGTTGAGTTACAAAGGCCTTGTAATAAATGTGTTTATATAATGATATATAAACCTGTCTGGGAGTAATTTGTAAGTGTCCTTTTTCCGTGTGTTCATTGAGATCTTTGTCACCCTCACTCTTCCTGAGACTTAGGGCCTCATCATGAGTTTAGCGGTAACCCTTAAATGCGGCAGTAGCGATATTACCGCCGCATTTAAGGGTCTGCCAAATCACGGGTTTGGCAGATTTCCCCCCAGCTCTCTGCTGGGGGGAAATCGACTGAAATTTCACACTATTACCGCTGGCGGGAAATCCGCCGGCGGTAAGAGCGCGAAAATTCCCCATTGAGCCCAATGGGGAATGGGGAATTCCGGATTGGGCTCAGTGGGCAATGGGCAATATCCGTTCCGCCAAACCCATGATCCGGCGCTATTAGCGCCGGGGGGTTTGGTGGTTGGGCTATTAACGCCCAACTCGAGTCTTGACCGCCTACCATAGCTAACTTGATTGGTCTGGCTTGTCCAGATGTTACCCTGTTCCAAGAAACTAGGCTGGCCTTCTGAACATCTGCCCATCAGGTCAGAGTTCAAAAATCCATCTTAACACATTGTAACAAACTTCTCCCATGGATAGCTACTTCATCGGAACTTAAAATCTATCATTTGCTGAATTTATGGGATTATCACTGCAAAGAGATGAGCAATTACCATGTTCTGGAAATACCAATGGTGTCTAACCTATCACTTGCTTTGAAGTATCACAGTGGTCACCGTTAAAGTATGGATAGAACCAATCAGTCAATGCTGTAACATTTTTATCACATTGTCTTGTGAATCGACATTGAAAGCTAAATTAATATGAAAGGTGCGGGGTGCCACATATGGCAAAGCACATGAATACGTGCATAGTGTGGACTATAGAGATATGCATGCTGTCACTAAGAGAGATGGTCATACCCTACCACAAACTGATGAGTTGGTGGACATGCTAGGTGCTTCCAATTACCTCAGCACATTTGATCTCAGTACAGGCTATTGGCAAATATCCCTGAAAGAAAATGGCCGGATGGATTTTACCAGTTCAGTGTAATGCTATTTGGCCTCAAGAATGCACCTGCTACTTTCCAGAGGCAGGTCAACCATGCCCTGAATGGGTTAGATGAATTCTGCATGGCATATCTAGATGATATAGCAGTTGTCGGCCCAACTTGGGAAGAACATGTAAGACACCTCAAGATTGTGTTGCAGGCCCTTCAGCAGGCCCATCTGACCATAAAGTTACCAAGTGCCAGAGTGGTCAAGGTTCAGTGACCTACCTTGGCCATGAGATTGGTGGGGGCAGGATGGGATAGGTGCTGTCCTATAACAGTTAGATGACAAAGACAGGGAATATCCTATATGTCTTTTTAGTCGCCAGCGTAAGGACAGAGAGTTCTGGTGGGCGACTGCAGGGAGGAGTGATTCTCTACTGTGTGGGCCCTTAGGAAGCTGAGATTCTACCTCTGTGGGTCTCACTTCACTGTGCAGTTCTACTCTCTCACAATCTGGCCTGCGAAGTCTTGCTGGTTAGACTTCAACCATCCCATACAAACTCAAATCACTATTTGGTAACCTATCGTCCTCCTAGCCATGTTACTAACCAGTTTCTTGATACCTTTACTCAACTGGTCACTGACCTCTCTCTTTCACACTCTAACCTAATTATTCTAGGGGACTTTAGTCTCCATTCAAATGGTTCTGAGGACCTGCAAGCTGATAAATTTGTCTCTGGGCTAGTGGACTGCACTTTTACACTCAGAAATCATGCCCAACCCACATAGGAGGGAACCAGCTAGACTTAATCTTCTCTGATTGTGCTGAACACCTGGTGAACTGGCCTGGTGAGAACATTTTCTCCTTCCTTTCTCTCTCCCCGTTTCACGTCCTAAAGTGAAACTGGCTGCTCTCCCTAAAATGTGCTGCCACTGGGCCATAGTTCCCTCCGAAGCCATCTCCAGCTCCATTACTGCCCTCACTGGTCAGGGAATAGCCAATGTGTCTAAAGACCTTTGTAGCGCCCTGATTGATGCCTTTCAGGGCACGGCTGATAGTCTTTCTCCCCTTACCCAATCTTTTTGCCGGGCTCTCCCGTCTACTCCTTGGTATTCTCCTGTACTCAAGTCATTGAGACAAGCCTGTCGTAGAGCGGAACACACCTGGCTTTCTAACATGATTCTGCAACATGGCTCTCCTATTTACAAGCTTGTACCACATACCATGCTGCTATAAAAAAAAGGTAAGGCTGATTTATATGTGAATCACATTCTTACTGCCTCCTGCTCCACACATGAGCTGTTTAGAGTAACTAAGGAACTGATCACCCTCGTAATAAGTCCTTTTAATGACCTTACTTACTCAGGTTCACTGTGATCTCTGCTGCGGTGGAGGAATCCTCGCATAGTACCTTTCAATTTAACACAATAACAGAAAGTATGGTTTCCTCCGTCTTGGCAACACTTCGATCTGCGTCTCTCAGGGATCCTATTCCACTTGTTAGGCTTCAAGAGGCTTCCAGCAACCTCACTGCTCTTCTCACTGCTGCACTTTATTACTCTTTTACCTTTGGTCACACTCCCTCTTCCCTTAAGCAGTGATTTCCCCCCTACTAAAGAAATCCCACCTTGACCCCACAGTAGCAGAAAACTATCGCCCCATTTCTCTGCTCCCGGTTTTGATGAAACTTATGGAATCAATGGTATGGGCTCTGAAGCAGAGATAAAAATAGGTGACATGGATGTAAATGGTAGCAGAAACTGAATTAGATTGTCCGAGAAAAACCTAGAGAAAGTGCATTTATTTGTAACTATGCAGACGGAAGACCAATTTAAAACTGTACTTGGACTATCGGCAGATGCAATTGAAACCTGGATTAAGGAAACCATGGCTCAGCTGATAGTACATAAGGGCAGATATTAATGTTGAATAAACCGGGAAAAGGTCACACCATGATGTGGCTATCCAGGATGCAAAGGGACAAATGACAAAAAATCAGAAGAATTAAGAAGCTAAACTAAGGTATGCATTCCAAACCGGATTTAGAAAAGGCTGTTCCACAAATGTGAATATACTAACCACTAGTTTGCTGATCGAAGAGGCGAAGTCTAAGAAGGATCTTCCACTTTATATATTATTTGTTGATTTCACCTCAGCATTTGACCCCATAGATAGGGCCCGGAGTTGGAAGAAATGTTATAAACTTGGAATGCCGGACCATTTAATCTATGTCTGTCAAAATATTTACAAAAACAATACGGCTAGAGTGAGACTGAACAACTGTGGAGGCCTCAGCGCACTAATCCCTATCAGGAGGGGAGTAAGACTGGTTTGCACACTCGCACCCACCCTTTTTAATCAATTCTTATCTGATTTTGGGGTGATATTTGTCGACAAATTTAATCCCTTTACAAAAATTGGCAATCATAAGATCGGGTGGATCGGTTACGCTGACGACCTTATTATCTTTGATAATACAAACATAGGTATTGTAAAAAGTGCCCAAGAAGTCTGTAAATATGCAGAAGAAAATGGCCTAATGATCAACCTAATAAAGATGCAGTTTGAGGCTGTGGGGACTAGGTGCGCAGCAGGAAAGTCAATAGTGAGCCAATTGGGTATTAATAGCTGTACTGAGCACTATATGTATCTGGGCTCAGATCTCTTTTCAGGAAAAAAGAAAAATAGTATAGCCCAAGAAAACAAAAAGAATAAGGCTATGTCCAATATGGCAGCTTTTAGGACCTTTGCAAAAAAAAAAGCAGGATACTTGCTTTGTGATATCCTAAGCATTTACAAACAAAAACTTGCGGCCGCTTTTTTGTAAGGCCTCAAAACCTCAGATGAGGAATGGGGAGGTTGGGCTGACCAGTTAGATGGCAAAATATGGAGACATATTTTGGGTTTAACCAATCATACCCCCATGTCAGCCATTCGCCTTGAGTTAGGCTTAATTTCCCTGTCAACCTCAATTGAGATAAATAGAGGAATAGAGGTAACATTTATATTAGGATGTGGTATTCTAAAGTACAGTCCTTAATGTGTATTATGAAAAGTGCTATGGATGAAGGGAAGTGTGATGCCTTACAGAGATTTAAACAGCAATGTGAAAACATTTTGGATGGGCCTTCATTGGGAAGAAGGGGAAGGTGCTCTTTTGAAATCTTTTATAAAAGCTGCTGAAAAATGGGACTGGGTTACTAGTCATGAGAAGGTGGATGTGATGAAATCTTTAAGGACCTTCTCAAAATTACATTTACCCTATAAAGAGCCCCAAAAGTACTTAAAAATACTACCTTCTCCAGTGAATCATAGTATATTCTTGAACTTAAGATCAAATTGCCTGAAGGTTCAGCAAATAACAGGAGCCTGGATGGGTCTACCCGAAGAAAAATTATTTTATAGACGCTTTAATAATAATGAAAGTATCGAAACAGCGAGACATGTCCTTACTTCTTGTATAGTGATGTAAGACACTTATGTATGCTACCTTAAGAAATATTTCAATGAGCTGGAAGACATCACTACTGAACCGTTTTGGATGAGAATTCTATCTGGTCACAATCAATGTATGATTATAGCTATTACTCAAATTTGGAAGATCATTGAAAAACATTTTCTATGTTTTGAGTCTGATGTGAAATTGGTGGGAAATCTTTAGGCCATATTGTATTTCTATATTTGTAATACGTATTAGGTCTAACATATGGGCTATGATATGCATTTGTGGCAAAAACTTATATTCATGATTTGACCTGGCTATTCAGTGGTGGAAATTGAATATTATTTTTAATATTTTACTCCTGTATAATGTGTTTTAGTAAGTGATATATGTAGTGATCTTTTCTTTTTTATTCTTCTTATTTGAGATGTTTAAATATTTTTTTAACTATATACACAATAAAAATAAATAATAATAAAGATATGCAGGTAAACCATCAAGCATGTCGTCAGACAAAAACAGATATAGACAATGGGTCAAGGGCTGGAGATCTTCACATAGAAATGATCAGTGGCAATACGGTCTCAAAGCAATAACATCTAATGACACCTAAAAGATGTGGAGCTTATTGTCTAAATTCAACACAGCTAAAGCCTAAGGACTTCAGGCTTCTCGCAATGCTAGATGTAACCGGGAAGGTATGTGCATCCCTAGTACTTGATGGCCTTTGATACAATAGACCGGAATCGTTAGTGGAAAAAACTTGAGACATATGGGTGCCCAGTTGACTACTTAAACACTGCATGGAATTTACATGATGAGAAGGTAGTACATCTCAGGTTGAACAGTGGGGGAACAATGACCCGACCCATTCAAACTGAGAGGGGAGTTAAACAGGGATGCGCGCTGGCTCCTATACTGTTCCAACATTTACCTGGCCGACCTCCCAGAATTTCTGGGGCAGGTGGCCAATTATCCACCTAGTATTGCTGGAGTCCCATTAAAATGCCTCCTGTATGCAGATGACTTTATCTATGATATGATATGACATTTTATATGTATCGCGCTCATACACAAGTGTTTCAGAGCGCAAAATGTTGTGTGACCATACTTATTCTGGTCTACAACGCACCCTGACTGCCCTGTGTAAATAGGCAGGTGAAAATGGCCTTATGATGAACTTTGAAAAAATCAAGTGTATCCATTTTGCGCCTAAAAACATGGCTGTGCCAAAACTGGTAGTAGAGGGTGCGGACATAGAAAGAGTAAAGCACTATAATTATTTGGGTCTTTAAATCACGTCAGAATGTGATTATGGGCCAATTATATCTGAGAAGAAGCGTAAAGCAATCGCCATGATTGGTAAATTGTCTCTGCACAATCAAACTTCTTGTGCTGCAATATTATATGCGATAGAGGCTTTATGCATGAAAGATCTGTCCTGGTTGAAGATTGTGGAGGGAATATTTTGTAGGAGGGTACTAGGAGTGGGACCTAGCGTTCCAGTTAAAATAATAAGAATGGATTTGGGACTGACATCTCTAGTAGCATAAGTAGAAAAAAGAAGATGTTTACTTTATTTAAAAGCTAAATTAGCCCCAGTTTGTCCATTGTTGAGCCTACTTGGCAAGACAAAGGGCAAGCATGGAAATAACAACCTTACTACACTGTCTGAGGAAATCTTTAAAGTTGTGAAATAGATTCCAAATTGGGAAGAGAGCTACCATGTTCAGAGAGATAAGTTTGTCGCTACACTAGAGTAATGGGATTTGTGCTCTAACTCTATCCATCTGGCTGCTCTAAAGAGCTATGGTGAGGTGTTGCCTTATCTGTTGCACACGGTTTATAGTCATAATCCCGAATTTATAAATCCCCCAAAAAAAATCTCGAATAAAAAAGGCTGGAAAAAAAAATATCGAATTTTTTTTATGACGTTTTTTGTTCGAAATGGGGGAGTTCCCCCCCAACCCCGCCTTTTTTTTTGTTTTTACTTATTTTAATTATATAACTAGAGCCAAAAAAAAATATATGAAAATTCGATATTTTTTTTTCGCCCTTTTATATTCGAGATTTTTTTTTTCGGGATTATGACTGACCACCGTTGCACACCTATAGGCAGCCCCAGCCCTAGCTGAAGTTGTGCCCTTTTCCAATGATTTGCAAATTTCTACTACTTTTGCGAATCAACAAACTCCAGTTCTGGCGACAATTGGCCAATAACTCTCGATTCCAAAAGAATCCAGGACCTGCTGACACTGCCGAGTACAGGACAAACCTGAGTCTGCCCAACATGTTTTGACCGAATATAGAGAATTTTTTCCTTTATATATGAATCTTCTTGGGCATTATGTCACAAGATATAGCATGGTTCATATCTCTCTGACAGATAATTGAGCCTATCCAGACCTTGTTGGAGCCATCCGGATATTCATCCGGCTCCGTTCATCCAAAACGCAAGTGTTGACTGACCCACCATCAGCGGCAGCCCTACTGGACAGGGAGGTGCATGCTGGAGTTTTTTTACTTTCCCTTTAAATAATGGGTATGTATTCACTACAGCCATAAAGGCCCTTTAAGAATTATACTCAGTCTACTTCTGGCATGTGCCTAAAACACATATACTGGGCACTGCACAGGGTCCACAAAGATGCCCTGATAAAGCTGAGCTGATCTAGAGGTGTCCTCGCCAAGACATGCCTAATCAGGGATTTCGTTGAACCCATTGAGAGATTCCTGTTAAAGATCATTTAGATGTTACTAACACATTGGCTGACCCCAACCTAGGAACATGGACTTTAGGACTTTGAAGTTGTGATTTTTGGCGGACTTAAACTTAAGGGAATGAACTTTTGAACATTGGAGTCTCCAAGTTAGGAAAGACACCTTGTGTACAAATCACGGAATAAATGGTCTTGTCTACTCAGTCGCTTTTCAAAGTCTATGAACTTTATTTTTTAACCCTTTTTGTTTCTCTGTGCCTTCTTTCTGTATTACACCTTGCAGACATTCTATTCATTTCCATGCAATATTATGACCTTATCTAAGGTATTGTCCCAAGGGGCATTCTTGTATGTAAGAAATGTTTCCACGGAAATCGATATATTGTCACATATATTACATTTTGTTGATGTCTATTTGTTGTTCTGTTTTGCAAGTCTCATGTATTTGAATTGTTTTTGACCAAAATAAATAATTTGCCAAAAATAAATAATGGCTCTTTTGAACTAAAAATTGTTCACAGTATCTGTTCATCTGGATTATCATGCCAGAACCACCCCACAGGATATCTTGTGTGGATACCCGTACCTATAAACTTTAATTCACAAATAAGCAAAAACAAATAAATCCCCACAGTGGAATTCATATTTGTATGTGCAGGATATGATGACATTTAATTTAATTTCTTTAATGTGGTTTAGTTTACATAATAAACTTTACACATAACTACATACACAAA